>NW_004567111.1:28389062-28465297 GCF_000260355.1 Condylura cristata
TATATTTGCTATGGTAATGGAAGTTTTAGCAATCTTTGAATATTTTAGGACCCTGACTACTGCATGACCCTGAGTCTTAAGATAAGACAAATTTCTAAGCAATGCATGGTGAGAAACTACAAGAAGGTAGAGCTACCAGCTCTCAGAAACATAGCCAGAATTCACATACTAACAGCCTTTTGTTACAAGTTGCATCTCTGTGATCTATAACTTCACTGTATTCTTTGTACTCCACCTAATAGAATGGGTAACCATTCTGGAAATCACCAGGCTGCATGGATTTCCCATAGCAAATCCACCTGACGTACAAAAGCACTGACTTACTTACTGAAACTGACCAATAAGTAGGTATTCTTATGATTCTCATTCTTCTTGTTTGTTCCAGGGGTTGCTCTCTTTATTGTATATTTAAATACAAAAACAATATTTTGATGAACCTGGGATTACACTTTGATGATTCAAAGCTCATTCCATATAGGGTGAGTTCTATGTTGGGTTAGATTTGTTAAATACCCTCAGCTTAATCAGTATTTTTTAAGCTTCCATCCATTGCTCAAGCTTTCTACAAATTTAAAATTAACTGCAAATGCAAAAAAGAAATCATGATAAAGGCATAGTTTGAGTCTGAAGATTAAAGGTGAAGAGATGACTGAAGTTGATGAGGAGAATAAAGGTGAAGCATTCTGTAGCACATTAGAGGAAGTGTAAATTCTAGTGATGTTCAGGAGCTTCCCCCATCATCAAGATGTGCTTGACATTTCAGCAGAATATGAACCTAGATACAATTCCATCCTTCAGAGGATGGTCTGGTAGAAAGAATCATGGTATGATTTTGTAGTGGAGGAAAAATAGGTCCTAACTGAAAGACAGAAAGTTTATAACTCAAATTTTTTTTAAAGATTTATTTATTTGTACATACACAACTGGGGTACAGGCCAGAGGCTCATGGGCGGTGAGAGGCTTCATCAGAGGCAGAGTGGGGAGCAGAACAGGCAGATCGATGAAGTACATTGCTGAGGGGAGCAGCGGGCAGGGGGAGCAGCGGGCAGGTCAGGAGAGGTCTGTCACGCCATGTGGTCACCTCCGGGGCAGGCGGGAATCGAACTCATGAGGAAGTGGTTTCAGCTGCTTAGTGCTGTGCTTTAACCCGCTGCGCCACCAGGGAGGGCCTATAACTCAATTTTAGTGAAAGTCTCAATGCTTAAAATTGAAGACTTTATTCTGTCATTGTGGGATGTTAGTGTAGGCATTATTGCTGCTGTTCTTATCTTTCTTGTCTTGCCACCTGAGTTAGGAGTTATTCTCTTGTTAGCTCTTGGCATTTCTATTTGAAGAGGACATTTTCAGAATTAAGGAAATAACAACGAAACATTTCCTCTTCAGTGACAGGGAACTTGGGGCCACATGACAAATGGAAATAACAGTTGATCACCAGACTGGTGAGGACTGGATGCCAAGACATGAGGGACATGAAAACCTAAGCCTGAAATAGATTTTCCCCCTCCTCCCCTATTTTAAAGTCATGCAATGTGCCCTATCTCATTTACTGTAGGACCACCTCTTACTTTAAAAATCCCCTGCAAATAAAATCTGGATGCTCAGTACCTGCCACAGAATGTCTGATTATAGATTGAGCACATAATGGCACAGGATTTTTTTTAAGTCAATCAAAAGTAAATTAAGGCAAATCAGGAACACAACTTTCATCTAAATTATGAACACATCAGTTTATCAGATTTATAATTTGCCAAACACTCTCTTTTCATTTGAAACTCACAGCAGGAATTATTATTCATCTTTTACACATATATACACTTTGATAAATAATTTAACATCTGGTGCTAAGCCTATTTCTATAAAATAATTTGCTTCTGTCTATTTCATATAGTCACTGAAATTTTCAAACTGTGAAAACTCAAAATAACAAACTAACAAACTCAAAATAACAAAGTCTGAATAAACCTTACCTCTTATCATGTGCAACTATTATTCTGTCACACAAGAAACAACAGAAACACACCCATTTTTGAGTCTTATAAATGCTGCAATCTTTACCACTTCATCGAGGGATTGTGGTTATTTAAATTCCTCTATGATTTAGAGACAATTAGTAATAGAAAAAGTCATAATTTTCTTTGAATAACTTTTCTCTAATTTATAATGTTCTATAAGGAAAATGTTCAAGCACTGAAATAATAAATTACAAAATTTTCAACCAGAGTCACATGTTCATTGTCTAACAAGTTTGAACACCATCTCCATTTGTCTTGCTAACTGCTCTATTTGTAAGTAGAGCTGACATAAAAATAGCTCCAGCAGTAAACCTTTGGTCTCAAAGTGCTTACCATTCCCCATGAGTGCTTTTATAACTATAGCTTACTCTATAGTAAAGTTGTAATGACAGCTGTCATCAAAAGGCTTTCATGAAGCATTTGCTGACCTTTAGATCCTGCATGTAACAAGTGCTCTTGTAAAGTCTCCAGGGTCTTGCCTTGGAATCTCCAGCTTCAACATAGTTTCCACAGGGTTAACTCTTAATATACTAAATAAAATCTGATATTTTAGTCATACTTTATTATGTCTCATGATTTTTACATTCCTAAGTACTCACTAATTTCCTGTTATGTACCAGGAAATCTCCTTCGATACTGGATATACCAAGTTGAACACAGCTGCCTTGCCTATATCCATGTGGAAATTACCATCTGGCAGTATTGCAAGACAGTAAGCATATAAATATATTATTATAATTTTTATAAACCTCACTTTAAAAAGTTTGGGATTTAAAGTCAGGAATAAACCAAGGAAGATGATTTCTTGTTTAAAGAATCAGAATACCAGAAAGGCCAAAACTTTGTAGAAACCCAAAGGAGGGAAAGAAGCACAAGATTGTGGTGCAGGCAGAGCTCACACGCCTGAATCACAGATGGCCAGAACAACACACCCAAGTGGGAAAGAAGGGGCACTTTGTGAAACGTTTTTTCATAGGCTTCATAAATTTCGGTCTACTTAAGTGAAATTGTGTTGCTACTGAAGTTCCTGAAATAAACCTTAACTTCAGTATTTCTAAACATTGTAATTCAATGCCTAGTGGTTAAATTTTAAGAAGAGTTTCAGTTCTACTGAATGTCTCAGATTTTATTTTACTTATTTTTGTAAGCAAAAATGAAAATTTTGTTTTTGAATGTCTCAAATGTTAATATTAAATATTACTAAGCCTTGAGCATTTGCCTCCTAGATAAAGTCTGCATTTTTCCACAATGGTATGTGTCTCTGCTGTCCAATATTGCTATTAATAAATGCATTCTTCAAGACAGATCATAACACTCTCCAATGAGAAGCTATGGTGTCTATTATTTATACACTGTTTATTGTTAAAATCAAAAAACCTTAAAAGTGGTAGCAATGAAGAAGGGAAAAATTAATTCCTTTCCTGTAAGTAACTGTGTGTACTGTTTCACCCACTTATTTTTTATCAATATATGATTATGTAATATCCCCACTCTTTATAGCATTTAATGATTTTCAAGATGTATTTAGAACATTTTTTTTTTATTCTCACAGCAATAAAATAATGGTAGGAGGGATAATGTCCCAAGAAGAGAGGTTACTTCATGGATGTTCTACAGAAGATCATTTCTTCCATATTCCTTGAATAGCGGGGAGACTGTTATTCAGTTCTCATATTTGTAGATTAACATCATTTTAAAAATGTATATGTTCTCAAGAATTACTGAATTCTGATGTTTATGGAGGTTTGGGTAAACAATGTTGGATTTCAAAAGCATTGGGCTCAGGTTCCTCTTAAAATCCTCACTGGGCTGATGGGGAAAAGTAATCAATGCTGTTGATCAGTTCTGTAAGATCATTGTTACAAATTAAACCACTATTTTAATGCATATGAAATTTCTGCCCTTTATAATCATGAAAAAGGTTTGTTTAATAACCTCAATGTTCATTACGTAACCAAGTTTGTTAGAAGAGTATTTCAAAGTACATTTTGATTGTGCTTCTCTTTTATTTTCAGACCTACTCAATAAAGTATGCTGTTTCTTTCTTTTCAAAGCACATATTCATTTTACAGCTCCATTATATTTCCTAAAAACATAAAATTAGTCTTACAATTGGTCCACATTCAAGATTTCCAATTATTGCCTACAAGTCTTTCATGACTTTGTTTTCATCAAGGATAAATTCAAAATTCACACACTGAATTTGGTTCTTGTGCTTTTTTTAGTCTCTCTCCAGCTAAGGCAATGCTACTACAGCCTCTGCTCTGCATGACATGAACATATTACTTTGAGATTCATTATGTATCATCTGGCAGTTACTCAAACAGGGTGTTGTGGTGCCATGCATTTAATGAGATATGACCCTAAACCTCTATGCATATGATAGCATGTTTGAACAACTGTTACCTCAATGAAAAGGAAAAAGTAATACTCGTACTATATTAATATTAAGTCTTTTTTTTTCAAGTCTTAATTTCTAGTTTATAGTATAAAAAAACATATAAGAATGTCTATTGAGAAGGGGGTGCTAGTAAACATACTTCTAAGATTTTTTTTTCTACTTGAGAACCGATTTTACCTGAACACACTAAAGGTTTTCATAGTAAACAACAAAACTGTAGAGAAAGTACCTAAGTCATAACTGTCTTAAAAAATGATGTGTAAGTTTACCAGAAAATATACATGAGAATTAACTGTTAGGTTAAATATGGTATTAGGTTTATTATGCCTAACGTTAAAATATGCCTGAGAAAATTTCTGACATATGGAGGAAGTTCTAGAACCATATTTTTAACAATGTAAACTTTATATGGTTCTTTGTTTCTGAATTTTCTACTTCCCTTCATCCCAGTGGCTCAATAGAGAATTTCTAGCCCTGTTTCAGACTTAATCAGTTCAACATCTTCCCAAACCTCATGTGAACAAATATGAAAGATCGGAAAAGTGAAGCTGCTCAATACAATGGGGGCTCATTAACATTGTTTTAACAAGCCTTAGTTTATGCAAGCCTTTGTCGAACATGCAGCTCTAATTTGAATCCACACTTCTGAGCATGGTAATGAGGGCTCCGCTGAATGCCAGTGTTTGTGCATATATATGAGCTCTCTGCATTTAATTCAATCAAGAAAATAGAAACTTCTCAATTCAAGCTTAATTTGATTTTGTTAACCATTTTGAAAACAAAGTTCCCTATGAACCCAAACACCTAAAAGAGTGATTAAGAGGACACAATGAAATGGTCTCTAACTGCTATTTATTTTAAGAGGAGAAATATTTGAATTTATTCAGGTGGGGGTGTCACACTTCTGTTCCATCCCTAAAATCATAATGCAACTGGTGTTTCATGCTCATGTGTGGTTTAAGAGAAAGAGCACAGAGCAAGTTCTGCTTTATATAGACAAGTGCTCTTGAGTTACTCATAAATGTTGGTATCTGCAAAATATTTCCCTTCAATATAAACATGAATATAAAAAAGTACATTGAATCATTGAAAAAATAGCTCATTTAACTGAGAATCAAGGAAATCATACTCTTACATAAGCACATATATAGGATGTTTATAGCAATAATACTGCACACAGTATTTTAAAATGTAAATTTTACAACTAATAAGTTGAGGAATATTTTAACTCTTATGCCAGAAGTAGTTCCCTGGATTTTTTTTCCTTACCAAATGAAATATAAACATGTTACTAGTTTTCAAAGAGTGTTTTTAAAAGAATTCTTCAAGGTAGTGCACATAAAGTTTAACACTCCAGCATACATGTCTTATTGGCTTAGAATTATTTTTTTTTTCATTTGCTCAGAATCGAATCTACTTGTTTAAAAATAAAACTTTGCGGCCCTCCCTGGTGGCGCAGCGGGTTAAAGCACAGCACTGAGAATCTAAAGCCGCTTCCTCATGAGTTCGATTCCCGCCTGCCGCGGAGGTGACCACATGGCGTGACAGACCTCTCCTGACCCGCCCGCTGCTCCCCTCAGCAGTGTATTTCGTTGATCTGCCTGTTCTGCACTCCACTCTGTCTCTGGTGAATTCTCTCACCCTCCACATCTCTGGCCTGTATCCCAGTTCTGTATGCACAAATAAAATAAAAATCTTTAAAAAAATAAATAAATAAAACTTTGCTAAGTCAAAAATAAATCTGAAGTATTTTGTTTTAATACTTAAATTGCAATTTTATCTTTGTTTTCAAATACCTAATAATATATAATATAATGTCAAACTATTTGATGTTTCCCTTTCTTTCCTGGTGAATGCTATCATAAATTGTATTCCATACAATTCCATACACATAAAACAATTTTCAAAAGGTACCTTTATTTCATTCTACATAATTTTGACTTTTACTCAACACTATGCAAAATGACTCATTTTATTGTGCATCAAAGGCAAAGTAAGGCCCCTAAGACTCCTCCCAGTTATTTTGCAGTTACCTCCCTGCTGCATAGAATCCTCTTGAGTTATTCCTTGGTTACCTTCTTCCCTATGGTATTTCCCTCTTATTACTTTGCTCTATTTAAACTGTACTGTCTGTCTCCTCTGCCTCAACATATCTTGAGATACCCATACAGCTACCCACCTTCCACTTTAAGTTTCCAGTAACATCATTTCTCAACAAAAACCTTTCTGAAAAATTGTTTTTGGTTGTGACAATTTGCACTAATCCCCAGAACGCTTGGCCCTCTTAGCTGGAATCATTTTATTTCTCCTTTTATTTGCAGATAATTACTAAATAGTATAATTTAGTTATATGTTTAAAGAGTACAAGTACATACACTTCAACTTACCAAAATGCAATATTAGGGTATTAAATAATACACTTACTGATTTTATTTATATGCTTCCTATAGAATTTTATCTTGTGCTTACTGCTATACTACTTATATTTTTAAGTTGAGTCTGTCTACTGTGAATATTGAGTCTTCTCAATTGAAAAATATTACAAAAATCCAGCATCAATTATATCCTTATACTTTTACTAGAATTTTTTTTTAAGTACCTCATGTTTTGGTTTGTGCTAGATATCACATAGACTGTAAATTTCTTTTCCATCTTTTCATGCTCTAGAGTTAAATTCCTACTGACACCAATGTTGCAATTTCTCAAGTATTATTTATTGTAGTTACTAAAATATACCTAGTAACCTTATTTTTCAAACATTCCTTATTAAATTAGTGTGTTTCTTACAATTGGAATACATCCAGAATTTCATTTCATAAGCTATCTAATAGCCTAGATTTCTCTCCAAAACTGTAATAAAATTCCCTCTAGCATAAAGTCTGTTAAAATTAATATTATTAATTTCATTTTACTTTTCGTTTATGGCTCATGTTGTATTTTCCTTTTCCCCTTTGGATTTGCTAAGATTGTTTAGTACTCATTTTACTTTCCTTTAGGAAATGTTCACTTTTTTTGATGTAGAGTTCTTATTTAGACCTTATATTAAATATTTCTAAATGGCCTGTTTTTATACTTCTTGTTTATAAATATGAATATAAATTTAAAAATAAAATTTATATATTTAATGCATTGAAGTATGCTTTCTTCTACTGTCATGTAAATGGAGTTTCTACTAGTAGCTTCCCTGTTAGGTCCTCTGTAGTCATTTTTTCTGACATGGGAAAATTATTGTGGTATTTTACATTTTTTAAATTATTATTTGTGGGGATAAATTTTCTTTTGTGATTGTGATTAAAAGTAGTACATCTACAACATCTTCTCTAAATTTTTGTGAATAGTTTAGATATTCTTACTTTGGCTGGTTAGCATTTTAAAGGTTGTTGTCATTTTCTTTCCTTTGCCAAGTTTGTTTTGTTTTTTATCACAACTAAAGAAGGTTTAGTCCAATGCCATGCTACATCTTATTTAATAAAGCTTGTACTTTCTGCCTGGAAGCAAATGAGATTAGTATGATTTTTCCCGACCCTCTGGAGATATTTTACCAATATATGCCTAAGAATATTTATTTTCTCATAATTCTACTCTGAAATTCAATAAGGTATTTTAATTGTGAAACAGGATTTCTACTAATCTGAAGGAAATTTTTCCTATCTCTTGACATAACTGTTGTCTTTAAACACTTGTTTCTAAATCAATCATCTATGTTTCTGTTTTTCCCGTTTTAGAAGTATTATCTTTATACGTTTGCCCTATACTTATAGCTATTTTTTAGACCTGCTGTCTGAAAAATAGACATAGACCCATCTCTGGCATAGACCCAACTGTCATTTAATACAATTTTGGTTAATTGGAATCCTCTGTTTTACTCTTTTTATAACTTTGTATACATTGTCCAATACAAAATAAACTGTGTACAACATTGCAGAAAGATGGTAGATTATGCAGCTTACGTGTATAGTCATTTTACTTCTTGGAATTAGATACAATAATGTGAATTAAATTCCATAAAATAAAAAAATTGACAGTTTTATCATCTCCTAAGTTATGAACATTCCTATAATAAAACTTCAAGATTGTTACCCTTTCAAGGCATACATATAAAATTATACATATCTCAAGATAAGTATGCTATGGAACACCAGCCTCAATTTCCAAAATGAAGAGTCTTTTCACATTTTTCAGAATTGAGTCTAGTAAAGCACATTATAAAAAATGATGCAGCTGTTAAATTTAAGGAAATTTCATGAATTAGAATCATTTGCTTATGTTTAATCAGAAAAGTTCTCTGTAATATACACAATTAGTCCCTGTGGGACTTTGAATACCAATGTTCCATTGCCATATTTGTATATTTTTTATCCTATGTCACAAGATAAATTTACCATATTTTAAAACATACCAGTGAAAATTTTATTGTGTTTGTTTCCTTTGGATTTAAAAAATGATAATGAACACATGGAAAACGTATAGGTCATTTATTCCCTCAGTGGTTTATTAAAGAAAGTGTTTAAACTTTATGTTGTACCGCACTGATAAAAATTTTAAAGAACAAAAGTTAAAGATTACATAATAAAACATTTAAATCACCCATATGGCTGTCTTACTTGTCTGATTATAGTGTATTAAATAATTCAAAACAACATATCCCTATGCATATAGTGCTGTGGTTTGGTGATGCTTATTAAAAACCAGGCAAAATGCAGTATCAAGAGATGTCATCACTATTCTAGAAACAATAGAATTTTTTATCTATTCATGTTGAATCAAGTATAATAATCATGGCTGAAATATAACATACATTTTTAAAGGTATTTACAATAGACATTTTCACTTTTTTTTTTTTCCTCTATTTCTGTGGAAGGCCCAGTTATATTGATTACCATTGTGAGGGAACATGTGGATAAGGAAGACTAAAATTTATTTACTTTCTGTTCTTTACAAACACATATTTCTCAAATTGTAAAGATATAGAAAAGCTACTATTCAAGTTTAAATATCCACAAATATTTATTAGAGTTTGAGAGTTTTTTCTTTTTTAAAATAATCTGTATTACATGAGCTAGTTTATCAGTGCAAATTCCGCCCTCCCCCCACCCCCCAGGAAAAAGTAGAGTGACAGTGTGGGCACTGAATGATTGAGATCAATTATTTTAAAGCTGGAATTATTTATACAAGAAACATTTGTGAATCCATTGTTTTCATAATCCATACTATTAGATTATACTTTTTCCTTACAGTACTGAGAGTACTGACCAATGTACAAGAGAAAGCAATCTACAAAGTGAGATTATTACAGAGCAGGTGAGCTATTTTATATCTCCAACTTGAACTGAGACTTAAAAATAACAAACTTACTTTTTTTTCAATTACACATGGGTAACTAAAGGTAAAAATGTTTTTCATGGGTATTTTACTGAAAAATGCTTGATTATATTCTATTAAATTAATACATTTATTTAAGACATTTACTGAGAATAAACAGATTAAACAAGCATCAATTCCAACAATAGCATCTGGGCACTCTGAAATTCATAACTTTTCTTTAACTCAACAGGAAAACCAGGCTGTGGGGCTAAGGAAACTAAGGAAAGCACGCACCAGCAAGGAGAAGTAAAATATAAGCACATGCTCACCAGGAAACCACTCTGTCAGATTAAGAAGAAGGAATAAGTTATTATTTTTTAAATTTAATCAACAAAGTCAACTATCACTAGCAACAACCAAGGATTAAACAGCTATTGAATCTATTAAATAACTACCAGATCTCTGTTCTAAACAAAAGGGACACCAGAGTATATCCATCCCTATGGTAAATAAAAACAATAATACCAGCTATGCATCCAAAATCTACCTAAGATACTGTTTCAATTGACTAATTTTTTCACATTAAAAATTTTGGTAACAGGCAGGGAGTTGGGAGAAGATGGCATCAGAGGGGTTCCCTGCTTCACTCCCTAGCAGGTCATTTAAGGTTGTCTAGAGAAGCATTGAGCTCTGTGGATCCCACAACTGGGGAGAACTTGAAGTGCCTCCTGCAAATCAGAAGCCAATGCTGATCACAGTAAAAGAGACAGGAAATTCATCTACATAGAAGAAAAGTGTGTGGAGAAAGGCACCTGGAGGTTGTAGCCAGAGTGGGAAATAGGGGTGGTAACCAGTACTCCCATCTTTGCTAGAGGCATTGGGGAGGGAAGTATTAATGGTGTGGAGGTGAACCCTTGAATATAAGGAGGCCTGTACAGAGATACTATGGTTAGTTTAACAGGCAAAGTCCCCATTGAACAAGACAGTGTGCAAAACAGCACTGATCCTCCCCTGCTCCCTGATGACACAAGCTGGTCCCTAGAGGCAGCACTGACAACTCCACTCACAGATTGTAGTGCCTCAGGTATGGAGACACAGGCAGGAGGACTGTCAGTGGTCCCACAAATGCAGACATGCCCCAAACCACTTTCAATATTGACTCAACCCCTTCAAGCCACTCACTCATCCCCTTACTTGGCAGCTGTCCATCATTATTTCCTGGCATACAATGTCTTTATAGTTGGAATAGTGGAAGTGACTGCAACATTAGGACTACTGAATAAATAGCAACCTAGAAGACTAAGACGTGGCAAGATAGAAAATACTTGACATGACATTTTGAGTTTTTCAGGAAATATATCACCACACAAACAGAACAAATCTCCAGAACCTAATCATAAAAACACAGGATATCTTTCATTCCTATCAGAAAGCTTAAGATTATCATAACAAATAATTCAAAAGAAATGGAAGAAAACAGAAAAGCTACACAAAAATAAACGATAAAACTCAGAAAAAAAGGAATCTTCTGAGAAATGAAATTACTAAAGAGAAGACTGAAGTTGAAGCTTAAATATGAAAATAATGAACTTGCAACATGGAAAAGATCAATAGAGGAGATAAATTCTGAAGAAAACTATGAGAGTAGAATAGATAAAATGGAAGATAACACCAGTGACCACAAATTAGGAAATGCACAAGGAATTCTGGGATGAGTAGGAAGAGAAAACATGAAGAAGCATTTCAAGAATTATTGAACTCCATGTCTTGATCTTGGTGGAACCTTGGCAATGTCTCCTAATAATGGACCCAAATCTTGATTCCTATTCTCAAATAAATGCTTTCTTAATTATAGTACAGGCAGAGTAATTTTCAGTTGGCAATGTTAGGATGATTGACATGTTATTGTATATTTGTTCCATTCTATTGAATATATATACCAAAAGTGAATGCTGAAGTAAACTATGGATAATCACAATGTGTCAAAGTAGGTTTCTCCTACTAAAAACTGCCATCTAGGTGAATGATGTTCATAATACAGAGGCTAAGCATGAACATATTAAGTATTATACCAGATAACTCTTTATGTTCCTCTCAATCTAAAACTTGTCTAAAGAAAATTTGAAGTCTTTCCCCCCCCAAAAAAAAAACAAAAAACTATTCCTTTCATCCAGTTTTCTAATTTCTAAGGGTTAGATTTTCCAAGAAAGAAGGGATTAATTATATTACACAAACTATGCAGACAGCATCTGAATTTCATCACACTTGATTAAAACACAAATTTAAAATTGTGTTGAGTGAGTAAATTCTACCCAACATGAGTGATCTAAAATGTAACTGCAAAACTAAACATCAACTGAAACGATTAAAATAAGATAAAAACCACAACAAAGTTTTTCACTTAAATTAAATAGGATCTATTTAAATGGATATTAACACAACTACCAGAAGAATTGGAACAAAATAAATGTAAATTTGTTTTGCAATTTCATAAGCAATCAGATTGTATTCGATACTACAGTGAATTTCAAACTAGGCTGCATTTTCATTTTAAACCATCAGTAAAATAATTCATTGTCAGAAAACATCTTGAAACTCTTAGGGGTTAGTTGTACAAGAAAAGTTAGTACATGGATAAAATGCTCTTAGGAGACTTTACATCACTCAGTAGACCAATTATAGTTTGATGTGTTGATGGTCTAAAATTATACTACTTCACATATCATTTTTATTCTAAATTGAGTAACAGATAAGAATTTTGTGAATGGATAAAATGAGAGAAGTGTGAGCTATGATTAATGTGAAATATATATATATTTTTTGTTTAATGCATTCTCTGCATTTTTTTGTATAAATTTAACCTTGTAACCAATTCATTTACTACCTCTGAATATTTTTGTTCATATTTTTCATTATTTTATGAATTTTCTAATTAGCTTTTAATATCCATTCATAAATCTTAAGAATGCTAAGCTAAGAAAAGTTCTTTAGTACAGGTGAACATGATCCACCAACAATAAATTTTCTGTATCAGCGATGGTCATCATCTCTAGTCCACACCACACACCTCATGCTACCTGTAGCCCGTGATACAGCCCAAACTACCATTGACTCCAGCATGCCAATTCATCTCTTTATTTCACTTACTTCTTCATATTCCTAGCCTTATAACTGCTTCCATTTCCCAATGGCAAAATCTCATACACTTCTTTTTTCTTCATTCTATGAATGAGCATCAAATCTTATTCACTGATGTGTCCAGTCAATGAATGTGCTGTCTTAAACACCCAGATAGTCAACATTTCTGGGAAAATGACAGGTACACTTTTTGACTTTAGATGTGTGCTTTGCTTTGTGTGGTTTGTTCTTATGATTGTTATACTCACTTAACATGTTCATTGAAATTTCCAGCACCCTATGTAGTCCACATGCTCTTTGAATAAAAGAGTCAAGTAACAAGAAAAAAATGTTCTCAATCGGCCCCTATCTCTTATTTTGACAACATACCAAATGTCCAGCAATTCAAACCAATTTCAATACTGTCACTATCAAAATAAGTATCTGTTCTCCAATTATTGAATCCTTTGATGGGTATACTCTATTTTTCCGTCTTTTAATTTTTAGCCACAATAAATACTGACTTTTTCACAAGGTCTTTTGGTCAAGCCTCCAGTGACTTTTGTAGGGTTTAGGAAGATATTATCGAGTTTTGTAACCGTTGCCAAATCATTAACCTGTTTCTAGAATTCCTTACATCAAGTTCCTAGATTTCCTAAGTGATAACTGTAGGTTGTATCAGTGTTTTTTACAAGGCTTTTAAATTATATGGTCTACCTACCCAAAATATGAGAAACCACTATATTCCACAGCAAGAAAACATCAACTTTGTCACTTATACAACAATAACTAATACAGTAACTGTGTTCTGACTCACACCAATGATCATATTTAATGTGCACTTGATTTTAATTTCATTAATTTTTACTTCATTTCTTAAATTATGCTGCCTATTTATGACCTTTAGTTTACAGATGATAATTTATTTTTTATTCACTTATCACTATTATTATTATTATAATTTTAATTTGAGCACAAGGCATATATTCATTTTTATGAAGTCCTCTTACATTTGATTTTACTCTGTTCTTATTTCTTAAGCACAACATACATTTGAATAATATGACCATATTTATATTTTTACTTTTATTAATTATATGAAGTTGCAGGTGTATAGAATTTCTTTTGCATAGTACTCGGAATAAGCTCAAATTTATGGGTTTATGTTTATTTAGTTAAAATGTAAAATAATCTTTTACTTTTCCTATAACCTCTGATTGATACCTTTGAAAATCACAAACTACATTTATTAAACAATTGTTGTATTCACTAATGAAAGAAAATAGAAAATCTCCAGGATGCCAAGTAAAATTGGTTATATGGCAAAACTTAGTCAATTCTATTGAGGCTGTTTATCTCTTCACTGAGAATGACAAGCTTTATATTTTCCTCAGTCCTAGCTGATTGTACCAGCAAAGGGCTTTGTCTCAAGTAGGACCAGCATGATCTTAAAATATTGCCTTTAGAATCATACTTTTGTTTTTTCTGCCTGAAATGCAGCACTTATTGAAAATCTAAATTAAATACAAGTGGAAGTGTTTTTATGCAATTCTATTATGGCTTGAAATTGAAGTCTGACAAGAAAGCCCATCACAGGATGCTACTGGATGGGTAATTGATGAGCTACTGACATTTTAAGTTTTAGTCCTTAATGCATAGGAAACCAATTATTATCCAAATGACAGCATATTTCTAAGTTTCTTATTGCTTAGAACCACGTTTTCAATCATTCAGTATTTGACTGGCCTATGGTGTTCTTTCCAGCCCTATTTATTGTTGTTCATTTGTATGTATCTAAACTGTCACTTTTGCACATGGGTAAATGATGATTTATTCTTGAGATGTTGTTTTTAAAAGTTTATTCAAAATTTTTTTTCAAAACTTAAAAAAAAATGATAGTTTTTCTATAAGTGATAGCAAGTTCATTGGAAGCTATCTTTCTTCAAATTATCCTTAAGCAAAAATTGGCTATTATCTTTACATATCAAAAAAAAATATTTCCATCTATATGATATACTAGAGATCTAGAAGAAAAGCAGAATTAAGCAGAAATGTATTTCTCAAAATTTATAGCAAGAACTGAATCCTTGGGATATTTAAATAAAGCTTCCTAGGCTTTCTCTCCTCAGTGTCTCATTTTCTTAAAATGCATACTCAGATATCTTGATAATCAGTTCTTAAACTAAAGTTAGAATCACTGATATTTTCCATACTTTTGGTTTTGTTTTCTCTGGTGATAATTTGGGAAATAATTTCCAATCTATTCAGACAGGCAGTATATATCTAGAAGTAACTAGAGGTATTTTTTTTTTTACCTGTAATTTTGCATCTTGGAAGCTGATCTACAAGTTCATGAAATGTCAGGAAGGATTAAATAGTTTTATAAAAATGCCAGTGATCTACATTCAGCTGTTGGTGTCTCATAATTATGTTATTGTACAATATAGATAAAAATTATATTATTGTTATTTTACTTTTTTTACATACATTATATTATTGTCATACATTATTTCTCAATACTAGGTGATTTTGTATTTAAAAAGTATTTTATTAGCTTACGCCAAACTCAAATTTATCAAGAAAGGCTAAATTAAATGTTACGAAAGCATTATTATGAAGAAAATATTCATTAATGGTTTGTGAATTTTCTGGATATCAAGAAAAGCATTTACTTGTATTTAGTGTGCTGGTATTACAATAGTTTAATAATTAGGCTTAAAATAGAGTCAGGTTTTGAAAAAGGTAATGAGGTGTTTGCTAGATTAATTAGGACTCAAGCAGGAAAGAGTGCAGATTATATAAATATAGCATATGACAAATGGTAAAGCACATGGTCTTTTAATGCACTATTAAATTGCAACTGTCCTGGGTAAAAGAAATATACATAAAGACTGTCAGGAGAACTTAAAGTAATATATCATCTTCTCATAAATAATAGTTACCTGTCAACATGGAACTGCTTTGTGTGCAATAATTCAAGTTAGACTAGTGTTTCGATTGCTTGTGTACCTGCATTGTTTCAGTATATATTTTCTGAATTCAGTTTCAGAAGCACTTAAGCTGCTACTTATTACTAACAATAAAAGCATATACATGCTTTAGACAGGAGAATGTTACTATTCCATAATTAAAAAATCCCTACTTTCAATGCATTCTAGTTAAATGTCTTATCACCATCTTTGACAACATCTCTAGACATTGTGAAAATTTGAATTATAATTACCTCTTTTTATTCATTCTCCTTACATTTAATAATAGATTTTATTAAATTGCAATCTGTTAAACAATTAACTCATTTAATCTTCACAATGACCTTTATATTAGGATATGCTATAATGTTTCATGTTGATGATAATGATACAAAGTTCAATTATTTACCCAAAGTAACAGAACAAAGAGGGCGGATTCAAACTCCTTTCTTTTGTATTCTGAAGTATTACATATTTCTAAAACATTATATTATTCCTTCATGTTTTATGTTTAGTGACAAGGTAATAATTGTCAATAAAAATGAACCTGTTAGTTTTTGCCTATAATATTTTCCTTATTAGATACTGTATTGGCTAACAGAAACCTAGAAAAAGAGAAACATGGAATAAATAAGATTTAGAAACCTTATTTCTCTGACAAAAACTTTAGTTTAACAGAAATTTTGAATATGTTTGTTAGATCTACATTGGTTCTGACTAACCCTAAATTTGTTCCACAAAAGATATCCTTTGTGCTATAGTATTAGGATATATATTGTTAAGGAAAAAACTTAGACTATTTATTTATGCATACAGAACTGGGGTACAGACCAGAGGTACAGGGGCAGTGAGAGGATTCACCAGAGACAGAGTGGGGAGCAGAACAGGCTGACTGATAAAGTACACTGCTGAGGGGAGCAGTGGGTGGGTTAGGAGAGGTCTGCTGCACCATATGGATCACACCCCCTCCAACCCACCCCCACCCCCGGCAGGGATTGAACTCAGCTGAAGTGGCTTTAGCTTCTTAGTGCTGCGATTTAACCCACTATGCCACCAGGCAGGGCCCCACTAGTACATTTTTTAAAAAAGATATTTATGTGCTTTTGGCTAGGGATGAAAGAATTGTTTTGTTTTTTTCCCTGGAATGGATTCCAGGAAACCTGGATTCTCAGGTTTCAGTAAGGATGATGAAGTCCCAGATTAACAAAATAAGTAGAAACACTTAGCAACCCAGTCCCTAAAAGCCAGGACTAGTATAGTCATCAACAGCTAAACCAATAGTTAAATGTAATTTTGACTGGCAGCTCATCCTATACTAGTAGGAAAAAAGAGGTTATTCATAATGGGATCATATAAATTTCACTTTTTTCATGAACCCCTAATTTTTTAAAAATAAGATAAACAACAATAAAATCTTGAATCATTTTTGAAAAATTATGGCCATTAATGAAATCCCCCATTTTTGTCAGTCTTCAGGCCCAGAAGTCATTCTGTGAGAGGAAAAGACTCTTGCAAATTATCTCTAAAACTTTTAGCAAAAGTATTGATATGTATTATAAATTTCCCTCCTGGCATTTCCTGAAGGGACTCACAAAATGTACTAGGTACCAGGGTACTCACAAGCAGGGTAACTACCACTACCAGGGAAAGGCAAGTAGTATTCATGTCTGCACAGAAGCATAACTGACAGCTCAAGACCCAGAGATGTCATTTGCACACATTAAATTTGGACTGTTTCAATATTTTAGTAAATTCAAGAGCTTGGAAAATACATCCTGAAGTTATTTTCTAGTTTCTGAATATATATATTTGGAATGTATTAATAAAGCCTCTGATAGAGAGAGTCTTCTACTGGCTCTCTGATAGTCATAAAATCTAGCTTATCTTCATCAACCAAGGAAACACTTCATCAAATATTTGAAAGAAGCAAGGGCTTTTTAAAAAATTACATTTCATTTTAATTAACTGAATAAATTATTAAAATCAAATAGTGATAGTGATTCATTTACAGTGGCTTTGCAGATGCAGTTTCTGAGAAATATTTTTAAAAAAATATCACTGTTGCAATATCTGATAGTTGTTGTTTGGATTTGTTAAAGTCACCAAATAATATCAACAAGGAGAGCAAGCCACTGTCCCATTTAATGTCAGAGACCATTATCTTTATGAATTAGAGGCTTGTTTGTACATAAGTATATGATCATCTCATCATCCCACGGGTCATTACTCAGGTCCACTATATTGAGATATTGTGCCAAGAAACATTGGTTTCTTGATCTATAACTAGCATGTTTTATCAGTGTTTTTAGGGAAACACACATAGTTAAAAACTGAGCAATGAATTTCACCAAAAGTGAGCGGCTGCTGTTTTAGTAGCATGGTTAGAGTTCTAGCCCCTTTAATCTGCAGCATACATTCTCCGTAGGGAAAGGCAAGTTGCTGCATTTGAACCACTTACCTAAAGAAAATGACACAATGCCTAAACTTTCCTAAAATTTGAAGAAATGTGTAACTCTAACCTACTTACTAAGTGAACACTTAACTTGAATCGGAGCACCAGAAATAATGTCTTGCATTCACAACTTAAGGATACACAAAATATCAATTATTGAAAACTGAAAACACATTAAGGGCTCTCCCTGGTGGTACAATGAGTTAAAGCACAGCATTATGAAGCTATCACAGCCAGTGCAGAATGAATTCAATCCCCATAGAGCTGACCCACATGGTGTGGCAGACCTCCTTAACTCACTCACTGCTCCCCTCAGCAGTGAATTTGAGTACATCTGCCTGTTCTGCTCCCCACTCTGCCTCTGGTGAATTCTCTCACCTCCTGTATCTCTGGCCTGTACCCCAGTTCTGTAAAGTTTTATTTTTATTGTTTAACAAAAGGCTCCGGCTTATTAGTCCTTATTGATATCAAAACAGGAATATGAAGTAATTATATGATCTAACTCATCATTTTATGAACTATGTATATTTCACTCACCAAGCCAAAATGAACGTGGACAGCATCATTCCATCCTTGAGTGTATGTAGCTTCATCAAGGAAACATTCTGAAAGTACAGGAAACTACATTAAGAGGTCATTCACTTCCATCGCCAGTGCCTCTCAGCACCCTACCATTTGTATACCCTCAACTCATAATGTAAATTGACAGGGAGTTCCCTATGACTGGTTCAGTACAGTGAACAACATGTCTGATTTATAAATAAGAATTCACCACTAAATACTGTTTTCATACAAAATAGATCAGCATATCTATGACTAACTTAACATAAGAGATGTTGCCCTATTTAGAGATGTGTGCCGATTCATAGCCTGTTATCTGGGCTTGGATTTTCAGTATCAAGATTAGAGAACAATGAACTACAGTAGAGCCATTAAAAAACTGAAAAAAAATTTGTATAAAAATATTAGTAAGCGTCCTAAATAGCTGAAGATAGTCAGACTTTGTCCCACATAAATACTCAAAAGGATCTGACCACTGAATAGCTGAGTAAGATATTTGATATCATTTGTCTTCTTCCCCAGTCATGACATCATAGTTTTATGGACAAAGAAAATATAAAGGTAAACGCTGCTCACCCAAAAACATGCCATGAGCTTTTTCTTACCAAGACTGTACTGGCTACTTTTGCCAATCAGAGTCACATTTCCCTATAGTAGTGACAAAACATATGTCATTAAATGACCAAACTAGTAGCAGACTGATAATACTGGAATCACGCTAATGCCAAAACAAGGAAGTACTTTATCCCACAAAAATGTTGACTTCTCTTCCTTGCAATACATGCTTTTGTTAAAACCATAATCTGGAAATTTGTAATCTCAAATTATCATCACTTTTATCCACCTAGCATGGCTTCAGACTATGGAACATTTTGTGATATCAAAGCCTCAAAAAAACAAAAATTAAAAAATTGAATTTACCCTCCCTTATAGTCAGAAATAGCTGGCCACAAAGAATGGCTTTTGGTCCTACAAAAATTCTGTTTATGTTCCAGATGGGAGGATGCACCTGCGAGGGTGGGGTGCTGTCCTTGAGGATGTTGTCTATGCCCTAAGTCAGGACACTGTGTAGAGGCTCTAGCAATCACAGTCAGTGCATTTGGAAGTATACTTAAATTGAAAGTCTAAACAGAGATATGTCTCTATAATCTGCCCCTTTTTAATTTTTTACATTGTTCTTTAATTTGTACATTTTTTCATCTAGATGTAACCCCCATGTAAACTGCCCTATTTATAAAAGAAAAATTTCTCATTTAGATAACAAAGCTTAATCCTCTGATTACTTAGGAACTATGATATTAATGATGCCATGGAACCTAACAGCAGCTTAGTTGTTGCAGACTTTACACTGCTGTTGTAGACTTTACAGCACTGGAACATGTCCAGCTTCTTGCTTCTTTAGGGCATTTCTTAGTCAGGAAAGAGATTTCATTGAAAGTACTATTTATCTTAATAGATATTTCTATACTTTGTTGTGTGGTCATAATACCCACCTGTTTTTAATTTTTCACAATGCCTTCCAAAGTAATGTTGCACATATATAGAGTGCAACAGAGAGACAGACACAGAGAGAGAAGGTATATCAGTCACAGGTGACTTATGCAAAGGACTCTTTAAAAAAAAAAAAGCAGTGATTCTTATTAGGAGTAGAAAAGAATATGTTTGATTATCAACCAAGATGATATCTCTGTTCACCACTTAATATTTTTCCCTATGTAGTTGGCATTACTTCCTTTCTATCTTGACAAAATTCTGCCATTATTTTGAATTTTCATTTAGATATTTTAAGCTAATGTTGCTTACACTGGAGTAAGATTTGTCATTTTGTTTACATGACAGATTTCCTTAATATAAAAGATACATTTTCAAAAATTTCATCAACATTGTTATCTTTGCTGAAGGGTAACACATTCATACTACTCCTTACAAAATTTCTTACAGCAGAGAGTGACATTATCAGTGTCTTAAAATTAAAAGAAGTATTTTGTTCTTTTTTTTTTTTTTTTTGGTAATCACTGAAAGAGTCATGAGGGGCCCAAGGTATAATTCATTTAATATGATATGCATTCCTTTCACATAAGTCTTATCAAGGTTACACAGCTTGCTATTCTTTGAGACACTGTTGCTGAGTCTCATTAAAATAGCATTTAACTGCTAAGAGAGTGTCAAAAATGATAACATATTTTCATGTAGGTAATATTTTAAAATTTATTTTGTCATTTAGGTCACTAATTCTATTTTGCAGTTCTAAAAATAATTTGCAAAAATATATTTTATTTGCAAGCATGTTTCAGTTCCGTTTTATTTCAATTCAAAATTAAAGGTACAATTCTGGAGAAATAAAATAGAATTTATTATGTTACATGTGTTAGCAAATGAAAGTAATGCATAGAATAATATATATTAAATAATGCTTTTTACTTGAAATTTAAAATACGTATATAACTTTAATGAAAGTGGATAAATACTTGAACCTTTCTAGATAAAAGTTAAAACGATCATTCTAACACTTCTCAAGCATGAACATAAAATATACCTATCATGTGCAAGGCACTAAGAATCTCTAGGGCAGAAGAAATCAGAGTTGTTTTTTTTTTATTCTAATTGTCTCAATACAAAATTCAATTCGTATGTGTGATAATTCCTATTTCTGTGTTGGATCACAGAATTTTATAAGGCAGAAAAGTAAAGAGAGGTCTAGAGAATGAAAATCTACCTTGTGGTATGAATTATATTTCAGGTTCATTTGTTACACAAAAATTTGTTGAGCACTTACTTGGTGACAGGCGCTAATTAAGCCTGTTGGGTGGCAAGATGCTCTTGGATAAGATACATGTTACTAAAGAACTCAAATAAAATGTCTGTATTTGCAAAGCAGTACTGTATTAGTAATGCCCAAAAGACAAGAAGAACTAACTAATGAGTGGAAATCTCAAACTCTTTTAGGACACCAGGAGAAACAATTTCTGCAATGAAAAGTCTAAGGATTACCCAGAGGAGAGCTGGGCAGAAAGCTTCACTCTTCATCAACCCTCTACCTGCTGTTCATTGACAAAGAAGGATTCAGAGAAAAGTGAAGGACTGTTATATACATTTCTCCCAGTTCAACCTCCTATTGACTAATACCTAGTTATACAATTTAGAGTTTAAATACAAAAGCAGTCCTACTAAAAATGTGTTATACTTCCTGGAAGAATCACCCGAATCTGGAAAAATATAACTTGTTAAAAATACATATTCTATGATGTACCTAAGAGCTACATAGTCTAAATATCTATGGTTATTCTCATATGTCTGACGTAACAAATTGTATAGGTTATTCTTATGAATGCTAAAGTTTGAGTATTCCATAAAACATATATCATTATTGAATTAACAAAGAAAATATATTTAAATGAAAACTATTTTCAAAATAGTATTATATGAAATAGCTTATTTGCCTTGTTTTGTCACTAATTATCTTGTGAATTAATGCCATTTCTGGTACATAAAATAACTGCTTTTCTGTGAGACTAATAATTTAAGATGTCTTATGCTATCGCTGCTTCTTCAAGGAATCTCAAAGTTAACACTAAAAAAACTGGAAACTTTCCTTAGATTTAAACTTTTGCTTGAAAAGTTTAACATTCTTGTGTTCATATTAAAATTCATAGTCAGTATAGTAAATGTTTAATTTCACTAATTTTTTTTATATTTATTTATGCATACAGAGCTGGAGTACAGGCCAGAGGTACAAGGCAGGTAGAGGATTCACCAGAGTGGGGACCAGAACAGGCCGACTGACGAAGTACACATGGCGGGTCAGGAGAGGTCTGCCCCACTATGTGGATCATCTCTGGGTCGGGATCCAATTTATGCTGGTGTCTTTCGCTTCTTAGTGCTGTGCTTTAACCCACTGCATCACCAGGGAGGGTTCTAATTTCACTAATTTTTAAAAATATTTTAAAATATCATTTTAAGCTATTTGAAAATGGAATTTTTTAACACTGATAAACAGTAAGTATTGGCAAAGAAAATGAGAATATACTAAATTATTAAAAAATGTACTTTTTTATTATGTAACATACCATAACCTGATATGCATGGCATTTCATACTTCAGACATGCAATGATTTGATATATGGCGCAGACTTCTTCTAGTTGGAGGATGGCAATAACTACTGTATTATTTACAATGAAATGAATGGCACCTTCCCTTTTTTAAAAATTAGGAATAACACGACAAAAGATGTCTTTCACTGCCATATTCTGAACTGACAGATACTGGAAAAGAATAGAAATCACTGAATGACTTCCAAAATGAAAAAATTTCCACTCTAAATAGAAATTGTCGTAAATTTCCACTCTAAATAGAAATTGTCGTACATAGAATTTGGGATACTAAATCATCAAGGAAAACCTGAGGATTTCAGGTATATGATGGATGCCAAATTTCTGATGGGGATCAAAATCTGTCAAGGCCAGTGGCTATTATCATTAATCACTTCTCTGAAGTGTCTGGTTCTGCAGTGACTTATGAGTGTGCAAGATGCCCAGTGGTGGTAGATTGCGAAAAATAAAAGGTCAGCATTTCCTAAGTGGCACTCCAGATCAGATGATATAAAACTCAAAGTCCACTTAGTAAGTCAAGTAGAAAGGATAAAAGAAGGAACTTTATTAGAATAACTTCACCAGTTTTGTCAACCACTTAGGTACATACTGTTACAGAATTAAATAGAAAACTTGGTCAGTACTATAACTTATAAACTTGTGCCATCAAAGGTATAGACAAATTCTTTAATCTGAAATCTTTGTTGTTATGCCTTTATTTTGTGATATATCACTTTATGATATAATTAAAATAATTAACATTCGTTTGGATTATTTTACACCTTTTCCCATGCAAAATTGGCCATGACAATTTATGAAGTGCTTTGAACTGGTATAACTGAAAGTTTTCCTTTGATACCTCAGAAAAAAGGGATTATAAGAAAATGATACATTCATTCACATTTTAAATAAAAACAAAGTATTATTTAAAAACATGTCTTCAACAACTATCGTCATTTATTATATAGATGTTGCTTTATGAATTGTCCCATTTTATGCATCTTATATATGAATAATTCCCAGCACTGTCCTGAATTTCTTAAATTGTTTAACATTTATCCAAATGTTCTCTCTATAGATGGTCTGTCAGTTGTACATGTAGAACAGAATTACCTTTCCCTTTTTAATTCTGTTCTTTTTTTTCTCTCCTTTTATAAATATTTATATTCATTTCATAGCATCTAAAACTGCATTGGCTAACACTCCATTTGTGTAATATATTATTTATTATTTAATTTTACATGCATATATGTTTAAATATTGTAATGACATACAAAGCTTCAAAGTTTATTTTCCATTATGAGAAATGCTTAAGAAAAATTAGTTATACTTGCTTTAGGATACATTTTCATTTTTCTTCAAATGCATTTCAAATAAAACAATAGGGCTATGTCAGTGGAAATCCATATAGACATAACAAAGTGTTATTTTTTCTTCTGTAGTCATAGCTTTAAAATCAATTATGTGTGGGCAAAGGAGCCTGAGGATACCAACTGAGTCAACACAGTTTTATTGATACTGGCCTGTCTTTACAACCCAAACATACTTTAGCAGTATGTCAATCACATCCTAACTGCAAAGTCTTTTATTATGTTTCTCTAGATTATTACTTTCTTCTCAGTTTAAATGGATTGGAAAATTGAAATGCTATTTTACATTTTCTGTCTCCAAAATAAAAAAAAAAATTGAACTTATCTAAAACAAGGGAACCAGCAACATATCAACTTTGTCAATCACTATTGATATAATATTCAATTCTATTTGTATGCTAATATTGATTTATTTCTGGAAATGTATTTTTCAAATTTAAGTCAACCAAAAACATGAACCATTAGTTTGATTCTAGTGAGCAAATATGGATAATTTTTATCAAATGATCATAGTGATTTTATTTTGGTAAAATTAGATAAAAAGCAAAAATCACTAAAATGTTTTTAGAATTTTTCTATATTCATATTGACTTTTAAAGAAATGTTTGAAGCCAATGTAATAATAACTATAAGTGATATTTCAGTGAAGGACAGCAAATATTAAAACATAGTACTTCATCACAGTGTTTTAAATAAATGTCTGTGACAAGTATTTGCATATAATATCATTTTTACCACTGTTGATTATGCATTTCTTTGAAGAAAAAGGGATATAATTCCCTGGATTTTGTTAAAGACATGACTTTTCTATCAAAACTTCCTTTAGATTATTTTGTTGCAGTGAATTTGAACTAGCTCATGGATGGTGATAAAACTTCGTTAAAATTTGGAAGCTAAAGTCCTCTCTGTTGGCGCACGGGGTAAATAAAGCCCAGCACTGCAAGCTTGCTGCAACTGCTTCATTGTGAGTTGGATGCAGCCCCGGAGGTGACCACATGGCGCGGCAGATCTCTCCTGTCTTGCCCGCTGTTCCCCTCAGCAGTGTATTTCAACGATCTGCCTGTTCTGCACCCTTCTGACTATGATGAATCCTCTCACCGCCCCTGCAACTTGGGCCTGTACCCCAGTTCTGTATGCATAAATAAATATATCTTTAAAAAAAATTGGAAGCTAAACTTTATAACAAAAACTTCAACATTGTAAGCTTTAAGATTCTATTACATTTTTACTCAGTGATTAGCAACCAGGTTATTTTTTGACCTCTATTCTCCTACTTAAAAAATACTTTATTTGAAGTAAATTCTGAGTGGAATAGAAAAAAATGAAATATTCAGCAAAAATAAAGTTAGTCTAAGAGAAAAATGCCTTTACTTACTAGGGTTTATCACTATTAAAACTAACAAGTCCTATTAAAAAGAGGACACTAGGGCCCTCCTTTGGTGGCACAGAGGGCTGTGACCACTTCGGTGTGAGTCCTGCCCCTACCAGGGAGATGACCTGAATGGTGCAGCAGAGATCTCCTCTCTTACCTGCTGCTCCCCTCAGCAGTGTACTTCATTGATCCGCCTGTACTGCTCCCCACTGTCTGGTGAATTCTCTCACAACTCCTGCCCCTCTGGCCTATAAACTCAGTTCTTTATGCATAAATAAATATAATCTTAAAAAAGGGGAGGCACTACAAAGTAGAAAATTGGGGCCAAGTTAACATTTCAAAGTCCCACTGAAGAACTTCAGACACAGCAACTTCAAAAACAAATAAAAATTCAATAATCTTAAATGGAATAGGTTTGGTTTCAGCTTTGTAGTGTTTTTACCTAACATTTGTTTTTCAGAATAGGCCTGTTATATAAATAGCAAAAAAAAAATCTAATTTTGTACAATTATCAAAGTTATGGCAAGGAAAATGTTTCTTGGCCACACTAAAAAATTATAACATGAAAATATTTAGAAATATGAACTATTAATTTACAATATGACTAGTTCTGTTTCTCAAATATACTTAAAGTATGTTTTAATTTGTTAAAACTGCTAAATGATAGTTTAAAATTCTCCAAAGGAAGAGAAACTATTATACTTAATATTTTATACTTTATACTTTATATTTTATATAAAATATAACTTTATACTTTATACTTTAAGTATATATTTATACTTAATATTTTATACTTTATACTTTAATATTTGTGCCAATTTATAAGTCTTAGAGTTCATGGGAAAAAAATAAGGCTCATTTAAATGAAAATAGTTCAACCACAAAATAAACACAGGTAGACGCAAATATTTCTATTGAAAACCAAAAAAAAAAAAAAACCCACAAGATTTGGAATACTTTATTTGACAATGTTGTTATTATTTAGGGTACAAGAAAAATTTACTTGAGTGGGAGTAGCTGTGCTTATCCATTTGTCTGGGCTCTCTTTTTTAAGTACTAGTTTCAGCATCCATATAAAGATTTATTCTTTGAAATTTACATAATTCATAATGATTAGGAAACTAAAAAGCAGTTGAAAGACATTTACAATAACTGCATTTGTTTAATTTAATCAGCACATTTTGAAGGATAGCTAACATATACTTAATGCTGTTCTGTTTTTGAAGTCACTTTACAAATAGTTTACAGTATGTACAATATAGATAGAAGCATTACTACTGTATTAATGAGAAAACTGAGACCCCAAATGAAATATTTTGTTCAAACTTACAGTATTCATTCTGAATACATGACTGGGGACTAGGAATGGCATAGTTCATGCTTGCCTTTCTATTGGTTGAATACATTTTAGATAAATTATAGAGAAATAATATGGACCACTGATAAAAATTTGCAAGTACCTCAAGGAAATTATTATATGTCTTCAACTAAGGACAAAAGAATAAAAATAAGAGCTTTGTTAACAGAAAATACATGATTTGGTATCACCACCTACTGTGAAAGTGAAGATAGTTAGTAATGGTAATAACACAAATAACAACAGTAGTTGGAAAACCTCTCTCTTTAATGAAATCAGGTGACACACACAATTACTTAAGTGAAATACACACATGGGAACTGCAAATTATTTAAGACTATGGAAAAATGATCCATTCAATAGAGACAAGAAACTAAGACAATAAACCACACAAAAAATTGTCAATAAAATAAGTACAATGTTTACTGCAAATAATTCTTAGTTACAGGATTAACTAGCTCAAAATCAGAATATACTTTTCTTCTGAATAGGAGGAAGGGGGTGTGACCAAGAAAACACATCTGGACAGTATCACAATAACTAAAAATACTGATAGTATGCAACACTTTTAGTCATAGTCCAATTACATTTGACTGGCTTTTGCTCCAAATGCATGGTGAATGGTCCATGTCTGCACCACTAATTGCTCATACTATTTTAAAACAATATAAGCTCTTTTGATAGTAATGGCAGACTATTAAGAAGGAAAATAATTCATTTGATGCCTTTTTAGGTCCAGACTCTATCCTTTTTGCACATTACTTCTCTATTGCACACTAACTTTATTAAAGTTCTTTTACTGCATGTGTTATACATTATAGTACATTTTGTTTGTAGGTGATGGATGGCAGGACACACTTAGAATGTGCAAGTCTGGGGCCATGGGGGTACCCCTCATTTTCCTTGCTATTAAAATGACTGAACAAAATACAAAAAGAGTTCATGAAGTTACAATCTTTGACTGAAAAATAAAGCCTTTGGTATTTAATAATTCAAATATTGAGTCCAAATTTATATGAGAATGTTTGTTATATTTAGAACTCAGAAATAGATTTTATGAAGGCAAATAGGAATAGTTTGACTGGATATAGAGATAAAATGTTTTTGGTATATGAAAAGGAGAAATATAATCTTTACATACACACCTTGCAACGAACATAGTGAGTGACCAGATACATGAATGTGTATTTGTGACTTTTTACATATACTACCACCATTCATAAATACAAATACACTCTGTGCTTTCTGGCAGCCTGCAGGCTATGTGCATTTAGTATTATATTTTGCACATATATACACACATACACATAAATGAATGCCCACATATACTATATGGCTCTATATAAATTATATATGTAATATAAATTGCATTGTCTAGCTACAGTATATAAATATATAAATAGCCTTATATAAAGGGTGTGTTTGTTGTTACAATCTTAATGTCTGTGCCCTGTCAAAACTCACACACACTGTGAGCATAATGCTCAGTGTATGTGACGGTGTTAGAAGGTGTGGTTTGGGGAAGGCGGTTAGGTCATGAAAATAGATGCCTGATGAATGGGACCAGTGCATGGACAAGGAGATTTACATTGTTTCCACCATGTGAGGACACATTGAAAAGACATCAGCTATGAACCAGGAAAATGACCCACAAGTACCCCTACTGATAATCTATTGTGGACTTATTAGCTTCCAGAAATAGGTGAGATTTCTATTGTCTAAAAACTATGCAGTCTATGGTATTTTGTTATAGTAGCCCAAATAATGAAGATGCCTATATTAAAGAAAAACAAGTCATTCTAGCACACACACATACATTCCTGCATGCTATAAACAAAATACTGAATACAGTAGCAAGAAACTTGATCCTCAACCACAGCCTTAATTAAATATTGCTTATATTCAGACAGAGCTGAGCATTTAGTTGTTTTTTTTTTTTTTAAGATTTATTTATTCATACAGAACTGGGGTACAGGCCAGAGATGCAGAGGGTGAGAGGATTCACCAGGGACAGAGTGGGGAGCAGAACAGGCAGATTGACGAAGTACACTGCTGAGGGGAGCAGCGGGCAGGTCAGGAGAGGTCTGCCACGCCATGGTCGCCTCCGGGGCAGGCAGGGATCGAACTCATGCGGAAGTGGCTTTAGCTTCTTAGTACTGTGCTTTAACCCGCTGCGCCACCAGGGAGGGCCTCGTTGTATTTTTATTAATTGTTATTGAGAGAATAGTTTATAGCACTGCATGTGATTTAGAAGTGCAGGTTCACACTTATTCATATATGTTATCATACCATCACCACTCGCAAAAGCACTTCCAGTCAGCCACCTTGGTCCACTGCACACTTTTTAAAGGCATATGAGACAGTAAAGGTGGATTCTAGATTGGGATCCTTTAGAATATGCAATTTTTTTTATCTTAAAGAAGTTATTGTAGTTACTGACAGTGATAGAAAATGCTTGAAGAAGATCTCACTTTGGTGTGTAGTTACAGCACCAGCATGTTCTTTTGAATTGTTTCAGTTAAATACAACCTGTTATATATATATACAGATAGATAGATAGATAGGTAGATAGATAGATAGATAGATAGATAGATAGATAGATAAAGATATAGATATAGATATGTGTGTGTGCACATATAAATATATATAAAACAGGTTGAATTTAACTGAAACAATGTGTGTGTATACATATTATATAAATTTCAAAATTAATCAAAGCAGAGGGCTGACAGAGCTCATTTCACAATGTTCCACCAGAGTGATATGAATTCAAAGTCCATGGATTATGAAAACTGCACTAGAGGCTAAAGAATTCAATTTTCCCTTCAGTTCACATTCTGAGAAAATCTAAGCATACCCAAAGCAGCAGCATCATCATTACTACTTTATTCAATATGAAGTCTGGTTAAATATGTCTTCACTTAGTAATAGGCAAAACAAACAAAAAATACCCTCTGTAACAATTCTGCAACTTAAGATATTGAATTGAAAGTAACATTTCAAAAAAAGAATTGCTCAACTAAACAGAATGAAACCTAAGGCACTAATCACATGGTAACTTTTTTTTGTTTGTTTGTTTGAAGATTTATTTATTTATAATACAGAACTGGGGTACAGGCCAGAGATGCAGAGGCTGTGAGAAGATTCACTAGAGACAGAGTCAGGAGCAGAACAGGCAGATTGTCAAAGTACATTGTTGAGGGGTGCAGCGGGTGGGTCAGGAGAGTTCTGCTGTGCCATATGGGTCACCTACCGGGCAGGTGGGAACTGAACTCATGTGGAAGTGGCTTTTAGCTTCTTTGTGCTGTGCTTTAACCTGCTGCACCACCAGGGAGGGGCCCCTCACATAGTAACTTCTAATACTTAACACTACACATTCTGTCTGAACTAGGATGCAGGTGCTACATGCATTTAACAGCCTTTAATTCAATATTTTAAAAATATTGTCTCTCTTCACAGAGTCAGATAATTCAGTGTTTATTGTTTTCTTCATATTTCTTTTTTATTCTTCCTTTCACTTTGATTCTTTGTACATTATCATCTTCAATGTCACTAGTCACTAATTTGATTTTAATATTTTAAAAACTTCAGGTGAAATCACTAAGAGAATTATTGAGTTTAGTTATTTCTGTGCCAATCTCTATGAGATTTGAGTAAATAATCAGAATTGGCATTTAACACATTAATCAATATCTACATACAGTGAGTAGCATACATTCTAACATCCTGAACATTCCTCATTAATTATTGTACAAAAATTTGGTTTAAAAATTGTTCCATGCATTTTATGCAGAACAACACATCTTGACTTTGTATATTCATCTTCTCAAGAATTTCACGACTTTATATATTTACTTGGACATATGTGGAAGTAAGTCTCTTGGAAAATTATTGCAAGATTTTGAGCAGTCCCTTTAAAGGTGCTGTCAGAACAAATACATCAGGTCACACAGCAGGTGGTTTATCTCTGAAAGCCTGAGCATTAAATAGAGAAGGCTGCAGCCTAGTAATTAGGTATTGATTGGTTTATCTAACACATTCTGCACATTTCTAAACAAATAAAGCATTGTTTGAATTTTTTTCCTCTAAACCTTGAAAATGTTCAGTGCATTTATTTCAAAGATTATACAATATGAAGTGCAGTTTTATAACTGATTCACAGATCTTGCTGAACACAATCAGTACACTTCACAAAATGGTTTCATTTTTGGAATATGTCATAGAGATCAACATACACCCATTTATGCCTCCAGTCATTTTCTTTATCTTTTCAAAAATATATGTATGTGTGGATGTCTGGGTGCATATTAAACATTACCAAAACCTTATTACAGAAGCAGACTTTTCTTTTAGAAACATAAGGCATTACCTTAGCCTGCAAAGGTAGAGAGAAATGTGAGGTCACAAAGCAAATTACCAAAGGTCACACCATTAATCAGGGTACTAAATAAGTATACAGATGAGAAAGTCACATATGGAGAGCAAGTAAATCCATGAATAAACAGATAAAATGTAAAAAGCAACAAATGAGTTAAAAGAACAAAAAGATAACTGTCATAGTTAAATTTTTTTTAAAAGGAAAGAGATTTGTTTCAGAATTTTGAATTTTTGATCAGGATCTACATTGCAAAGAAAAAGGAAGTGTAAAGCATCTGAATGTTTTTAGCTGGTTTTGAAAAGGGCAGGGAAAAGGAACAGATGAAAAATCAAGAAATCAAAAAAAAGAGAGAGAGAGAAATCATTTATATAGATTTACATTCTAGTATTTTCTATAGTGACATAATACAAAGTGTAAAAAATTACTTTCATTGTCTCTGTTTCACATATTAAATATCACCAGGGATTCAGCACTCTCTATGTTTTAGAAGAGAAGTAGGGAAAATCAGTTTTATATATATTAAAAATAACCAATGAGTTTAATTTAGATGAGTAAAAAAAGAAACACTAAAAGTAGATTAAATAAATATCTAAAAATAACAGAAATAAGAACAATACATACAGTACAATTATGGCACATTGTTTTTTGAATCCAGTGTCTGAATATAATAACAATGTTTTATCTCATTTGCTCCTTAGAACACTCCTTTCACATTGACAGAAGTTATTCACCTTGTCCAAATCACAAAGTTCAAGACTAAGTCCAGATCAAATATCTTGCAAACCAGACTTTCTATCATTTTGTTTGAGGATTTCTATAACTAGTAGTCAATCAGAATCAAATGAAGATACTTAGATATTAACTTGCATTTACTTGTTGATAGTTTTGTTCTCATTCATTATCCATCATGGTGCCAAAGAGGAGAGCCAAACGTTTTTTAATTTTTTCACAATAAGTACAATTTATGTTTAAAATAATTTGATTTCCTTTAAACATGGTGTATGTGTGTGTAAATCTATAAAATATGGGAAGGTCTTAAGCAATTTGCCAATTTTTGATATATGAAGGATATTTTCTATATTAAATATGTTTTTTCAATGATCTAATTATCTGTATTTTATGCCACCCTTACCACTGAAATGTATGCATTTTATCATAAAATGAAATGCATTTTAGAACAAAACAAAATCAAATCTGAAATATACTGTAAAACGTGGTGCAAACAGAAAATTACTTCTGTTCACTGGCTTCATCCAATGTGTCGCAATGCTTTAGTGTTTACTGTGTTTTGAGAACTTGTATAACCCAGTGGAAGCAGGGTTATAAATATGTAGAAGGCTGCTGAGACTCTCATACATTTTAATCTAAGGGGAGCATACTGGGGAAAAAAAAAATTAAACTTCTCGTTGTAACTGGCTTATTTGGGGCTATATAAAAACATATAACAGAAAAATTGTGCATCTTCACTCTTTTTTAAAATCTCTCTCTTTGCTATGGGTGAAGGGATGAACAAATAGCTGTCTCTACATGAATTATCACAATCACTACTCACTGTTTCATTTTTATGCAGAAGACAGATGATTCTTTCACTCTGCATGACTGCCTAAAACAAACTAGATTTAAATATATATCCACAGTAGCTATAAAGGGCAAATTTTTAGGGTTATTTCACCCTGACCACCTACAATTTGTATGAAGGTTAGTTGATAAGAAATGGTAAAAATCTAGACATGTGTTGAGTATGTCCATTTAGAGGAACATATCAATGATAAAGCATTCTATGCATTGACTTATTTAGGACATGATGTTACATAAATGAAGAAAGACCGGAGTGTGTAAAATGGTCATCTATAACAAAGGACCAATTATAGGTTCAAATAAATTTTTCAGCATATAAAAATCTGTAAATATTAATAGGGAACCTACAGTGACCTGGTTACTAAGTAAAATACTCATTCAACAACCAAATTCACTGAGAATCTTAATATGGCTGAGACACTTTTGGTGGTGGCTTGAGGCCCATCAGTAAATAATACTGATAATAATAGCATATGAACAATACATGACTTGTGCAGGATATTACCTGAGTAATTATTTTGCAAAGGATAAAGCTTTTATAATCCATAAGTACAAAATAGTTTTATAAAGGATATTGAAATTGTTACTACGTGGAAGAATATCTTTGAACACTAGATTACCTAATATAAAGACTTTTAGCTATAACAATAGCTATTTATTTAGGAAATAATTATTGTATTGACTTGAATGTCCTAAGATTATTTTAAAACTAGGGTAGCACAAGCTTGAAAATACAGTGACTTGAACAGATACCTACTAGACTTAGTTTTTATTATCAATCACACAAAAACACATAAATAGAAAAAGAAATACAACACAAAAGAAAAGGTACGAGGGAGAGTATACCAACAAGGAAAGGTATAGTTTTGGGTGTTATAATAGAATCATATTGGAGTACTTAAAAAAATACTTAATTGCTATACCATTATGAGGAATAACTATTTGTCATTTTATAAAAATGATATTCTCTGAGTACTGATTTTTTTAATAAAGTACAAAGTCCTACTAAATTCCTTCACAACTGAGTTCCTTATAAAATGCCTAAAGTCATTTCACCTTGTTTTTGCTCTCTTGCCCCTTGTCTTTTACTTCTTGAGCAGAATATTTCTCCCTTTATATCGCAGGTGAATTTCTTTTAACACTTCATCCTTCCCTCTCTCCACTCAACTTCTAATTTACCTCTAGGAGTTTAGATTATACCTATCAGATATCATTGCATATCAAAATCATCTGGAGAGGTATGTTAAAGCACAAACTGCTGGATCACACCACTCAGAGATGCTGACTGTATAGGATTCTAGAATTTCCATTACTTATTGGTTCCCTAGTGCATTCTAGAGAATCATCTTTTGAGAACAAGTTTTTAGTCTCAATTTAAACCTGAATTCCTCATAGTGTTTTTTTTTTTTTCTTTTCTGGCCTTTGGGGTAGATTAAAACAGTGTATAAGTGATTTAAAAGTTCCTTCTTCCGTGATTTTAAGAAATATACATTTTTTTTTTTTAATTTAAAGCAATTGGTTCCTGTTTGCAGTCTCTGACTAAGCAATGATTCAGGCACTTCTGTTCTCTATGTTCCTATCAGTAACCATTAAAATAGGAATATACTGATGTTCAGCAATTTAGTAAAGTATATTTTGTACAGTCAACTTTTGCTATGAAATTCAAAATAGGGCTTAATACATATATTTCAAAATGATTAATTTTGTGGAAAAATGTACAATTTAAAATCTGTGTATCATAAATGCAAACAGTGTAACACTCAATAAATTTTGATTTTATTTCTTGTTTTTGAATGACACAATGCTTAGTATATGAATATTTACATAAAACAAACACATATGTATGAAATCAAAATTGAACACATTGAACTATTAAGACTAAATACTTTTGTAAACTGAAATATAATGAGGTATTATAATATCTTTACATAAGATATCTTTAATATATTACATATCTTTAATAAGATATTATTATGATATCTTTACATTATTCCAGAGTATTAAGTTAAATTTTAACTAAATTGTTACTTAAAAGTTAGTCTTTTAAATATATATTAGTCTTTGGCTTGGTTTCCTTTTATTGCTGTATTTATTTTAAATTTCAAATAAAATCTATATGCCTGATATAACAGAAAGGAATCCATGTGTGTGTATAAATAGGAGGGAGGTAGATTAAAAGAGGTAAGAATTACTACATATATTTCCTTTACTCAGATTTTACCTCCACAGTACGTTGAGTTTAATTTCCAAAACACCTCCAAATAAATTGTTTATTCAATGAAAACTCAATAACTAAAATAAGTCAAATATCTACACAGAGACTTATGGATCATTATAATGTATCTCCAATGTACTTTTAAAATATTGTCTCTTGTATACTCATATTCATGCATTCTAGACTCCAATAAGATGCTGTGTGCTTCCAATTTCCTGGAAAAGTCACCTCTAATTTGCAGTTAATGTTTTTTCTTATGGTTCAACTCTTACCCTATTATTCTCCTGACTGATAAGCTATCACTGAAGCCCTAGGAAAATTTCACTTTATCCTTAGATCATGCTTTTCTCAATTCTGGAGTTAATTTTCCTTGTTCTTGAATAGTTTAATGATTTAAATTTATGTTTATGTACATTTATGTTCATTTATGAGTAAAAAAAATCAGGAAAACAAATTATAGTTAACGTATTCATTAGAATAACAATAATTCCATATTTTAATAAAATATTAATTTAAATAGCATAAAACATCTATACCTATGTGTGTGTCTATATATACAAGTATATTTATACATGTATATATATATTTAAAATATATATCATGTGTATATATATACACACATATTTGATATGCATGTATAGATATAGTACTGCTTCTGATTTTTAAAATTGAGGTACACAATTGAGATTTTGTTCTCACAAAATATTAAAACACTGAGGAAAAACTGCCAACAAATGACATTATGCTTTTGCAATTATGTTAATATTTGTCAAATCTCATATCTGATGTTTTTACCTGTATAAAATTGTACTTTGATATGAAATCATGTATTAATGAGTAATTTTATAGGATTCATGCACTAAAGTTTATAGGACACCATATATAAGAACACAAACATTTAGATAATACTGCATGTGAATTTATATATATATATATATATATATACACACATAAACACACACACATATATATACACACATATATACACACACAGAGACACACATATATATATATGAAAATATTATATAATATTAATACTCATATCCATTATTTGATTGCATGCTCCTTGGTTAATTGGTTTGAAGACGGGGGGAAAAATTACTTTTTTGACTTAAGACTTATAGTTGTCTTTTGATACTTTAATACAAGGTTGTAGGCAATGTGTGATTTGTTCAAAAACAATATATTTATGTCACTTTCAAGAACACATTTAATCAATTTAAAGTACATATACTTAACAGATATTCCCAGACACCATTTCCAATATGCCTAAATGAATATTAAAAAAAAAAAAAAAAGTCATATGGGCCTTCCCTGGTGGTGCAGCCGGTTAAAGCACAGCACTAAGAAGCTAAAGCCACTTCAGCATCAGTTCAATCCCCGCCTGCCCCGGAGGCGACCACATAGCGTGGCAGACCTTTCCTGACCCGTCAGCAATGTACTTTGTCAATCTGCCTGTTCTGCTCCCCACTCTGTCTCTAGTGAATCTTCTCACCACCCCTGCACTTCTGGCCTGTACCCCGTTCTGTATGGATAAATAAATAAATCTTAAAAAAAAAAAGTCATAAATGAATGAAAAGCATTATTTACCAAATAAATTTGGAATTTTGGGCTTTAAGGCAGAAGAGATTTGAAGTGTCCACAATGAAAAGTACTTTATTTTAGCACATACGTTCATTTTACATGGTGATAGTATACATAATTAAAAGGAAATTCCACACATTTGTGCTTGGGAAAAGTTGCATGTTATCTTCCAGGTTAGATAAGCTACACACTACGAAAAAGTAAGGATATGGGGATTTATTTTTCTTTCCTATAATCCTAATACTAAGGATTTGTTTTTTATTTAAAGATGACATTTTCTGAAAGTCCCAAAGGTCTATAAAGTTGTCTTAGACAAACTGAAACATCAGTGATCATCTCAGCTGTCAATGACCTATTGGTGACATTTGTACCTAATTAATTAGATGTCTTCTTTTGAAGGAAACAGTGCATCATACATAATTGGAAGAGACATCAAGGTTAGAGTCATTGACTCATTAATCTAATGAAGCTGGCCTATGGCATTTATATTATCTAAGGTAATTTATTTTATTTGCAATTAAGAGTTCTGTTTGTGAAATGATTTCTTGAAAAAATAACACAAATTAAACACAAATTAAGTTTTTGGAGGCCACTTCAAATTCAGATGTTTGACCTATGCCCCTTTCAATTATTTTTGTTTTTGGAGCATGAAATCTCAGATTTTTTTTTGGACTAACAAGTCCCTCCCACTCACAAACAAGCCATCCACTCCTACATCTTATGCCCTTTACAGAGATAAACGGTGTCCACTTCAAGGCTGTTATTGGTCCAAGTTGTAGGAACTGTGATAGGATTCATACCTGTTTGTATTGTCTTCTAGGAACTATTATTTATAGTTTTTCTACAGGAAGAAACTTTACATTGATCTAGAATGAAGCAGTCCTTTTTACTCTTTCATTATAAAACTATAAAGATATGAACCTAGAGAAACAAGTATTCTTGAATAAATACAGTACTTAAGGCCAATATCCAAAATCACATATAGTTTAAAAAAGGAAAACAAATGCCAAATGGAACTTTAAAAAGTGGGCAGAAAATCTGAAGAGATAGTTATCCTAAGACACACAGATGGCCAGCAAGCAATGAAAAATTATTCATCATCACTTATTGTCAGAAAAATGCAAATCAGAACCCATGTTGCTACCACTCACACCAGTGAAAATGCTGCACATCAAAATAACCTGAAACAAGCATTAGTATGTGGACTGTGAAGAGACTGTTGACTGATCCAGTCCTTGTGGAAAGCAGTATGAAGGGTTCTCAAAATAATACAAGTAAGTCACCATACAATTCCACTCCAAGAGATCTACCCAAAGAATACAAAAATGCAATTATAAGTATATACACTCCTATGTTCACTGAATACTTTTTACAATAGCCAGGTTAGGCAAACAACCCAAGTTCCCAAAGCATTATTGTATTGTAAACCAAAGTTGTCTCAAAAAAAAAAAAATTCACATAATATTCTATTTGGTTAGCTCTCAGCACAACATACTTTTATCTTTTTTCAGTCTTATTTTAATTATTGTCAGTGGTAGACTTAAAACTGTAACATTTGTATTTCATGGTGCTTTTAAATCCTAAAAAGTAGAAAAAATAAATATGTTCACAAATTGCATAGCAAAAGCACCCACAAAAATTTGGAACCATTTAAAATGGAGCCAAGCCAAACAGGTATAAGAAATAAATGTTCAACACTTATCTTAACTAAATGCATAGCAAAACTACAATGACATACCACTTCACATCAGTGAGAATGGACCATATTAAAAAAAAAAAAAAAGCAAAAGCAAATACTGGTGAAAATATGGAGGAAAAGGAATACTTAAAACACTGCTTATAAGAAGATGCAGTATACATACACACAGTGAAATACTATTCAGCAATCAAAAAATATTGTGCCATTGATAGCAACATGGATGGAGCTATAGATGTTATTTCAAGCTCAGTGAAATAAGTCAGAAGGAAGTAGAAAAATATTGGATGGTTTTACTTATTGGAGGAATATAGGGGAATCAAATAAGGGATCAGGGAAAAAAATAGTAGGCAAACTATAAATCAGAGACATTCTACAAGGAGGAGGAGGGAGAGGGATCAAAACAGGAGCAGAGTCTAAGAGACTATATGATAAATCAGGGGGACTTGGTGGTGGGGATTTTATAGACTACTCCTGACAGGAAACATTAAATATTGTACAAAAATGAATAATGATGATATACACATACACACACCCACATAAAATAAAATGGAACCAAGTCACTCTATATGTAACCAATCATACACTATTATAGTGGCATTAGCAAAATTTAACTAGCATAAATGGAAAAATGATATTGTGTTATATTTTGAGAAATATTTCTTTATTAGTATAATTTGATGAGAAAATCATAAAGCAATATGAGCTTTAAATTAAAAATATCAGTTGTTTAAAACAACACACTCACATGAAATCATCTGCCCTAAAATAACCAAACATGTATATCATAAATGCATAGATTCTAAAATAGATATATTCAAGAGTCATCCTTATAAAAATGACAAGACTGTCAAAAATCATAACTTCTGTATAAGCAGGAATAGAAACAAAGTAGAAAATCCCAGGCTCTACATTGATGCAGACTCACAATTTACAAAGTGTGTGTGACCTTTGTTAAATTTGTAGACTACTCTAAGCCTTAGATTCCTATTGGAATGATATTGTCTACTTACAATGCTATATGAAAATTTCATCTGTCAATGTGTGAAAAACATCAGGTATAATATATTGTGCCAAACAAATAATCCCTAAATACAAGCTTCAGATATTGTTTCCATAGAAATGTATATTTAAATTGTACATTATTTGAAAGTTCACTGAAAATTTATTTTTGTCATTATGAATGTACTTATTAATGCCAAAATAAGTCTATGAATAATACTGAAGGATTTCATATAAGTGATTATTCTCAGTAGAGTTAAGAGGCTAGCAAAAACATTAATTTCATTTGGGCCTTTAATATATTAAAATACTCTAAAATCTTTAATAACCAAAGCAAAATTTCACTGGAAGAATTAAACAGATAAATACAACTTTATGAAAAGTTACTATAATTAGTGACAGTTCAAAGTGCATTCTGAAACCAGCTTCATCAAAACAAATGATAGGAGAGTTTTTAAGGAGAGGGTGGAAGGACTGTTTAGCTGTTTTTGTTAATTGACCTTACATGAATATTTCATAAAGGGAGGAAATTTTACTAGTTGGTATAAGAAGGTGACAGAAATTAAATTCTGTAACTTGCACAGAGACTGTACATTTAAATTGGAGATTTATATGTACTTATTTTCTGGAAAATACATTTACAAAGTCTGTGTCTAATTTCTTTACTACTTCAATAGTTTCTTACTACACTCAAATCCTTAACTACAATCAAATTTAGGTTCCCCTTGAAATGACACCAGTATCGCTTTATCACAGAAGGTTTTGCAACGATTCCACTTAGCAAAGTGTAAAAAACATTAGATTCAGTTTCTCCCAGAAGTTTCTCTCAGAGACCGGAGATAGAGAAAGTGAAGACAAATTGGATAGAGAGGCAGAAGATATGTGTCCTGTTTGATTATTGCATTTCAAAGAGATGACTTGTCAGTACTTGCAAAGGACATATACTAGGTTGTAAAACTGGCAAGATACTTTTGGCAATATTAACCTAAATTTCAAAAGGGCAAAGCAGCTAGAGATACAGGTTTTCTAAGCAAATATTCTAAGAGCTGAAAAGGGATAGACCTCTGTGATTAGGTCATCTGGGTCCTCCACGAGCTGCTATGAGGGAGGTCTGTTGTCAGGATGAGAGAAATATTGTGACCATCTCAGACATGACTTCCTGAAGTCAATTTAAAATTCTTGTGTTTACTGAGTGTACCATTTATATACAACTTCTATTGTATGTTTATGTTAAAGAATATAATGTTAATTTTTTACTCTAGATTACAACAATATTTGTAAATTATATATATGGTAAAATATTTTTTAAATTATATGTATGTGTATGTATGTACATATATACACACATACATATATGCACACCTATATACAAATACACACACACACACACATACATATAGGCCAACTCCCCAAGGCTGGTGTGAAACTAATTGACATCTCTGCCTTGTTTGTGATCAAACAGACAACAGTCAAGATTCAGGGCTGGAGGCATCTGCTTGAAAATGTCTCAAGATTTTCCCTGCTGAAGAGAAAATTAAATGCTGCCATAATATGCATAAAGGCTCTAATTTTATACATTTGCTTAGAACCCCAGGATTGATCCTCTACATGGAAGCTTGGAGAGTTTTTAAATATTTTTACCTAATAATTTGCCTAATAAAATCCATCATGCATTTTATTGTAAGTGGAATGTAAATGGTTGGGTAGGTCAGCTATTGAAAAGGCTAAAGCAGCCAGGAACCTGCTGAAAAGACTGACCAGTCTTTTTTCCTTAGGCCTATGTCCTCTAAATCTCTCTCATTTTAAATATTCCCATTTCAAATCACTTCCTTAAGGGGCATTATGAAATATTTCTCAAGTTTGCAATGGTGATAAAAAATAATCTTGTGATCATAATAATAATTTGTTGTTAACCAAGCTGCTAGTTACCAATGCTTCTCTATTTGTGCATTTTTCATAACCACATACTGTGTTCCTCTAAGATAAAAATACTATATTATCACTCTAGCTTTTTAAAAGTAAATAAATTTCTAATTAGAAATAGGCACTTGCCTTACTCGGGTTATAATTGTAAAGGAAAAAGTAGAAACTTAGCACTAAATTTAGGATACATAGTATATTTGCGTAAGTAAAATCTACCTGAATGTCACATAAGTCAACCATAAAAATCCCTATTAATTAGTTTCAATAGCCAGTTTTACTTTTGGCAATGAAACAGCTTGAATTTTCACAAATCAAAATGATTAGTGATAAAAGTAGCAAACAAGTGATATGAAAAATCTGTATTATACATTTCAACATGAATTATACATTCACTGTCAGATGCTCAAATCATAACAGGGCTGGCGGAAGTTGAATTTATGTGATGAAATGCAGTTTTTTTGAATCTCCCATCGAATGCCCTCTCAGTAGCTTAAGCACATTGACTTGTCAGCTTGTCCATCTGTTTAATTACCTCTTTTCTCTATCCACTTTACTTAGATCTCTGTCTCTCTCTCAAGCACATGCCAAAAACCAAACCAGCTAAGATAAATTTCACTGTAAAATACTCATCTCTATCTAAATCTTATTTATATCATCACAAATATGCAAAATCAGTATGTACTAATGTACTGAAGTAAAATTAAAAGATGTCATAAATACACAGGTACATTTCATAAAAGACTTACAGTCTTAACTTATTTACTACAGAGTATTATATATGAAGTGAGTATAGGTTATACTATAGCAGAGTGTTTACTAAATGTCAAAGAACTTAAATATGAGAGAATTACTTTGATTTAAAAAATGCAAAACAAGAAAAAAGTCAGTTTTCTTTTAAGTTTAGGTGATAGAACTACTTTGTAAAAGTTTATTACAAACCATAAGTACAAAACAGCATTCTATTTCTTCGTAACTTCTAATTTGTATATTTAGGCCTTTTCCTTCTTCATTAAATTCATCACAAATATTTAATTTGTCCTTATGTAATTGTAAAGGTCATAATTTCCCTCATTTTTCTGTCTTAAGTTTAAAAATGTTAACATTTTTATTTATTAACTTTATAGTCATCCACCTTATTAACATTTATTATAATAGTTTTTCAATGGCGTCTTTGGGGTTCTCAATGCATATATGTCATCTACAAATAGTAGTAATTTCACTTATTCCTTCCCAATTTGTACAAATTTTCTATTTTATTTTTTTCTAATTGCATTTGGCAGGAGATCAAATTCACTATTGAATAGTTGTGGTGAGAACAGACATTCTAGTCTTTTTCTTGATCTTGACAGAAAAGCTTTTTCTTTTTTTTCTTTTTTTTTTTGCCATTGAGTATAATATTGACTGTGAGACTGCCATACCTGGCTTTCATTATGTTGAGTTACATTCATAAAATTTTGGTAGATTAGCCCTCCCTCGTGGTACAGCGGGTTAAAGCACTGCACTAAGAAGCTTAAACCACTTCCGCATGAGTTCGATCCCTGCCTGCCCCGGAGGAGATCCACATGGCGTGGCAGACCTCTCCTGCCCCGCCCGCTGCTCCCCTCAGCAGTGTACTTCGTCGATCTGCTTGTTCTGTTCCCCATTCTGTTCCTGGTGAATCCTCTCACCTTCCACATCTCTTGCCTGTACCCCAGTTCTGTATAAATAAATAAATCTTTAAAAAAATTTTTTTTTGTAGATTAAACAGATCAGGTAAAGTCAATCCTGAGAAAAATGAAAATACAGGCACAATGTTTGATTCTGGACACTTACATTACAATCAACAATACACATGCTTCCCCTGAGGTAATATCTACATTAATCTATGGAAATATTATACTCTTACAGTGATTCATCTTACCAATGAAATCTTATAGACAAAATATGCAATCTATTTTATAGATGTAACTAATATTTCTTAAAGATTTCAATCCCTTGAATTGAATAGGGGGATAAGCTTTCACTTCTACAAAACAAACGCATTTCTGTTTCTTTCTACTAAGGGAAGCAAATGTTTAAAAAACATATTGAAAACTTTATGAGCAAATGCTTCCCCTGAAGCTCTAATAAAGAATATATGACTTCTCTTTGGAAAAAAAGAAAATGCTTTCATTTCAGTATACAGAAACCAAGGGCTTCCTTTTCAAGTGTTTTATCTGTGATACCTCTGTAAATAAAGATGAAAGTAGTCCTTCTTAATGAACAGTTATAAGAAATAGAAATTCCTAGAAAGCTACTTTTTTTTTAAACTTTACCCAGAGGAAGAATGTAGTTAAAAATGAACAAATGTATTTTCAGTATGAGTGAAGTTTTATATCTCCCCTGCTACCACTACCACCGCTGGTTAGATTTTTGCCACAAATAGGTGAAGCATGTCCTTTCCAGTCTCTCCAGTGACATCTCCCGGAGAGAGCAAACACGATCATCCCCAGTAATTGCTACTGAACTGTGACTAGGGCATGCTGTTCCACTCAACTCTTCTCCAGTTTTACTGTTTGTTTGCAAAGAACTAAGAAAGCTTTGTGGACTTTTTTTTTTTTCTACTGTGCCAGAATGAATGGAAAAAAGAAAAAAAATTGCTCCTCTTAACATTGAGAAATGGCAGGTTAACTGAATGGATTTGATCTTCTTGACAGGTGACAGCATCACAGATGTGAATTCTGTATTCATTCACTTATAGTATTTTAATGGATTTCTAGATTCACTTAAAACTAGGCAAAAGAAAAAAAAATAAAGCTAGGAAGAGCTTGGCTTTAGAACTCACAGTGACATTGTGGATTGCTGCAATTATTGTATTTCTAAAAACTGTAAATCATAAATTATCCATTCTGTATATGGGGAAGAACAAATAAAGTTTTATAAACAATAAAAAACAATATAGAAACTTAACTTGTCAAACAGTGATATCCTAAAATTTAAATTTCTGTATTTCAAATTATATTCAGATCATTTTATCATGTCTATTAACACCTGTGTTTTAATCAAATGTGAATACTTTATCCTTACAATTCATTTATTATAGAAGTTCTGAAGTGTTATTAGTGATTATTAATTATAACCAATAATTAGATTATGAAATCATCTCTGGAGTGGACATTTGGCTTATTGTTTCTCTGAAAAAGAGAGGTAAATTATGTGCCTTTGCCAAGTGATTTCATTAATTTGGGAGGTGAATTCTGCTTGATCTTTTTACAAAATCAAAAAAAGAAAGAAAGAAAAATCATTAAGATACTATGTTATATTGAATGTATTTAAAGTTTTTTTTAACTGAGGTAACATAGGCTTACAACATTGTGTATGTTTCAGAGGTATGATCACATCTCTTCAAATGTATGTCACATACCATATCTGTCCACAGAGCCCCCACAGTCTTCCATCACATCCCACTGCACTTACTCCATTCCCACTTTCCATTCTTCTCCTTCTCTGGCAGCCTGAATTATACAATTAGATTTCTATAGTCTGTCATCTGTTTAGATCTATGTGCTTCTTTGTTGTTGATTATTCCACATATAAGTGAAATCAGAGGATATAGGTTACATTCTAGCTATAATCCACGGAATTTACCTCCTTCCAAGAACTCTTTGAAGTCATAGAGTTGTGCAGCAATTGGCACACAGGTCTGTGAGTGTTTATTAAACTGAATCAATTGAACAGATTTGAAATCTTCAACTAAACATCAAGAACATCAAGAAGCTATGGATATCAGCAAAATGCCATTGCATTCCAAATACATTATTATTCATAATAAACTAATATGACTGTAACAAATAACTTAGCATGCCATGTTGGGGACCAAGGCCGGCATCTGGCGTCTGTCAGCAGTCATAAAAAGGTGAAATGGAGTCCGGATAGAGAAAAACATCTGGGTTGTAAAAGGCATGTGGGAAGAACTCCCTGCCCCCACCTTTTCCTTCTCCTCTTTCTTTTCTCACGCACCTATTATCAAAACACTGCTCCATTCTCGCCCATTTTTGGCCTTCGCAAGAACCATTTTATCAAGCACTGCTACATGTCTAGTGTCCATTGGCTTTCTCCCTGCCCGACTTCTGCATCCCCCACCTCTTGTATTTTATATAAACCAGATAAAAACAAAATAAACTCTCTCTATCTCTCTCTCGCGCTCTCTCTTTGTTCGGATACACGCGTGTGACTGTTTCTTTTTGTTCGCCGGACCTGGGGCCCTGACTCCCCGGCCTTGCAGGTTCAAGGCCCCCCGCAATGCATTACATCAAAAGATTATTTTTACAGCAATTTAGTTTCATTAATTTCACTTACTCCTTTGTTCCACCATTTATCAGAGAAACAACCTAAATTCTGGATACAATCAAACTGAGAAAGGTCCAGTAACACATCAGACATGTCCAGAAAGTTGCAAGACCACATACTAGACACTTTACATCACTGTCTGGATAAGCTAATTTATTTCCGCCAAGGATAATTTTCAAGACATTATAAACATCTTAAATGGATTCCTAGATTGAGATTTAAACTTTACTCTTGACTACCATTTCTCTGACAGTATGAAAACATAAAGTATGCAAGCACATTTATATATATATTCTAACTCACAACTACAGATACCCATTTGGAATAACCCAGACAGAGATTTTTTTTATAAACATAAAATTCCTGCTTTCTAACCACATTAGATTTTCAGTTTCTTAGTCATCCCACTGTAATTACTGCAGCCCTATATTTTTCCATCTCCCTCATCCATTGCTACAGCTGCCTCTCTGCCTCTAGTATCATTTATGTCCAATCTAAAGTTATATCTGAAATATGATCTTTCTAAAAATGTTTTATTTATGTCATGTTCTATTTAAATCCCCTCTATGGCTCACTTTTTCAGATAGCAAACTCTGAACAGGAACAAAAGCTGAAACATTGGAAATATAGTACAAAATACATCTGGTTGCTTTTCCCCTTTTTCCTATACTTGAATCACAAAATTCCCTGCAGTAAATTGTACTTCTATATATACAGGTCTATCACAAGCTTCCTTCCTTCTGTAACCTAACTTTTCCTCATTATCTGTTCTGAATCACCCTGTGAATCACATCAAGGGCCAATGTTTCATTAAATAACACATATTACAGATTGGACAGTTAACTACTTTTTCACAATTCATTTACAGGCCTATAATAACAGCATTTTTTCATAGTGAAATTAACATCCATGTGTGAACATCCATGGCTCACTAGATAGATGTTCTAGAGTGAAAATGGGACATTTGCAACTGCATGCAACATACTATTGTTTCTGAATTCACCAGTCTCTGGTAAGTTAATGGTTATATTAGTTGATTTAAACATACAAGCTAAATAATTATTAAATTAATAGCATCTAGGATAACAGCTGAAGAACATAGTGACTCTGAACATAACACTAATCTATATTTGAAAATATTTTCATTGGCTTTGTCAGAAAATTCCATTCTCTCTAATTCTCCATTTACTATGCACTCCCTTACCTTGCCATGCTTTTTTTCCTTTTCCTCCTTCATCTTTGCTAATAAATCATCTTTTCCCATAAATCTACTTTCTTGCATTCTGCCCTTTCAGAATTCTATCTAGTTGTGATCAACACCTGGAAATTCAATATTTGCCATATGAAAAACCCATAATATCAATTCACAAAACTACATATTAAATCTATGCTTCTCTTATGTTACTTCTATGCTCTCATATATTACAACCTAATTATTATCTTGGTAAACAAACTCAAAATACCACCTCTTATATTCACTAGATTCATATTCATTATAGTCTCCAAAAAAGTTATACTGAAAAATTACAATCAAATAGCTCTGTCATCAGATCCTGATATTTGTTAGCCGTGCAACTTAAGGATACCTGTTTATCTTTTCTGGGCCTTGGAGTGCTTATATATAAATTAGTATAATGTATTTATTTATGAATTATTTATTGGAGACTCAATGGTGCATAATTTATAAAACAGTACCGAGAGCTTGCACAAAAATAATTCTTCACAGATAACAGGCAATATTATTGAAGTTGTCTGATTTGCTAAATTCCATTAATGTCATTTGTACTTGAACATGTTTTGCCTTCTTTTTCTGCTCCATGCATCCTATATGATGAGTGACTCTGTACCAGTCATAGCTTGCTCATGTATGTGTCTCCAAATAAATTATGTTAGCCTATTTTTTAAAGATTTATTTCTGCATACAGAACTGGGGTACAGGCCAGCAGTGCAGGGGTGATAGAAGAGAGAGTGGGGAGCACAACACGCAGATCGACAAAGTACACTCTTGAGCAGAGCAGCGGGCAGGACAGGAGAAGTCTGCTGGGCCACGTGGATCACCTCCCTGGCCAGGGATCAAACTCATGCTGAAGTGGTTTCAGCTTCCATCCTAGGGCTCTGCTTTAACTTGCTGCACCATCAGAGACGGCCCTTAACCTTTTTTTATTTTAATCTGAAGTATGCATGGAACATTCCATATGGCTTATCCTCTTACCACTTTTTTAGCTCACATGCTGCCCCAGATGAAAATTTTCAAGCACAAATCCATTTCTGTTGATTTCATGTTAATTCTTCATTGTTCCCACAGACTGAGCCATTTAAAAATTCCTTAGACAGTCACTTCTGGCCCATCAATTTCTAGACACGGCATTTCCTTTCTTATATTCTACTAATCACATATGTAGATAGTGTTCTACATATGTAGATGAAAATTATATATAGGTATATACACACACATATATATTCACATTTAAAAAAAAAAAGATCTGATATGGCCACAACATAAATGATAGTGCAGTCAAACTGAACGACTCAACTTTACCTCACAATACATTTATATGCCACTTCCTCTGCATGAAATAGATCTTTTATCTCATTCTTCCACAAATTTCTGCCTGCCACAGTTTTCTTCACTTTCTCAGTAAAATCAAGGATAAACACAGAGCATACTAAACAGGTAATTTGTCTGTAAAATTCCTGATTATATGAAAAGTCTATCCATTTTTATACCCTATCTTAAATGTTATGTTATCCAGCTCTAAAACCCCCTCACTACCACCACTTGCATACGAAGGTAATTTCACAAGTTATTAGGAACCCAGGGTTTTTAAGTTAGATCAGCTGCATTTTAACACAGCTGTTTCTAACACTAGCTGTACAACTTTGCCCTATAGCTGCCAACAGTTCTCTCATTCTTAGTCATCTCAGCAAGAAAAATGAACAATAACCGAATTGATTCCATGGAATGCTGAGATTTGGTACCATTTTCATGTAAGCCACATAATTTGCTTGAGAAATCTTGGCAAACATAGAATAAATAATCACTATAGATTTTCGAAATCTAATTTATGAGATGAACCATGAAATTGCTGATCAATATAATCCCAGAATAAGTAGGCGATTGTCCTGATATTCATATTTAATTTCAACCACCGACTTTGCATGCTTTTGGTACCTGTTGTGCAGGCAGGCAGTAGGGCGGGCTGGTGAAGCAGAGTCTCGGAGTTCTCGGTGGCTTTGTCAGGGTTTTAGTGATCTTTCCACACCATTTGTAGTGAGACAAGCAGGTGTAGGGCAGGCAGGGTGGCTGGGGGCCAGGAGAATAGCAAGCCTCCCAGCCCATGGTGAAGTTTCACTAATTATGGTCTCTGCTGGTCTCCACTGCATCCGCTGCTGGGTCTTCTGCCACCCTGAGCCCGCTGGGATGCCGCTGGGACGCCGCTCTTAGATGCTAAGTCTCCAGGCTCAGGTGCACCCACTCACGCCAGCCCACATCGCCGGCCAGGCGCCGCCATCGGGCACCGTGTAAGACAACAGGTGCCGATCATTGATATTAATGGCAGAAGGAGGGAAAAACCTGATCACTTTCTCATGCTTAGTGAAATAAGCCAGAAAGAAAAGGACAAATACTGGATGGTTTCACTCAAGAGTATAAAGGACAGAAACATTTTGGAGCACGTGGTGTCTGACAGGTTGATGAGTCAGAGCAGCACAAAGAAAAGTGCAGGCTTGCAATGTAACAATCATGAAAAGCCATGCTCATTCAACTCCTATCTGATCGCCCCTTCATCTTTCCCCCAGAGATTTTTTTTTATTTGCAGGTAACAGGGAATTAAAGCAGCTGTTCTGATGAAATTACAAACCAAACCAACCAAACAAAAAAATTATAAACAGTTGGATGAAAATGGCACAATGACATTGCTCAGGATGGTGGGTTTTAGAAAATATAGATACGTTGAGATAGGCAAATGAATCTAAAATGAATCTCTGCAAACTTAGAGAACCAAGAAACTTTATTTTCCAGGTGTAAGCGTTTCATGCTCATAAGTGCTCATAGCTCTGGAATGCATGAGATCATTACCAGGGGCAGAAGAAGGAGGCTTTAGGCCTTGCATCCTCTTTGTCAGGAAGTTTTCTAACATTAAAGCCCTGCCATGCAGAAAAATGGTGGATTTACTATTCTGTTTGATACAGTTTTGCTGTGCCCACTACTTTTTTCTTTTTTTGCTTAGAAAGTAGGTATAAGAATCATGAAACATTTCTTCTGTGAGCTGAATAAACAATTCCATTGCTTTCCTACTCAGTTGGTTTCACAATTTTGATGTAGTGGCACTTAGGCTCCAATCCCTAGGCCCTTTGTTCTGATCTTTCCATTCCTTGTCGTCTATTAACCCTCTTCAGCTCCTGGAGTGTTTTTTTAATTTTCCAGTTCTTAATTTTTCGCTAGAGAAATATTCCTGTTTTGCAGAATCCAAATTATGTTATTCATATTGAATCTTTCCCCAGAGAGAATAAAGCAGATTTCCAGAAAATATGGAAGCTGGTATTAGGGGCTGTCTCCTCCAAGCACTTCGCTGGAGCCCGGTAGTCATTAGCCTCTCTGATTGAGCCTGCCCCACTGTCCTGGGGTGGTTTGTGGCTTCAAAAAGGGCTCTCTGCTCTGAACATTTTGCTGCCATCAGCAGAGAACAGTGAGCAAGAATAAAAATGGTTTCAATTTCAAACAGAATGAGAGTCTAGAGAGAATTTGGCAGGTATTATCAAGAAGTCTTTTTCTTATATTCATAGTAAGGAAGCCATTTGTATAAATTCCCCATGGTATATTTCCTTTGAGTCTAACACTCCAGTCTCCACTGTACACTCCACCTTTAGCTGAAGAGCACTCAAAGCAAAGTGATACATTCTTCATTCAGCAAAGTTGGAGTTCTTGCTAAGTATTTAGGTAGGTATTAAGGATTAAAGGGTTAAGTAAAGATACAAAAACATACAGACACTGGTATGTCAAAAGATACAAAAACATACAAACATACAGACACTTGCTTTCTGTTTTCTGGTTACCAATAACCTATTAGAGAAGTTCAGAGTTGCCTCCTAGGCCTCATTCTATAAATAGATATTATATATCTCAAAGTATTTATTACATATTACATGTTATTTCATGTTTTTAAGTTTCCTGCCAATATTTCAACTTTTCCCACTAATTCCTGGTACACTAATATAATATTTATAAATATTATTGGTGTTTGTTTTTAATAAGTTATTTCTTTAATAGTGAAAATTACAGTATGTAATGAAATGACACTAATAAAACATTTTTAATTCTTGTTTTCTTAAGCAACTTTTGAAGCAATTTGTATCCAATGCTAGAAATGAAATGAATCACCATGAGGAATTCCTTCCTCTAAATATGTGTATTCATGATTTTATATATCCCCACCCCCCACCAGACACTTTAACCTAGACTTGCTAGATGCAAATGTTAGATTTTGGAACTTGAAAGAAGTGTTCACAACTTTTACAGAAGGTTTCACATATTTTACAAAATATCATATTGGAATTTATTAATTAAGCATAGGTTAGTTATATATACAAATTGTCATTAAAAGGTTTCAGATGAAATTAAATGTAATATAATCTATATCCTTATTTTATATTTACATGGCATTTCTATATATAAAATATGTGTTTTTATATATGTGTGTGTGCACATATGTGTGTGTGCATAAAGCATCAAAAGAAAATAAAAAAAAAAACATAAATTACCAAATATGCACTTGACTAGCTTTCAAAGAAAGACTCAAGGATCAAGTAGTTGGAATATTTTTTAAATGAAAGCCCCACATACAGCAAAAGTTATACCCCAATCTGTTAAAAAGAACTAAATCTGTAGAAAAAAATTTATATAATAAAGCTTTAACTTTTCTTGGAGTCTACCTAAAGAATTATATAGTGTGAAAATTTTGCACTAGGAAATAAAACTTGAAAAACACGACTCTGACAGGGTGTCAGCATTTCATGGCGGCTAAAAGCAACCATTTTATTCAGAAGCTCAGCTTGGTGGTGAGCAACCTGGGACTTTGAAGACTAAATAGGGAGCTTCATCCGAGGTAGACTTCTTTTCTTTTCTCCAGGATCCAAATGGGCTACTTGAAATATCTACAAGTCGTTCATCTAAACAGCAGTGAATCATTACAAGAACTAATTGCTCATTATTTTTACAGCCCAACTTAAAAGAAATACATGAAAGATTTAGCAGAGGGTCTGCCTTTCAATTTTGAAACCTGGGGTGAAAGGACTTAGACTGTGATCCATTGTGAGAGCTGACTAGCAAATAGAGCCTGTTGCAAACACCCACTGTGCCCCCGTGTTCTGAAAGAATACAAGCCCACTGTGTCAGCAGTTGTATCACACACACATGAATGAACTTTCAAAATGACCGTTTTATTATGTGTATCTAAAAATGAGACAAACCCATATGCCTGGGGTTTGGGTCTTCAGAAACGAGGATGCATCAAGGGCTGTGATTTGATTAAGTATTTTACCTTATTTTAGAAAGGATGGTGCCTGAGAGATCAAACTAAGATAGGTCCTGCTTGTTCTCTATGAATCTGACATATCTTTATATAGAGGGGATACTAATAGGCTGCTGAGCTATTAATGAAATTCAATTTCAAACCATGTATCATGGTCAACTGTGCTGGCAGGATACAAGAACAACAAGCAAAGCACTTTTAACAGTCTTTTCAGGTCAAATTAAATAAGGCTGATAGAAAAATCCTATATGTAACAAATAAAAAAAAAACAACACTGAATAGAGGAATGGGATCAGGTGGCAAGGTGGTTCATTGTCAACATCTTACAACCTCAGAATATGGGTCTCTATCATGTAGGGGCACTATGCAATTCATGGAATGATGAAAAAGTGGATTGAAGTACAGTGTATATAAGATTTTTTTTTAATTCTTAGAATTAAATGATAGCAATGGGAACTTTTTGATATCATAAAATGGCACAGTGGAATTTCATTAAATACTGATCTAAAATTTTATATCCTTGGTTTACTTTTTCTTTCATTAAAAAAGCTTTTCTTTTTTCAAGTATGATAATGCATAAGCATGCACATCAATACTTTACATATTATAATATTTAAATCCTTTCATTTAGATTAGAACACAGCACTCCTCTTTCATTTCTTTATTTGATCAGATTTAATACCTGCTTTCATTTCTTTCACTTCACTACAAATTTTAAGTGGTTTACATATTTTTATACTTACCAATTAATATTTCCAATATTTATTTACTTTGGTTTATTTCAACTTATATGTATATATACATATTTATTTGTATATTTATATGTCAAAACACTCCAATAGTTTGACAGACCAGAAAGGCATGATTTCAAATGATTTCCTTAATGTGGGACTATTCTGTTTCTATCCAAGCTTATCTTTAATATTTGCATATGTTTATATGTTTGAAGTTTTCTTCCTCTGTTGTTTCTGTTAGAATGCAAATAAATAAAAGTGTCATTGAAATTTTATGTTAAAGAGGATTTTGGATATTATTTATACAAAACCATTATAGATAACTGGATTCAGAGATATTCAAGGACTGGCAGTAGAGGTCAACAGCATATTCATAACAGATAAGTACCAGGAGGCAAATCTTAGTTTTAATCCATTGCTTTTGCTAAATGAGCAAATCACACTTTAATATAAAATAAATTGTTTATTCTTAGTTTTGCTTTCTAGTTTCTTAAACTGCTTACTGCTTTACAGAGAACACCTTTTATAAAAATGTGACATGAAGGTAAGATATAAATTATGTCAGAATTAGTACATAGATCTCCAAGTGATGTTCATACTTCTTTACTAAGCCAGACTGATTGATACATTAATTGATAGAACCCAGAAGTATGCATTCCTGATCCTTATCTGAATCAATTCATGTTTCTGGTTACTAATAGGCCTGTTTCCGCTTTTTCTAGTTGTACTTTGTGAGGACCACTCTCAGTGACCTGTTTTGTGGGCTAATTAAGAGCTTTGTTCAGCCTGGAGAGGTTAAAGCAGTCACTCAAGATCATATGCCTATTTAGAGGGACATATGGTAACAAACCCACTTCTCACTGAAATCAACTTTATGGGCTTTGAAAGATCAGAAGCCATATTACTGTTGTGAAAAGCTGAATTAATTCTGTGAATAGCAGGACAAAAGTCTAGAGTTTAGACATAAGTCAATGAATTAATAATGGATATTTTACTTTCTTTCTTTGTTTTTTTATTTTTATTTTTTTTAATTCAAAAACTGGTCCAGGTTAGAGAAAGAGAATGTGGAATTTGGAACTAATAAGGCAGGGGTTTAAATCCCAACTGGCTACATGATTAAACTTTGAGAGTTTCTGATATCTTCCCAGTCCCTCTGATATATACAAGTGTTCTTTATACCTAAAAGGTTCCATATGATATTAAAAATACTGTTTTATTAGTACATACAGGTTGATTGATTAGATAATTACATATTATAGTTTTCATGTTTCATAATCTACAAATGCACATACAAAAGAAGTAAGAGTTTGCTTGGAAATTTTTTGCAGTCAAATTGTGTTGGCCATTGATCCATTTTAGATGCAATCAAATCACATTTTCTAAGTGATTCTACAATTTCACACCAAGGATCTTTGTACTAAATTCCCCTATTAACAGCTGATAGTGTATCAGAAGACAATTCTCCACCTACACTTTTCTAACTTTCCTTGAGTTCTTAATTTTTCATGGCTATAATGCTTTAAAGTAGGTGTTCTTTTATGCCTTTATTATTATTTTTGTTATTTTTATATTCTTTTTTATAACATTTGTCAGCATTAAACACTAAAGTTGATTTGGGTAAGTCTTTATTAACATAGGACTACTATACAATCTTTCAAATAGTTTAATTATGTATTGTATAGTTTAAGGGTTATTCTCTTCCAAATAGATATTTTAAATATAGTTAAAATCATTGGGCCTCCCTGGGGTCACAAGAGGTTAAGTCTCAGCACTATGAAGCTATCAGCATTATGAAGCTATCAGCAACCACTTAAGCAGCAGTTCCCTCGCCAGGGAGCTAACTACATGGTGCAGCAGACTTCTCCTATCTCTGCCTTTCCTCCCCTCAGCTGTGTATTTCAGTAGATCTGCCCGTTCTGCACCCACGCAGACTCTGGTGAATCCTCTCACCCCTCACAACTCTGGTCTTTACTCCAGCTCTTGTATGCATAAATAAAATAAAAATATTTAAAATAAAGTAAGGTAAATGATCTTCCTTTAAGGTGTTTGAAAGACCTAGGTCACATTTGGATTAAATTTCACATATATTTTGTTGTAGCCATGTATACATTTTTTTTTGTCAAATATTCCTCCTTAAAGATACTCTCTACCTCTTCCTCACCTTCTAGTTTGCTTTATCATAGTTTTGTTGTTGCAGTCATATCCTTTTTATACAATTTTTTTTTTGCATCTTTTGTAGATTGATGATTATGATGTCATACCTATTTTTAGTCATTCCTTTAATTCACGAGTGGTATTTTGTTCTTTTAAAGCCTTGGATAATCATAGAAATACTGTCTTTCTGTTAAATCTCTTCTATCTACTCGAAAAAATCTACATACTACTTCTTTTGTATTTCTTTAATGTAGGTATTTATCAGCATTATTAGTGAACACTATTTTGACAACTAAATAGTTAAGCTAGTTCATTGCTTTCTTTATTCTTTCTCTGCTCCATCCTAAGGAAAGGCAGATTTATCTAGTCAGATTATCAAACAATGATAATAGTATCTTCATATTTGATTACATATAAAATTATTTTATCCATGACAACTCTTTCCCCTTTGCACATGACCTTCAGAAGTATAGAAATAAAAGACAAATAGAAAATGGATTCATGTAGGTTACAAACATCTCATCATATAAGCAAGAATAAATTTTCTTATCCCTTTTTTTGCTTATTTTTATGAGTCGAGGAGAGGAGAACATTAAAGGCTTAAGTTTAAGACAAGTATTTTATCTGATTGTCTACCACTTTCTATAGTAAAATTTCAGATACAAGCAGGAATTAAGTCTTATTTTGTTTTTATTTGTGACTGTCCTTTTTGTTTTATGCCTTTTCAGAAACCTCTAGAGAATCAGGTAATGTACACTATAATTCTTCTATTTCTTTTTTTCTTCTCAGAATGCTATTAAATAGCTATAATTGTTTTGGTTTACCATTGTGATCTCTGTGACAATAAGTGTTATTCAACAGATATCTGTAAAATGCAGACATGTTCATCCAGTAATATTTAAAGCAAATTAAACTAGAACACCATCTCATCCTATGTACAATAATTAACAAAATGGATTAAAGAGTTGTATATAAGATATAGTTTTATAAATACACATTAGAAAACACACCATGTCATTTCACACTCAAATCCAACAGTAGTGAATTAAAAGCAAAAATAAACAAATGGCATTACATCAATTAAAAAGATGTTGCACCTCAAGAAACTATCATTAAAATGACATAACTAATGTTAGTTATATATCAGGCAAGGCTAAAATCTAATTTATTGAAATAACTCATATAATTCATCAAAAAGAAAACAAATACCCCAATCATAAACAGGGTAGGAGCTAAGTAGACACTCCTCCAAAGAATACATACAGATGGTCAATGAACACAGGGGAAAAAAAGAAAAATGCTTATCATCCTTTATCATCAAAGATATGCAAATCAAAAAGACAATGAGACTCCACCTAACACTAGAAAGAATGTTGGTAAGGATGTGGAGAAACAGAAAACCTAGTATACTCTTGGTGAAAAAGTAGACTAGTTCAGTCCTCATGGAAAACAGCATGGAAATGGCTCAAAACATTAACTAAAGATCTTCCATATGGTCAAATAATTCCCTTACTAGGTATATAGCTGAAGAATTAAAAAAAAAAAAACTGCACTACTTTAAAGGGATGTATACACACTCATGTCCATCTCAATCTGAGTTACAGTAACCAAGTTATGGAAGCAACCTAAGTTCCCAGTGACACGACTGATAAAGAAGATATGGCTTATATACACAGTGGAATATACTTAGCTAAATAAAATGCTGAAATGTAACCACATCTCACAACATGGATGTGACTGGAGGGTATTATTCTAAGTAAAATAAGCCAGAAGAGAAAGACAAATGCAGGATGATTTCACTCATATGTGGCAGGTAAAGAAAGAAAACAAAGGAAGGCACTAAATTAGTTCCAAACAAACCTTATAAAACTATAAATTTGAGGAACTGAAAGTGAGGAGCAAAAGGGAAATGGGGCCCATTAACACTGATGGAGTAATATGGATATTTGATGTAGGCATGATGTGGAAAAACACACCTGAAGAGGTGTGAACCTAAATCACAAATCATATCTAAGTCATAAATAGTATTGTACACAAACGTTGCCTCAATAAAAAAGATACACATTAAAAATATGTTGACTAATGTATTTAGTCATTCAGATAGAATGACTGGAATGGCATTCTATTTCTCTTTTGGGCATTCATACAGTGTTTATAATTTCCTTTACTTCATATTGCCTTTATCAAAATTTTGAAGCAAGATTAGAATGTCTTAAATTTAGTCTTCTAAGTGAATTCAGGTTGTTTCCTGGATATTTATAATTCCGGAACTGGAATTTATAACACATGCATCAGGCCCAATAGTTTCTATTTTCTCCTTATGTGCATCCTCTTAGTGCAAAAATACCAGTACCTAAATATAATCCTCAGTGTTCCACTTTAGCCAAGTCCCTTTTGCAGAAAAATATTAGCTTTCACATAAGCCTTTTTTTTTTAAGTCTTGTTCTTCCTCACAGTGTGACAGTTTGCCCTGTCAGTGAATAGATCTTCTTCATTTAGTAATACTCTATACTATATTTTGATCCTTTAGCAGTGTTTTAAATTTAAACACAATTTATAATAAAAATAAAGAAGACTATCATTTAAAATAAGGGTTGAATGCAAAATACATACATATAAAATTTGCATTTGCCTTGAGTGTTTGTTGCATTCTTACAAGTGTTCATATCTATCTTCATGCAAATATCAAGACTTGTTTGACTCAGAACAAAGAGAAAATCATGTTTCAAAAAGCAATTCCTAATTTCACCCTTTACTATGTTCATTACTCACAGTGATTAAAAGGGAAGTATTCACAATTAATAACATCAAACAAATATACAGGTAACTGCATTTATTCTCGCTACTGTGGTTTTTTTTTTTTTTTTCTTACCATTTGACTTATCTTTTATAAACAAGGCAGAATAAATAATCCTATCACCTGGAACTCTGCCCTTTCACTTTCAGCATAAACAAATGTGAGTTTTCAGGTCTCCCTATTGTTTTTTATTGGAAGTACCTAGGGTTTGGGGCCAGTAGGTCTGTTCCAACGATTTTCTTCTGACCCCCTAAAGAAGCTATACCTCTTACAAAGCAGTGTTCTCATGCTGAAGAGTAATAGGTTGGTGAGAGATATTGGTGCACTGTAAAGCATTACTCTGCAACACCCATGTGCCACTGTCTCTTCTTCTATTAGTCCATTGGTGAATGAAGCCCCATTTGAAGGTGATATTTTTTTGTTGTTGTTGTTTTTCAATTGAGATAACATTTGTCTACAACACTGTGTGTGATTCCCAGTCACAGGATGACCTCCCCTGGTGCACGACCCCAGACCATAACACCAACAGGGTCTCAGAGACCTCGTGCTTAGTCCATTTGGTTTTTTCTCCCCATGGTGTTAGCCCCTTTCCCTTCCATTAGCCTTTACTCCACAGTTATTGGTTATTGGTTTTGTTTAATCTGACCGTTTGTTTTATTTCTCTATTTGCCACATATGAGTATTTGTCTTTGTCCTCTGACTTACTTCTCTTAATATTATTCTTTACTTCCACCCATGCTGACCCAAATAGCAAGTTTATCTTGCTTTGTTAATAACCATAACAAACATGTGACTTATTAACTGGTTGTTTACATATTTTGTGAAGAAAGGTAAGAGGACATCTAAAGCAAGGAAGTGCTAGTATAGATGTTATACTCAGAATAGCATTTTTTTTTTCCGGAAGATTGAACAAAGAAAGTGAAGGAGGAAATTATGTGGATACTTAGGGTATTTAGTGCCTACAAATACTCTAAAACAAAATTGTATTTGGCTTATTTGGGGAAGAGAATAGAATTAGAAAAATTACTATGAGAACTAGGTGCCAGCTCAGATTCAACAAAGGCTTGATTTGAAATTAAGAGAAAACATCAAGGAACTAAAAAAAAAAGAATTGTAGGACTAAGTAAAAGAACATGACTAATCTATAAGGGTCACTGGTTCATGGCACAGCTGGTAAGATCTTTAACATTACCTCACACATTCAGACTGATTCACAGTGCTGTAATACTCTCTAGATCTGTGTTTCTGAAGACACAATATCCTTCATGTTTCTATAGCAAAATCATGTTGCTATAGAATGTTAGTGCAGCAAATTCCTAAACCCTCATGTCTGTATCATATATTACTTCTATAGCGTTTTGACCAGTAACTACTAAATACAATGTATTTTCTGGAGGACTGGTCATTGTTTACCTAATATTGGCTGTTCTCACCATATAATGTCAGCAGCAACTAAGCAATCAGCCTATATATGCTCATTTTACTCTAAATTCACTGTATTGGTTTTCAAGCTAAAGGTAAAAGCAAAGTTTTCATTTCAGAATCGTCTTCTTTGAATTATTTAGAGATCCTATAGAATATTAAACATAAAGAGATTTGTTCAATATCCCATATACTGTTCAGTGGTTGCAGATTGAATTTCATCCTGTAAAGAAAGTGGCATTTAACTGTATATTATTTCATGGAGGCTCTGCTCCCCCACAAACCTCCCTCAACCGACAATTTGTGTTCAATGATGTGAACTAATGACCTGGCATTGGGAAACTTAAGTGACATAAAAATTGTCAGTTATAAAAATGAAATATTAAATAACATGCAAAGAATTCACCCTGGCTCCAAAATACTCAATTATTTTGGGTTAACGCTAAGGAAGAGCCTTATCTATATGTGAGAAAAAATATGTGATTTTCAAGTAGCATAAAGAATCATTTTAAATTCAATTTTAAATATGAATGTTACTGATTTCTATTATATTTTCTTCTAAGTACTAAATGAGAACAAGTTAGATTTTTTAGCATGACTATATTTTCATCACATAAATATATGTAGTAAAAAATAAAAAAAAATTATGTCTGAGAAATTAGTGTTAATCATAAATGCCTCTCTTCATGTGTCACACTCACAAGAACATAAAAATCACCATTATCAGAAATATTTTTTAGAAACCAAAGTATGAATTTTTAAATCAAGATATTAAAATGATATTAAATTTATGGAGGCATATGCTAATAAAATGTTCAATTACAGATTAATTCTCCATAAATTTGAATGTTAAATCCATCAGTTAAATACTTATGCAGCAAAGTGATTTAGCTTCTCCATTCCACAATTTACAATTTTAACAAGAAAGTAAAAAAAAAAATTACATAATAATAATAATAATAATAATAATTAAAGGGTCTTAATGATAATGTTTAAAGTGTCATTCAACCCCTTACAACAAATTCACAGTCACACAAAACAATGTAATACATCAAATATTCTCTAAATAGAAATATACATTCCACTTTTCTCAGTAAACAATTACATTGAGTTGACAAATAAAATGAGATGGAGAAGAGTAAAAATTGTAGTAATTTTTTAGCTTGATGTGGGGAATACTGTGACTGAAATCTGTTTGAATTTTATAGTTATTTGAGCAAAAAATAACCACCTCCAGTAATCATTAAGCATATCTAGAATGTTCTAGGGAAGTCTTATGAAATATTTACTATCTTTTCACTTATACTTTTGAGAGACATGACAGAATTCTATTTACAATCTTCTGGAAATTCAATTATACATCATGATTAAAAACGCTTAAATTTTCGCTGGTTGTCCTCTTCAATTGTTATCATAAACTATATAAATAAACAAGTATGACTCAACAGTAAAGTTCAATCTGAAAACTATAGAATTTTTAAATTCTAGATTCAATTTCAATATTTGTTGAATATCATTTATTGGATATTTCAATATCAATGATTTTTAATTTTTTTTACTTAATAAAAAAACAGAAACATAATTGGGTTATATTGCACCAAAACTCATCAGGTGAAAAAAATTAATACTATGAAAATTTCTTCCAATTGTGCCCATTTCATTTTATTTTCTGGTTTGTAACTAACCCAGTGCCTTGCAGAGAGCAGCAATCAGTAGCATTTTTCTGAATTAATGCAGATACTAACAAATGAACCTACACTTTTATAAAAGACAGAATAACTTGTGCCATGCTTTGAACAAATGATGCTTTTGAAGATGACACAACCCAGCAAAGAAAGGGTATTTCTTTGCGTATTAGTGCTTTTCTCTGTGAAATATTTGCAGTTCTCCATAAAAGAATCTCACTTTAATCTTAGGCTTAAAAAGAGAGAAGTTGTACACACACAGGTAGACATTTCTGGATAAAGTGTAGTGACAATAGGATTTTTTCTGACATGAGACTTAGGTATCACTTTAAAGTAAACTCTTATAAAGAACAATCCTGGGAAAACTACATTTTTTAAAACATACTCTTTATAAAGTACAGATGGGTTAACTCACAGTATTACCCATTCTTACAGAAAGGATAATAGAATCCCAGATTCAAATAAAAAAAAAAAGTCTACAGTATTTCAAATGTTATTTAAGTTGGAAAATTTTGTTTGGTGTGATAATTAACATATAACTCTAGATCTGGTCGTTTTCAATGTATGGAGGAAGCATCTGAGGGGTTTGTGTAATTGAAGGATATTTGAAATGGCTGCTTCAGTATTTTTTTCCTGATCAGTTTCACAGACATAGTTTTACTATTTTTATTGTGTCAGTAATTGGATTCTTAATCTAAAGTATACAATGAATAAGTAAGAAATTTTGAACAAAACACTCATTGGAAAAAAAACACTATCATAGTCAAATAATATATATAAAAAATATGCTAATATAACTATATCTTGTTCAAAATAACTAATAATTTATTGAGAGATATTATTCGGTTATGAGCAAAATGTGCTTTAAAGTTTTAGTTCCTGTACCACCAATGCCTTATAGAGTGATAATGCAAAACAAAATTGTGATCCAGATATGGAATTTAAACTTGGTAATAGGAATATTAAAATAACAAGAATAAAATTATTTGATAACATGTTTTCTTTTACCTTACTATTCTAAACCATTATATTAATATGACTCATTTAAACTGGAATTGATAAAGACTTTGATATGAAGGATTTTACATTATTTCATATTAAATCATTGAAACTTGTTTAATATTTCAAACTTAAATACATCTCATTTCAGACTAGCTACATTTCAAATTCTCAGTGGCTATACATTGTCATTCTTGAAGTGAGACAGCTGCATCTCAGAGAGTTGAAGTAAAAAAAAAATTTATCACTTGCAGTTAGAGTTATAATGACATTAGATTTCATTTGACTTACTATCAATTCAGCTTTTCTATTTCTCCAGTATAAATAATGATAAAGTTACTTGTGATAGGTGGGAAATTTTGTCTAGTTCCTTCTGAGGGAGCTTGTTTCATCACGTAGATAATGTGTTTCACTATATTTAAAATAATTTAGAAGAAGGATGGGAGTTAAAAATTGATGGGGACAAGAAAGTGATGTAGAGGAAAGTTACAAGTAATTGATCAACTATGGGTAATTATTTTTTTTACCATATCTATGAAGAATAACAATGTGATGTAAAATATTAATGAAGAAAAGAGCTACTTTACTATAGGACTGAATATATGTGTTAGTGTTTATAAATTGTGACATTAAGAAGTTAAGATTCTTTAAATAAGCAACCTAGTAGAACTTTCTTTATTCTAAGTAGACCCTGCTAATGAGTATATACTGCACACTTTCTTTGTGTTGTTTAGGGAAGGTAAATGATTGCTTCCTTTCATGTCACTAGATTTTTAGAACTATAGACTGTATATTAGTCTTCACATGCATTTTGTAGTGGGTCTTTTTTCCCCACTAACTACTCTCATTATTACTAACAATTTTTGAACTATTCAAAACATTGATAGAAACCAAGTAGTAAATGACCTTGAGGTTGAAAGGTCAAATAGAGTCACAAATAAGTTTTAGGTTCATTCTTTGCTTTATATTTAAAGCAGTTGTTGTTCAGTAGTACAGCTAAGTGCTTACTCTTTTATCTATATAGAAACAGAATTTGGGACCCTCAGGCTGCCTTTTCTTCCATGTCAAAGATGTTAATAATGTATCTGCCTACCAATGTGACAAAGAATATGTGTCTGCTGGATTCTTTACTTTGAAGTGAAGTGAAAACTGAAAACTTTCATTTTGTCATTGAAAACCCTTTCCATATAATTCTTCCATCTCATACCCCTGTGGAGCACTGTTTAGGTTAACTCTGGGCATAAGAAATTCATGGACTTGCCCTGGGTATATAGAGAATAGAAAATAAAAAAATTATATTGCAGTGACATAATTCTCCTCTGTGTTTATGTGGTTGAAAAATACATGGTTGAACACTTCATAAAAATTGTATAATATATGCATTTAAAAAATGTGAAGCCTAAGGCTGAGCTAAGTAAAAAACACTGCCAAATAAATATGAAATACTGTTACTTTAGGAAAGCTTGCTTTTGATAAGGCAATATATTTCTGAAGGCAAGTCTCTAATAATTATTATAAGTAGTAAAAGGTATTAAGCAACTTACTTAACACTACCTAAAATATTCCGAACTCAAATATAATTTGAAAAAAGTTCTCAAGTTTGTACATGCATGTAGAATTCATTTTGGTATAAACACACTTAATTACATGTTAATATAATTGCATTCCCATCAGATGAAATAATATAATCCAGTGGTTATCATGCTAGGTGAAAACATGAGCAGTCGTACAAAAAATTGTCATTTTGAGAGGATGAAAATAAAGTGTGTAATTGAAGCAATCTTTCATACTGCAGCAGGGACACTTTAAAAATGAAAATAATAGCCTCATTAATCGTCAATCTCCAATGCCATGAAATTTGTGTTAAAGATCTCTGTTCCCTTTACTAGTTAGCAAGGACCCAAGCCATCAGTAGTAACTATACTGCCTAATTTACACGCTCTATGTAAAAACGAGAAATGAAAAATAGATGACAGAGGTGAATGAAGCTGTCCTTCCCTTAATTTTATTTAACTCACCATTACCAGCGCTCTGAAAATTACTTGAGGAATAATTTGTTTTTTTATATTATCCACCAGCACCACCCAGTGGTAAATTTTATTTTCTCGTTACAGAGTGTCACTTGAAGACAAAAAATAAAGTATTAGGACTGACTCAGCACCCTAAGTGTATCCATAAAATGTTTTTTTAGAATCCTCATGTTCTGTCAAAGTGTGGTCGAAATATATTCTAGAAACAAAATTAAATAATGAATACAAATTTGGATGTTTGTTTTTCTTGTTTCATATTATCTGTATTTTGTTCCCTCATAGATTTTTAATGAATTTATTTTAAATTTATTCTCCAACACCATCTCTTTTACCCTTAATAGCAGAACTTATGCAATCTCTGACTGCATATTATGTAATATGGAGACAGAATTTGGAATAAAGTGTTAGCTGTGAGTTTTATAGTGGTTATTTGAGTGGAATAATTTATGAATGGCCATACAGCTTTTTAAGTTGATAAGTGAAAACCATTTTGTTTAATGCAATATATAAATCAAGACCAAAAAATTCTTGACTGTGAGTGAAATAGCATACACACATACATTTTAAAGGTCCTTACAATAATTATAGTTTTAAGTGTTGGCATTTGGGGATTTTCTTTTATTTATTTAATTTCTAAAATATGTTACTTGTAAAAATAATCAATGACAGAAACTGGACTGGAGGCAACAGAATTATATTCAAGTCTGCCAGACAAAAAGTACCAGATTCCTGGTCAACAATTACATTATGATCATCTCTGCACAACTGAATACTGGCATAGTCAGGGACTTTGAGCATTTAAGAAAAATTAAAATACAAAAAGGATATCCTTTATGTCACGACATGATGTTAGTGCATTCTGTTTTGGCACTATAGTCTATGTCTTCAGCATCAGTTCAATTAAACTTAAAGATCCTTTGCTCAATATGAGATATATAATTTCTTTCACCTACACTATATCACAACGTGATCTTGTCAAATGAGATTAAATATGGACATTAAAACCAAAATTTCCAAGTTACGCACTTATGACAAAGACTGACCTTAAAAAATAAAGTCATTTGGGCCCTCCCTGGTGGTGCAGCAGGTTAAAGCACAGCACTGAGAAGCTAAAGCCACTTCCACATGAGTTGGATTCCCGCCTGCCCCGGAGGTAACCACATGGCGTGGCAGACCTCTCCTGACCCACCCGCTGCTCCCCTCAGCAGTGTACTTCATGATCTGCCTGTTCTGCTCCCTTCTCTGTCTCTGGTGAATCCTTTCACCTTCCACATCTCTGGCCTGTACCCCAGTTCCATATGAATAAATAAATCTTAAAAAAAAAAGTAAAAAAAAAAGTCATTTGTACTGATAGCTTGAATATCCCCCTTATTGATTAAGCAAAGCTAACATTGTTAGACTTACGACATGCAATGGAACATCACTGAAACAGAACCTCGGATGGTCTGTGAAGGATGCTTCCGAAGTTGCTTTGGTCTGAATGTTTTGAGTATCCTTAAAATTCATATGTGGGTATTTAATCCCACAGTAGAGGTATTAGAATTGGGGTCTCATGAATGACATTATTGTCCTTATAAATAAGCCCCATGAAATCACTTCTTCCATGAAAGGATATAAAAATAAACAAGACCTTATCCAACATCAGATCTCTGCTCGGTCCCATAAACCTGAACTTCCAAACTCCAAAACTGTGCAAAATAAATGTCTACAAGACATCTATGCTATTTTGTTATAGACACCACAAAGGTTAAGACAGGTGGACTTTAGAATCTGATTTCTGTAATTATAAAAATGGTCTTGCAGGGTGGTGATCTATCTCTATGGGTTTTAGTCAATGACAACATTTTTTAGTTAGGGAAACAGTTGATGAATAAGCATGAGTCTTAATAAGTAATTTTATTTCAATATTGTCTTTCAGAAGCAAGAATATCCAGAACAAAGAGCTAAATGACTTTGCCTAGCTCCTATCTTTGGTACAAACACAGGTAAGTACTCTCTATCAAATAACTGTTCAGGCAATTACAGGAAAACATTAGGATCAGAATCACTTTATATAATCAATAGTGGAAAATACTGACTTTAGTTCTCCATGTTCAAGAACAGCAAAAAGATGGTACTATAGTCTGAATGTTTTGAGTCCTCTCAAATTTCATATATTGATATCTTAAGGAAAAGGTATTAGGAGTGGTCTTTGAAAAATAATTAGACCATGAGTTGAAGCCCACATCAACAATATTTTATCTATCACAACTTTTGGGAGAAAATTTTGTGTCTCTTACATTCATGCAAGTATTGCAAATAAAAGTACCAACTGCCTTTGCTCTAGACTAACTTTCAAGAAAGTTTATATAGTGAACTGTCTTGTGAAATTCAGCCAGTGGCTTCTTTTGAAGTGGAGCCAAGGATTCAGAAGTCTGAAGTATTGGCAATGAGGACTTCAAAATCCAATATAGGGCATTAGACCAGAACACTGGAAAGTTTATGACTGAACCACACCTGTTGCTATGGAGTACAAACAAAAAGTAAGTGATAAACATTGTTTAATGCCATGGGACACCTCTTTCTGTATCTCCTTGTCATTCCTTTCTCCTCTGTTCAAAATTCAGGAAATGTATAAAGATGATTAGAATTGGGATGAAGTACACTTTGTCATCAAGGAGAATCAAAGTCCATTTTCACCCTTCACGTATAATGGGAAATCTTGAGGTAAAGTACTCAATATAATTATGGCACTGCTGGATACAAGAGCCAAGGTTGCTATGCTATATACACAGTGAAAAGATAAAATGCCCTTAATCAGATACCAATGTTTGGACAGAACTTACAGTGTAGAAGGACAGCTACCAGAACTTTTTTGTTGGGGGCTTTGGAGGCCAATTAATTGTACTATTTTTATTCCTACATAAAAATGTTTAATGGAAATTAATCTGTTATATGTATACCCATCCTATCCTATAGTTCCAAGAATATTCTTTGAACTAGGAATAACTTCATGCATACATGCATGCATCATACAACTGGCTGCCTAACTGCCTCCCTTCGACTTCCTAGATGGTCTGATAGCATGCCAGGAGGTGAAATGAAAACTCACTTTAATTAAATATTTAAAAGCAACAGGAGTATGGATTTCAATACATCAGTATAATAACTCTGTATGTCCCATGGTAAAGGAATTTTACAATTATGTCTAAGTGAATTTGGTTGTTTTTCCCATAACTCTGTTCCAGATTTTGTAGCTAAAATTACCAGACAGATAGTACTTGCTATGGACCCTTTTACATACTGGAAGGAAGAAAATTCACGTTCAAGTCACCAGTGGAGGGAGCATTTCAAGACAATGCTCATTCTCTTCCAAATTCAGCCATATCATCCCAGTTAACTTCTAGAACACCTCAACAATTGGTCATGCTTTTGCCAACCAACCAAAAACCTACCGGAAGTCTTCCTAAGTCCCCAGGCTACATTAAATGCAGAGTAACTACTTAGTGAGTTTATATCAAAAACTCAACAAGATACCAATTTGATAGTCCCGCCATCATTAGCCCACACCTCAATATCCATTCTCTCAAATTTTCTTCATCTAGGCTTACTATACTTTGGAAAATACAAGTAGTTCATCTGAAGTATAGCTTATCTCATTACAGGTCATACTTTATACTGCATGTGTTTCCTTCTTTGTTAAAAAATCTCTTCAGTGGTAGGAAGTCCATGGAGATTATAACTGAGATGAAAAAATGCACAAAATGAAGAATGATATAAAAATAATTAAAATAAATTTTTAAAAATGTCTTCAATACGGCCCTCCCTGGTGGCGCAGCGGGTTAAAGCACAGCACTGAGAATCTAAAGCCACTTCTGCATGAGTTCAATTCCTGCCTGCCCCGGAGGTGACCACATGGTGTGGCAGACCTCTCCTGACCCGCCCGCTGCTCCCCTCAGCAGTGTACTTCGTTGATCTGCCTGTTCTGTTCCCCACTCTGTCTCTGGTGAAGCCTCTCACCGCCCCTGAGCCTCTGGCCTGTACCCCAGTTCTCTATGCACAAATAAATAAATCTTAAAAAAAAAAATGTCTTCAATATATTTCAGTGGTTATTAACTAGAGTAAAACATCATTTTGCAAAATAGCTAAGATAATTTACTATAAACAGTTTGGTAAAATAATTTCGGGCACTGATATGTATTACATATATTATATATGTAATATATATTTCTTTCACTTTAACCTTTCATAAACAAGTTTCTATTTGCAAAAATAGGCTAGTCCTCAGAATACATAGATAGTTCCATGAGCCATATGGCCAATAATCTTTATTGAATACAATTGACATGGAAACAACTAGTTAACACCAAATATTTAAATTGTTATATGTAAATAGTTGACCATTTGTGATTATAGTTACTCACTTATATCTGAGGGAAAGCTGTTAACAGCAGTCTAGCAATTCATTGCATTCATATGTGATATGCATATACTAAAATATGTTAAAAGTGTGTAGCAATCTTTACATTCACATATGCATGTTCACAATATTATATTTATGCACACATATGTGTGTACAAATAATTTATGAAAATTTAGTGAAAGGTTCTTGAAAAACTGGAGCAATAATCAATCTCTAAGATTGACCATAATTTCATGAAACTTTGTTTCAAGGTTTCTGCACATCTCCATGTTCTATAGTTATAAAATCATACCTTTGATCAACTTATATATTTATTATTTAAAAAATCCAAGATTTTTAAACATCATTGTTTAAGAATTTAAACATAAAAATTGAATATGGAAAATTTATTTTCCTTTCCTATATTGTATAAAACATGTAAATTTTGTGTCAGTTAACAGGTTTTTGAAGACATTTAATATTCACACATATTTTCAATAATGTTGAGATACAAAAAGTACATTTATACCTGTTTTATGATGGCTAGAAGAATATTTTAGTTTTGATTTTTTTCTTAAATGTCTATATCTTACTTTCAACATATATAATAGTGAAATACAGAGTTTTAATTCAAAATGTACCATGGGATTATATAAAATTGTGGTCACAATTACAAGATTTTAATAGTCAGCTCTGTAAGTAAGTCTCTTGAGTAACAAATAATAATTGAGAGAATACTAGTGGTTAGGATAGAGCAGTGAAAAAAAAGACCACATTATAATCTTCTGGATTATGAACTTTTCATTTTAGTACATATATTATATATTAGTAAAAGAGTTATATATATAATATATATATTTATAAAACAATATGAGCTTTAAATGAAAACTAGACTGAACAAATGTTACATGCAATGAGAACAAAAAAGTGGGATTCTACTTATATTCAAAGTGGTCAGGGAATATCAGTGGAATATATTAACATATGGCTAAATATCAGAAGGAAAATGTGGGAACAGGCCCCCCCGTTATCTTAGAGCAGTGACTCCTGGTGGAAGGACAAGTGCAAAGGTCCTGAGTATGAATATGTTTACTGTTTCAAGGAACGTCAAAGAGACAGATTCACTCAAGTAGAGTGAGCCTGGGAGAACATATGATGAAGTATCAAAGGTAAATAATACATTATTAAACAAAATTCAGCAACATACACAAAGGAGGATGCACCCGGCCAAAGTGTGATTTACTCCAGATACGCAAGATAAGTTCAATATAAGAAATAGTGCATTATATTAGAATAAATGGGAAAATTTTACACATGATGCTCTCAATAGACACAGACAACAGATTAACACTTCTTCAATCTGATCAAGGGCAGTTACAAAAAAAAAAATCTACAGCTACATACATTGGATAGTGAATGAATGAAAGCATTCTGTTTAAGATCCAGACAAAGTAACAATAACCATGGTCACCATTTCTAGTCAACACTATACCAGGAAGTTCTAATAAAGGTAATTCTAATAGGGAATGAAGTAAAACACATTCAGATTGAAAGGGGGAAACTATATCTATTTGTAGAGTCATGATCATGCATATAGAAATTTCTAAGGAATTCATAAAAAATACAGCCACTAACATAATAACAACCTAAGTTAATAATACAAGTAATTTAATCAAATTTGCTATCTCAAATGAATGTGCAAAAATTCAGTTGTTTTTCTATATGTTAACAATGAACATTGAAAAATTAAAATCGGTAAGATGTTCACAATAGTAACAAATATATAATACACATATTTTTTAATAAAAGTGCAAGATGCACTTTTAGACTTCAAAGAATCACTGAAAAATAATATTTAGGAGCTAAGCAAATGGGAATATACCTCATACTTGTGTATTAAAACAGCATTAAGATGGTACTACTTGACAAATTGCTGTATAGTATCAAAACAGTGTCAAAATCCACATTGGCTCACTTGAAGAAATAATTTTAAAAGTCCATAAAAAGGCAAGAAATAAAATATAATGAAATATTTTTTTTAAAAAAAAACTACAGAAATAATCTCTGGGATTGATTAGTTAAATTATTTTTTTTTTAAAGATTTATTTATTTATTCATACAGAACTGGGGTACAGGCCAGAGGCTCAGGGGCGGTGAGAGGCTTCACCAGAGACAGAGTGGGGAGCAGAACAGGCAGATCTACGAAGTACACTGCTGAGGGGAGCAGCGGGCGGGCCAGGAGAGGTCTGGCTCGCCATGTGGTCTCCTCCGGGGCAGGCGGCAGGCGGGAATCGAACTCATGCGGAAGTGGCTTCAGATTCTCAGTGCTGCGCTTTAACCCGCTGCGCCACCAGGGAGGGCCTAAATTATTTTTTAACAAGGTGGAGGACAAGCATTTCCTGATTTCAAAAGTTAATACAAACTGATAGCAATAGAGACAGCTTCATAGTGTCATAGATGTGTGTGTATGTGTGTGTGGGTATCTGATCCATCATAAGGGAAAAACAATGAAATTTCATATGACCCAGTTATCCCATTTCTGGGTATTTACCTAAAAAAATACAAAACCTTTAATTTAAAAGATTGATGTACCCTGTACTTGTACAGTGAGGCCTTCTTTACAATAGCCAAGGGCTGAAAACAACCAAAGTGGCCTTCGACTGACAAATGGATAAAAAAGATGTGGTGTATATAAATAACATAATTTCATACGGCTATAAGACTAGGTGAGAACCTGCCATTTGCAATAACATGGATGGACCTTGGGGGAGTGGTGCTCAGTGAAATAAGCCAGAGGGAAAAAGACAAACACTGTATGACTTCACTCATGTACACAGTAATGAAACAGATAAACAGATAAATGAAATAAAAGTAAACCTTTGGATTTTAAGACCAACTGGGGTTTCTTGAAAGGAATGGAGGGTAGGTGAAAGTAGAAACAGTACAGTGGCCTGGTGAAGGAGAGCACTGGATTTCAGAAGTGAATTCATGTCATATGTGCACACTTTGACTCTCTGAGATGCACACCTGTAACTTCTGTAATGTTACAATGTAAAGTGATCTCAATAAATTAAAAAAATAAATTATCTGAATATCGGATCTTATAATTATGCCATTAAAAAAGCAGACTTCAGTAAGATAATAGTTCAGTAAAATAAGAATTTGAATGTCATCAGATAATTTAAAAAAACATAAATGCATTTTCTGTAAAATTATAAATATTTTTTAAAACATCATCATTTCCTTTGCTTTTAGCTAAACATCATAGAATTAAGGTATTTTTCTGAGTAAAGATTTTTTTTTCACAAATTGATGTTCTGTTAACCTACAAGTAATACTAAAATTGAATAAGAAAATATTTTGTGACCTATCAGAGGTTATTATAAAACACAAAAATAAAACTATTATAATGTTAAGAGTTTTATTCCTTACTACACAAAATAAAAAGGAAAATGGATTAATGCTTTTGTATTCTGCATAGTGTGTGATTTAGATTATACTTTTGTAAGACACAAGTATAAACTTTCATTAGGTTTTGATTAAATGCAGAAAGTTAAAATAAAAATATCATTTTGAGAAAAACAGGCATGACTATTACTAAACAACCCAAAAACATCAGGCTTCCGAGAAAAAAAAATGAGAGTTATCAAGGCATTTCCCTTCTCTGGTCCTAAATTAAAATTCCAGGATACTGGTAAGATCCTTCCCCAGAATCTCTCAGCAATCACATTAAGATTCCAGCTGATTTTCTAGAATATTATCTTAGCTGAAATTGGAACACAGATATATATATATTTTAATTTTACACAGCCTTGTTCATCCAAACCATATTTAGCAGTATGTATTTTCTCTTATATGGAGCTTTTAAATTTATAGAATTTTGTAATTCAATAGCACAAACACTTTTATCACCTACTGACATGATCATGAACATTTTGAATTAAAACATCACTAGCTGTCTTAGTGATGTAAAGATGTGTGTTGGTGAATAAATTAGTCTGAATAGCTTCATGTTATTGGAATGAAGTTGTTGCTAAATTATAATCATTAAATATGTCTGAGTAATTTTCTTAATTTCTTTGAGAATGACTTCCATATGAAAAGATAGATGACAATAGTTCATAGCAGTTTTGAAGAGGTCTGAATTTGGGGGTTGACATCTGTTTAACTAATGGGAAATTATCTCTTCTTTCTTGTATTTATTTGATTGGTTGAGAAATTCTTTCTCCACTCTCAAGTAATAGATATCATCAAGAATAGTGTTTATAAACAAGAACAAGAAGGTCACTATTTACACAACTGTAATTTTATCACATTCAGATGATGGTTGCCGAGGATTTTTCATAATTGAACAAAGGATAATTTAGTTAATTTAAAGGTTACCATTGAAAGAGAGAGAAAACTTCATTGAACAATTCAACTAATTATCTCTTATTCAGCTAGAACTAATAGAAAGAGTGCAAAAGAGATATTTACTGAGAAGAAATAAACTAAGTCGTAAATTACAAATAATGTAAAACTTTCTAATTATTGAGACTTATAACATGTATACAATATCTATATTGAAAGTATAATAGACTGTCCAGTTATATACTGTGTAAAAATGATTTTATATATACAATAAAATGATTTTATGCAAAATAATTTTATGTAAAATGATTTTATGTATACAACAAAATTTATAATAAAAATAATAAAAATAGCTAATGTGGGAAAAAAGTGTAACATGCTAAGGTAGGGATACAGGGGAAGTGGAATGACTGTATTAATATAAGATAAAGCAGATTGAAAAACAAAGCATATAGTGAAAAATAAAATTATTGAGAGAAATAAATGACACCCAAATTAATGCTAAATAATTAACCAGTTTTTTTTTTTAATTTTGGCAAGAAAATCTCAAGTGCACAAAAAATATTGTCAACTATAGTCTTGCTTTTTAAAGCAGATAGCTAGTGTATATATCCTGAATAATTGAAACTTCATAAAAAATATTGTCAACTATAGTTTTGCTTTTTAAAGCAGATAGCTAGTGTATATATCCTGAATAATTGAAACTTCATATATATTAAGTAACAACTATTTGTTACTTCTATAGCCAAGGTATAGAAGCATCCTAAATACCTATTGACAGATAAATGCATAAAGATAATATGTTTACTTATACTCACATACCCACCATCCCTCTCACATAGTAAAATAGTATTAAGCTTTAAAAAAGAAGAAAATACTGTCACCTGTGACAACTGGCTATATCTGTAGCACATTATGCTCAGTGAAATAAGCCAGTCAGAGAAGACAAATAAGGTGTGTTTTAATTTCTTATAGCTGAATTAGAAGATATTTTTAGCTCCTACCTGATTTAGTGGTTATAATTAGGCTCTGTAAATACAAAACTAATGGGAGATTTTGAAAAGGAAAGTTCTTAATGAAACTAATGAAATGTGAAATAATTGTGTTATTAAAATAGTTAAGTAAAAGGCATTTTTTGACATTTTCATTTATTTCTAGGTCTATTTTAATATAATGATGTTAATTTTCCATGCAGTCTTAATAGCTGTCTAGCAATTATGAGATTACATTTCCTCATTTTATCTCACATTTTGTGACTTGCTAATGAAAATTAATGTTTTCATTATTGAACCTTCATATTGGTGAAAAGTAAAATAGGGAGTTCTATAGGGTTATATAAATTAAATTTTAAAATTTAAAAGCTAACATCTCAACTAACTTTTCTTATTTAAACATTTGTTTTGATGCATGTAACTGTAGTTCATTTGAGGGGCTACCAATTAAAAACTGAAAATTGATATGAACATTAAAAGAATGTAAACTATGATGCTACATAACTGTTCATATATTATATAACCTTCAAAATCTGGTTTTAAAGTTCAAATACTTAAACAAATTTGTTTGTGTTATGAAAAAAGTCAAAAATGGTTTGATCTTAGTTGGTGTTGAACCTAATCTTTCTAATTGATGTGAATAGAAGTGAAGCTTTCATGTAATTGGAGGAAGGTCTATCTACATACTTTGTGAGATCTGTTGCAAATTGAAGATGGGTAATACCTTGGTCAAAAAAAAAAAAGCCCTTTTTCTGGGTTTTATTTTTTATCTGTTATGTGCTTCTATTTGCTCTTTAATTTGCATTTTCTAAGTTATGGGGATATCTGCTGGTGAGTGCAAATTCTCACAAGTGCCTAGATCCTACCCATGGCTTCATGCATAGGGTGGGAGTGCATGAGTGGATAACAGCACCAGCACCCAGGCAACCTCTTTAACTGGAGGCAACTATACTCAGATAAAAGGATGGAGGAATGGATGGAAAAATAAATACAGGTCGACAGAAGATAGAGAGATGAAAATAGTTTAAAACTATACCAATATTGTTAATTAATATTAATATTGCTGGGATATATCTTTCTGGTTTACTTTCAAATTTCTTTTTTTTTCTTTTTCTTTTTAATGACAACCAGAATGTGTTTGTGGCTTATATGACCTGGGTTACTCTTTCCTATGCTGAGCATTACCTGCAGTTTGTTGTTAAAAGTCAGAGATATACACAGGCAGTAAATAAACTCCTAAAGCAAAGTATTTGACCCATGTCTGGTGTACTAGGAATAACTTCCTTTGAAATTATTTTTAAGTCATGATCTAATGGATGATGACCACATTGCTAGAAAAGTGCTCACAAAGATGAATTATATAGAAAGAAAAACAGAAATAAACATGGAGAAGTGTAAATCACAGGGGTTAGGAGTATACAGAAAGGCAGAGGAGGATTATTGTTTATGAAGCAAAAGCCTGGAAGGAAATAATAGTAATTGAGTTAAAGCAATATCATGCAAAATTGCGTGAACTTTATGCTAGTGGTGTGTGATTCTCAATGTGGAAAAATTTTGCCCTCCAGGGGATATTTGATAAGGTTGGTAGACATATTTGATTGCTGCAATTTGTGGTGGGAAGTTAATAATGGCATCTAGTGGATAAAAATCAGGGATGCAACTAGATAGCCTCGCAACATCTAAGACAATGTATTGTATGGCCTAAAATGTCAGTAGTGTGAAGGTGAGAAACTCTACTGTCACTGAATTCATGTAAGAGTTCTAAAAGTTGTGGTGAGTTAATCATATCTATTTTTTTATACAGGTAGCAATACAGCTATATGAGATATAATTTTTTTTAATATTCAATATAATAATACCTAGATTGTACTAAATTTTATAGGTAAGATAACATATACATTCACCTTCCATTGACTTTGGGAAAACTTGCAGTATTTCCATAAGTGAACTATGTACTTTACAATTATGTTTCTTTTAAATTTTAACTACAGCCTATGACTCAACAAGTGGCTAAGGATTAATTTTTATCCCCTCTGCTACCATCTGCTTTGCTATTTAATTGCACTGCTCCACACAATATTGCATTTTAATTACAAAATGTTGAAAGAACATTAATTTGGTATTGGCTCAAAGAACAGATCAATTAGATTTCCCAAGATTTTCCATTTGACCTCATTTATCTTGTCTTTACTATAAACTGCAGACAATATTTGAGAGACAAATGTATTGGTTAACTATTAAAGAGATTTGGCTTTAAATTTAATCTTACAAAACATGAGATACTAATACATATGGCATCTAGATAGGTGACATTTTTTCAAGTTAAAATTGTAGCATTAAAAGAAACATATCGGGGCCCTCCCTGGTGGCGCAGCGGGTTAAAGCACTGCGCTAAGAAGCTAAAGCCACTTCCGCATGAGTTCTATTCCCGCCTGCCCCGGAGGTGACCACATGGCGAGGCAGACCTCTCCTG
>NW_004567111.1:28465682-28496759 GCF_000260355.1 Condylura cristata
ATATATATATATATATATATTTTGTTGTTGTTGTTGTTGTTGTTGTTATGATGGGAAAAATCTCAAATGAAATCATTCTAAAAGCACATGAAAGTACTGGTTTTGCAGTATTCAATAAAGCAAACTACCTCTAAAAAAAATAAGTATCCCAAATTTTGATTCATCATGCAAAGGATCTGATATATTCCTGTAAGTTAAAGATAAAGAAATAAGGCAAACTCAGTCTCCCAACCACAAACTAAATCCTGCGAGCCACTTCTCATTAGTGTGGAGGAAGATTGTTGGGCCTCTAGATAAGAATCCTGCATGATCAACATTTTTACTTTAACCTTGTCAACAGTGTAGTGTCTGGGTCTCATCGAGTTTAGGTTTACTAGTCAACTTTAAGATTCTCATTTGTACTTCCATTTTGTATTACCTTATGTCATGCAAAGTTTTCCCTCTCTCTCTCTGATATCCCAGGTCAAGGAGTATAATATCCATGGTTCACTCCATTTTTCTTAAATATTTATAACCATCTAAATTTTCCTTGAGTATCTTAATAAATTGATGTCTCCTTTGCTAAGATTTCTGATGCTGTTTTGATTGGATGAACTGGTGATGGGAAGTCCATGGGGATTACAACTGAGATGGGAAAAGGTACAAAATGACATAAACATAAACTATTATAATAAAAAAAATCCAGTGGATTTTTATCCTAACATTATCAAATTTACATGACTGTATTAATGATTTTATTATGTAAAAATTCCCCTCAATCAGAAGTCTGGTACATATGACTGGACTCTGTCCAAGTCTTCACAAGGCTAAAATTAAAATGTTGCTCATGCACGGTTATTACCTAAAGGCATACAATCTTCTTCCACACTCATGGGAGTGGTTAGAGGATTCACTTTTCATCTTCAAACTATCAAAATCCTTCTCATGCTTTCCATCTCTGACTTTACCCTTTGTCACATTATTTCTGCACTCAGCCAGAGGAAGCTTTGTACTCAAGAACTCATGTGATTACATTACTAATTTATATTTACTAATATAAACCAGGATGATGTCTTTAAAGTCAATTGTTTCTGAAAGGTATTATTTCCAAACATAACATATTTGTGGGCATAATATCAGGTAGTGAAGGAATTGGAGCCATAATTCTGCCTGCCAGAGGTAAGATTCTTTAAGGCTAAGTAATATAAAGGTTATTAAGGCATGTATATGTGTTTGGGTGGATTTTTCTTCTTGATATTGATTTTGTAAATTGTGATATTTGTTTTCAGAAAATTATTGAACTTATTTAAAAATTATAAAACATGACAAATATTGCCTAAATGTGTCAAGGTATAACATATTAACATTTGCATAAATATTAGCTTCAACGTGGGTAGAATCTAATAGAATAAATATCTAGTAATTTTGCTAATAAGTTCATATCTCAAATAGGAACTGAACCCTACTGGTATAATCTAACACAGGAAGAAAGATATGCAATTGGGTAATTTAGAAACATTAACCTCAGTATCTGCCTCAGTATCTGGCCTAAAGTATTATTGCATTAACTCTAAAACATGAATGAAACATTTGCTTCAAAATATGGAACACTTCTGATAGAGAAGAAAAATCATATATTACTTGACAAAAACAAAAATATATATATAAGTTGGAATGATGAACTGATAATAAATAAATTTATTATGGATAAATTTATATTAGTGCAACTTGGTTCAAAATATTAACTTTTCATTTTAGACTAAGAGGAGCTTATCGAAACAAATGCATACATGAAAGTGATTTATAAGTGGTAGTCACAATCAGTCAATACAAATGAATAATGCAATATGCTTCCAGTAAATCTGATGCAAAATCAGACTTTATTAATAGAAACATTTCATCTAAAAAGAAATATGGAATTTCTACTCTGCTCTGAATTTTCTGAGAATTTATTTTGGTCTTACATTCAAATCCCAAGAAAATGCAGCATTTAAACCCTCAAAGAAATGCAACAGCAGAGGTCAACTATAAATAGTTGACCAGACTTTGGCTTTTACAATGATGATGATGATGAATTGAACAATAGAGTTAGTGTTATAAGTTAAAGCTATTATTTTGCTACAGAGGAAAATGGAGAAGAAAGGCTCATAGAAATATGTGCTGTTCTTAGTGAAACTGAGGTGTCAGTGATTTTGTTGTTAATCAAGAAGCAACCGCTAGGCAGGTCTCTCAACAAGATCAGGGAGTGACCAAATAGTAGCATGTACAGTAACAGACCCCATGGATTTGAATTCAAGAGTAGGGAATGAATTAAAAATTGATTTCCAATCTCAATTAATAGATTGTGTCTATGAAAAATTACAGTATTTGACTCCTAACTCCCCCATCTTTAGCATTTGTATACAACCTTCCCTCTCCATTAGAAACAGAAGGCCAAGACCTAATGGAGGTCTGAGAGTTAATGATGCATTCTCACTTCTCACTTAATTCAAGTAATTGGTTACCACTGCTTAATTTGCAGATCTCTGATTGAAATTCTTATACTTTGGAACGCTAAATGAGCCTGAACAGCACAAGACTACATTTTTTTTTATATCAAGTAGTTTTAAACTATAGAAATTCGTAAAGGTTAAATATAAAATCCAAATATAAAGAAGAGTAAAGCATCATTACAGGAAGTACCCAGGTCAAGACTATCTATGAAACAAGCTATTTTTGATGCCTTGAATATTTTAAGTAAAAAATTAATGAAGTTGTCATTTTCTTTTTGGGCTAGATTTAGTGAAAAGTTTACTTAAACATATTTCTCTTTTTAACTTTTGCATGTACTGAATAAACACATGAATCAAAATAAAGGTCTAGTCAAAATTATATTCTTTTTGAGAAAAGGAAAAGAGTGGATTTTAGGTAACATCTGTAGAGGTTATTAAATGTGTACATTAAAATTACCTTTCTCTGCAAATATAGTGATAATGAGTGAAAACAAAAACTACAGTTAGGTGTGATTAGAATGTCTAGTTTTGATAAAATATATATAATGCTTAATCAACATAAAACTTGTGTTTTCAAGCCCTTAAATTTGAACATATTCTAAGTATCCCATTGTGGTTTTTGAACAAATTCCATAATTACTGCATTTATCTTTTGCAAATTACTGATTGTAATGTCCACTAGCATAAAATACCCTTCATGTTTCCTCATTGTTTTGATTCTTTGAGATTTTTTTTGAAGATTTATGTATTTATGCATACAGGACTGGGGTAAAGGCCAGAGGAATAGGGGCAGTGAGAAGCTTCACCACAGAGTGGGGAACAGGATAGGCAGATCAACAAAGTACACTGCTGAGGGGAGCAGGCAAAACAGGCGAGGTCTGCTGTGCCATGTGGGTCACATCCAGGCCACGGATCAAACTCGCACTAAAGCAGCTGCAGCTAGCTTGCAGTGCTGTGTCCTAACCACTTGTGCAACCAGGGAGGCCCTGATTCTTTCAAAATTTACTGTTTCACTTGAAATTTTATTTTCTTGATTTGTTGAAGGTCCTAGATTCACCGTCTTCTCCCACATTCCCAGAAAATAGGAGAGAAATAAGAAGCTTCCTATTCAAGCAGAAGGGTAAGTCTGAGAGATTATCCTTTCTTTGGTGACAATTATGAATTTTGTTGACCAGATATTTATTTTGGTCATCAGGAAAGGACAGGAAGGAATGGCAGAGGTGAGGGCCAAATCCTTATTAGTTCATGGTTGCCAGTTTCGAGAAGCAGTGGTAAAAATACAGTTTGACTTGGGAGTGTACCTCCTGTATGTTTGAATTTGTCAAAGAAAATCCACAGTATGCAGAAGAGTAAAATTTGAGATTCAGGACTTACAACTTTTTGTTATATAAAGTTGCTTAAGATCTTAACTACATTCTCAGCAAAATATTGCTCATAACATAATTTTGAATTCACATTTTGAACACAGTAATACTGACAGTCATTTGAAATACAAGTTCTCTACTCATTCTTGTTTTGTAGGCATTAACTATAAAGTAAAATAATCAAAAATATCATACACAAATTGTTTATGATTCATAATACCAGTTAATTAAAAAATACTGAAATATTGGGTTCTCCCTGTGGCACAATGGATTAAAGCACCACATTATGAAGTTCTTGGAAGCCACTGCAGCACGAGTCGATCCCCCACCAAAAAGCTGATTCACATGGTGTGGCAGACCTCTCCTGACCCATCCACTGCCCCCCTCAGGAGTGTACTTCGTCAATCAGCCTGTTCTGCTCTCCACTCTTTCTCTGGTGAATGCTCTCACCTACCACACCTCTGGCCTGTTCTGTAAACATAAGTAAATAAATCTTAAAAAAATATAATTTATGTTATTATTTTTATTATTTTGGAATTATCGTTTATTGAGGTAATGTTGTCTTAAAGCATTGTATAGGAATTAGTTGCGTCGAATTCCTAACTCTCCAAATGTCTGTTATCACACCACACCCAAAACTCAAATACCCACAATTCTCTACCATAGCCCACGATCTCCAACTCCTGCTAACTCCCACACTAACTTTTTCCTATGCTAGCCTCAAATCTGCAGTCAGATTTCTCAGGTTTGTTTGGATTCATTAATTTTGCTTATTTCTTTGTTTTGTTCTTATATTTTGCATGAGCAAAATAATCCAGCATTAACTTTCTCCTTGTGACTTATTTCACTTATCAGAATCCCCTTGAATTCTTATCCATATTGTTCCATAAAGCAATCTATAGTTTCTAATAACTGATTAATACACTATTGTATATGTATCACATCTTGCTAATCCACTCTTCTGTCCTTGGGAAAGTAACACATCTATTATAAGTGCCAGCATTCTAAAAAGCTATGCTACATTTTGTTAAAAAAAAATGCTAAGCATCTAATTAACATCAGTGTTGACAGTAATCGCATTGTTAACACTACGTAGCATCTACTGTCTCATTTCCAAGTGCCCAATGTAGTCCATTTACAAGGCAAACAATAGGAATCACACCAGAGAACAAGTCTATCAGCCCTGTTTCTTGTTCTGTATTTGTTGAATAGAAAGGAGAACAAAATTAAGTACTTTGAATAAATGGGAGAAAGAAGGGAATTGCTAACAATTTTTTTTTACTACTTGCTATGTGAAAGGTAATATACTTGACATTTTCACCTATTTATTGCATGAAAACATTTAATTTTCTCAACAGATTTATGAGATTAATATTGCTACCATTTTATTAAAAGGATATAGCATTGTATATCAGCAAGGTTAAATAATTCCCAAGGTTATATAAATAGTAAAAGAAACAGAATCTGTGCATGATTAATCAAAGAACCCTGTGGTTCCACCACATGAAACTGACCAGTACATTTGTATCAAATGCAATTGACCATGAAGCTACTGTATATATATTTATTTAAAAAATAGTAACAATTTTATTCTGATACATGCTTTTGGATTTTGTATAATTTCTATGCAGTTTATCCAGTTTTATGTATAATCCTCCAAAGAACACAAGTAAACATTTTTATTCATCAATTATTTATAATGTATATAGTTGCCATTTCATTAAACTAGAAAATGGATGAAAATAAATGAATTGGTTCAGTTTTGTTTTAGTAAAGAGAGGTATTATTGTTGGTATTATTTAATCTTAACTAAATTTGATATTTTGGTTCATTACAAAAAAGAATATTTAATTTTCTTAATTAAATATACATAATCCCTGATTAAAAACAATTTAATATCTTACACTAGGTACTTGAAAATGTGTCTCAAACATAAATTTTTCTTTACTATGTAAGGCAATTAATCACCTAGGGATTTTTTGGTTATGTTATTAAATACCATCACTGTATTCAACAAAAATGAACTTAACCTCACTACTTTTTTTTTAAGGTTATTTTAAACAGACTGCTGCTATCAAACAGATTACAATTTCCTATCATAGCAAGGCCAAGAGCCGTACAACTACAGAACCACTTTTTTTAACTGTGCATTTAACATTTTACCTAATTTAAAAACTTGGTTTGGATCTTCTTTTCTAAAAGCCAGAAGAGCAATATCCTTTCAGTTCTCTTATGTTATTGATTTTTAATGTAATACAAGCCAATTAAAAATCTATGTGGCTTTGAACTTCAATTTTTCCAACTTCTGCACATTAACATTTAGAGAAAGATATTATTCTGATTGGACAGGCTGAAAATTCATATAATTTAAACTCTATGTGGCTTTCTTTTTTACTCCACTCAATTTTTAGTGGGGTTTTATTCCCCAAGGCTCAACCATCTCAACAGATGTCTTCATTTAATGCTATACCAGGGCACCCTGAATACCAAGTGAAAGCTCCTACACTTACATAGTTCCTATTCACATTAAGTTTGTTAGAAACAAAGAAAAAAAAATCCTGTGAAAGAGTTCTTTTTTTTAATTCTTAAAGCGATACCATCTGCCTGTCCCAAATACAACTTTTATCTCTTTGCTTTTGGTCCTTTTATCCTAAACAAACATGTTGCTCAATTATCTTTCCATTTTTTTTATCATCTCTTTATTGATTACCTGTCTTTGCTTAAAATAATAATAATAATATATATCATAGTTAAGAAAAAATCTTGAAGGCCTAAGTAAAAATCTATTCAGAATGTTAGTATTTTCCTTCAGTGAATATATCTTTTCATCTTTAATGTGAATTTTTGCCACCTCTCTTGAATAGTGTATCTTAAGAGAAGAAAATTCTGACTTAGTGCCTGAAAATTTACCAAAAGTTAGAAATGTTGGGATATTTTTAAAGTTTCTGTTAAAGAACTAACTTTTTAATAATAAAAAAAGTTATTATCTTTTACTATATCTCTACATACTAGCACACATTTACTATAAAGGTTTGCAAATCTTATCAAACATATTCCAATTTGTTGAAGTCCTCCAGCAGCATATATTATCTTTTATTGTATCTTTGATGTCCTATCACTTTCTTGTAAACCCTAACTTTATCCTTCAAATTGCCATGTTCATATTTATTTTCTTCCTGCTTAATCACATTATGAAATGGCTAATTCTCAAAATATTCTTATGTTTCTTCAGAGTTTTATAATGCATTTCTAACTTTTCTTAAGCACATTCCAATCTGAATATTCCAACATTTCACCAACTCCTAACAATAAAAAATGGAATTCATCTCCAAGCCCTTTTGTCCAAATAAAAACCTAATCTTAACCCTTTAAATTGTTTTCTTTGTTAAACGAGTATTTGGTCTTTATTTTCCTTTATTCTTTACATTTTCAATCATCTTGGGATTGTTAATCATTCTCTAATCTCTCTATTTTTTATTCATGTGATATCAAGAAAGGCTAAAATAACTTCTGATTGCTGAGAGCTGGCCTGGCTCTGTCAATTTGATCTCTGTGTTTCTAAGAACACTCCCAGCTATCCTTTCTATGGACAAATAAATAAATACATAAATAAATAATAATAATAATAATAATAATAATATTCAACAAGTCCACTATTGGATGGTTCAAAACAAAAATCAGACCACACCAAACCATGTCTCTACATAGAGAAACAAAACCAAAAGCACTGTTCAAACTACAAAAATGATCAAAACCTCCACCACCTCACCTGGATGAGACCAGTGACTGCTGCTTCTTTCCTAATTACAGTTTTAATTTCAGTTCATCTCTCCCACTTTCTAGTCAAGAATTAATAAGATGCTTTTACAGGATAAATTATGGATGTCTAAAGGATATATTGAAATCCTAGCTTCTTCTGGGATCTCAGACAGTGACTTTATTTGGAAATGGCTCATCACAGTTATAACTTGTTAAATAATGGTAAAAAGGTTAGGCCATTAATCCAATGTGACCGATATCCTCATTAGAATGCCACATGAATCCAGAGACACCCAGGGAGAACACCTTTGGGAGGGAGAAGCAGCTGCAAGTCACAGGGTTGGAGTGACAGAACCCCAGAAACTGAGAAAGGGTCTCCCCCAAAGTCTTAGTTGTAAGTGGCTTGTCTGATACCTTGACGTTTGACCTTTGCCTCCACAACCATCAGAAAATAAACATGTTATTTTGAGCTTCCTGTTTTATTGTGCTTCTTTTATAGCAGCTCTAGGAAACTAATACAGAAATAAACCATAGAACCATTCTTCCTTCTGACAACAGTCAAATTCAAATTTAAATTTAAACCCACACCTCAAATCACGTGATAGAAGACCAACTCCTATGATCAGTCGTTCCTAATAATATCTTAACTAAGATGCTGCATGACTCCTCGTGAAGTGCAAAAAGTCAATAAACCTGACTGCTCAACTACTTGGTGGCCTCTACCTAGCATATTTTCCTCCTCATTCATGATGCTTTTTATTTCATGCCAAAGTTGTCTATTACTATTATGCCTTAAGTTTTGACATTACTCATTTTGTATTCTACAAGTAATATGGTAATTATCTTTCTAAGCACATCACAAGAGGCTTTCCTGGCCTCCAATGAACTGTGACTCATGGATTAGTGTAACCCCTGTGGCCTGCCTTAGTCACAGGATAGGGCAGAAGTTATGCTGTGTTAGTTTTCAGACAAAGTCTTACAAAGCTTTAACATCTTCCAGTTTTGCATTCCGAAGGAAACAAGTCAGCATGCAAGAAGTGTGAATGCCAGAAATCTTCATTTTTGTGTTGTGAAACTGGTATAAATGAAAATAAATAAAGACACTATATTTCCAAATTAAAAAAATATATATATTCATCAAGCTAAAACCATTAAAGATTCATTTTTATCCTCCAAAAATGTAGAAATAGAATGCAGTCATGATCTGCTGAATTTTCAAATTCAGACTCCTGGATTTCTTTGCTGGTATTGGGTGATATGGGTCTAACTGGCACAGTTGCTGGTCTCTGTTTCCCTGGCTCCAGAATTTGTGCTATCCTTTTTCTCTTCTGATTACCAGTACATCTTAACTACACAGGACCTCACATACCTATATAATATCTACCTCTTCCCCTGGAAAAAAGTTGCTGTTTGGGTGATGACTGCCAATACAGTAGGTCTTCAGGAGAACAGTAGCAAGGATATGAATGGTAGGCCTAAAACCAAGCTCCCGATTATTTAATGGGGAATTTGAAGTTTCCGTTTGTTCTTTAATTTCGGGATTGTAAGGAGAGTGGGAAGAGACATAACTGGTAGTTTCCACTGACCTGCCCTCATCACACCAGGCACTGTGTAACTGCAAGAAGGCAGGTGCATTGCTCCTTAAATCGGGGGTGCCAGAGCAAGACTCATACGGGTCTAAGTTAAGTACTGACCAGTACTCTCATATAAAGAATCAAACTGCAATACCTATTATAACAGAAATCATTATTTTAGTGATTATGAATGAAATGCTTTCTGTATAGACAGCATCAAGATCAATCCTATTTTCATATGGGGGGAGATATAATTGTTCATGACATTCAATATATGGAGACTTATTTTAAGGCTCAGTTCCCTCAGAACAACAAGCTACATGCTATAAAATCAGAATCTTTTAGAGAAAATAAAGATGATAAAAATTCATCTAATTCATTATTTTTAAACTCTACTGAGTTACTAGCTTGCCCCTATAATATTTTTATCTTGATGTAATGTTTTTAAACTTTTGTTGCATAATATCCATAACAAAACGTGGCATTTTGTTTTGAAGTGGATTGTATTTGACAAATAATATCTCTTTATTCGATAGATAATCAATGTTCTACATTTTGACTATGCATTTTGCTATTCTAGGTACCTCAGTGTAATCGAAATCATATAATATGTCTCCTTCTGTGCCTGGCATGTTTCACTTAGCAGAATGTCTTAAGTTAATCCATCCTACAACCTATATCAAAATTTTATTTTTTTAAACCTGAATAATTCTCATTTTGCTTCTGATCTCTTCTGTTGGTTTTCATCATAAGTATTACTTCATGATCTAAGATAACTACCAGTGAACTATCCAGAACAATACTTTAAAACTACACATCATTAATGTGTTATTTTCTTTTAAAGAGGGGTTTGGCTTTATTTTTCCATCTTGTAATAGTTAGTGCATGGAGCACTACTATTGGAAAATAATAGAGATGTCACTGGAGACCTGAAATTCAGTTCAGACTCTTCTATTTACTGACTTTATTATTGTACTACTCCCAACACCATCAACAGCCATCACATTCCTATATTAACCTAATTTAGTAAGGAATATTGATAAAACATTTTGAAATTATCTCATGCAAAAAAATAAAAAGCTGAAGTAACTTTTAAGAGATGCACATTTGTAAAATGTAATTTTTGCAAAACTCTAATTTCTGCTCAGATTTTTTTTCATTTTAAGTACAAAGACAGAATCATTGTAAGTTCAGTAAGTACTCAGTAATTTCATGATTAAATAAAATCATTTCAAAATACTCTCATTGCTTTCCATGACTCACAATTTGACTAAGATATGACATCTATATTAAGAATTTGTGCATTTTAATACATATTTTTTTATTCTGTTTTCAGGCCCAACCTGTCATTGCCTCTTTCACACCTGTAATTTCCTCTTTGCAAAACCTACTAGTATTTTTTGTGGTTCAAACAAAATGATATGCTCATATTAACTAATCACGTATTAGTTATTTGGATCAGGATGTTGGATTGTACTTAACAGCTCGAGAAAATGTATTTTTCACTTACTATTTCTACAATTAGCTTCCAAAGTATTCTTTTTAAATCTTAAAATCTGAATATGGACCCTTGATTTGTAGACAAAAATATAATCAGAATTTTTAATGGATTTGGAGAGGGGATATGAATGATGTCCAGGGAGATAAAGCCATGACTGTTATTTAAATAAATCCACACATGTAATCTTCAAATATTCTTTCACCACAAAATAATATATAAAAACTATCACAAATGCAGCAATAGCAGTATAGGGCAAGTCATTATGTTCATCAAGGTTTCAGTTCGTCTTCACAAACAGTTTAACCCACTAGTTAGGAGATGTGAAATAAGAAGTTTCGTTAGTTTGTTAGCGTGTATTAACAACATATATAACATGTAGTATTTATACACACACACACACACACATCTTGTGGCAAGTAGAGAATGTTTATGAATTTGGCATACAAATAAGTAAAAGTGATGAGTTAACAATAAATTTTAGAAAAAAAACTGAGATTTTTAAAAGCCTTCAAGTTTAACTTATATTTTTCATCATATAATTCAAGTGTGAATGATCCAAAAGCACCTTAGTTCTATAATAGTCCTGTTATTTATTACCACAGAAATAGCTCACATTGTCCAGTAGTCCAAATATTAGGACAGAAAATGAGTAATGGATAGAATTAATGGAATTGTTTTCATCCTTAATACTTATACCTAGTGGAATCAATTTTCTCATGCCATGTTATGGTCTATGATATATGAGCAACTCAGAGAAAGCAAGTAAGGGTAAAGAAATATTTTCTCTTCCAACTCAAAAAAAAAAATGAAATTTTCCATTCTATCAAGGCAGAATTTCCAATTTCTAAATCCATCAAACTTTTAAAGAATACAATCAATCTTTTTTCCCACTGTTTATTCAATTTTGAAAAATGACTCTTAAGGCACATAATTAGAAATATCAAGATTACATAGGAATGAACTAGTAGTATCCTTGCAGTAAGTTACAATTAAAGTAACATAAGTTTGGCTAACCACAGTGATACATTCCTTTTTCTCTCTTCTACCAAATAATAAAACACAAATATATGCATGAATGTTGATCTAGATCCTCCTCAAATATATTAGTAGAGAATAAACAAGACATTTACTATGCAAGATATGGAAATTATGTTCTTAAGATTTGGATTTATTATACTTACAAATATTAAGTCTGGGTTCTAGAATTTTTGCAACCTATAAGAGATTATGTATAACATGGTATATGCATACATTTGCACTTAAATGTTTAAGGAAATCTCTCAAATTGTAAATCTAGCACTCATGCAATGGTGAGGTCAATTTACTAGTCTAAGACCTGTATTTTGCAGATAAGAAAGTCTAAAGGGATTAAACAAATTCATGGGAGAGCTGAAGTCAGAGACCTGGTCTTCAAATTAAGAATCTAACTTTTCACAATAGAACTAAATTGTATGTCACTTGATGTACCTCAGTACTACTAGAGGTCAGCATGCACCAAGCACACTGTGGTAGCAGCCATCTAGAACACAATGTTCATTCAATTGCAAGGACAAAGCTGTATTTTCATCAGCCTTTCTCATGTGGCAGAGTAACTCAGTTACATGAGACCTAGTAATTCAGCTCTGATCCATAAAACAAGAATAGAAACAAAGGACATACTTTCAGATCTCACACAGTGGTAAACCTCTTGTAAGCAATTTCAAAAACGTTTCCCCGGTCCTTAGAATAATTGCTGACAAGAGAAGAAACTTGGAAGTCAACTGCAGACAGAGCTGCCTCTGATAGCCTGAGAATCGGAACTCCTTTGTAAAGAAGATAATCCATAGACCTTATAGACTTTAGAAATGCCCATTTTTAAAATTCATATAAAGAGGACACATTGCTATTGTATTAAACTATTAAGATTGATGGGTTTATTGGTCATAGAATATAGAACTATCTTTGGTAGTATAGCTCTAGTATGGATATTACCTGAAATATATAACTTAGGTCTTGGCTTTAGATGAGTACTACACATTGCATTTAAAGTGAGAAAAATAAAATCATTTCAACTTCAAACATCTATTTAATAGTCTCTTCAGGAATAATGCTTGCAGAAAGAAATACTTCTTTAAATAAAGAAAAACAATAGAAATTTCCAGGTGTTTTAATTAAAACGCCAGCAAGTGTTTATGGAGAAATCAATTTCAAACTCTCTTTTGGAAAGCAAAAATAAAGAGAACTCAATATTTTAAAATAAAATGTATTTTCATTTAGTGGTATTAGTGGAGTTTAAATTAGTTGCCATGGATGAAAACTGCATAACACATTATCTAATATAATATGATTTCATTATTAATAATTCAAATAATGAATTTAGGAACTCTTACTGTGCATAGGGTGCTACTAATTAGTGACATATTGAAGATTCTTGTAAAGCAGTATTTGTTCTATTATTTCTCTTCACAGTACCTGAGCAACATTAACTCAGGTGTTTGGGAATGGAGATCCATTAGCTAACAGATGTAAACATCAACCTAATGGAAGCCTGACCCGGACCCCTGTGGAATCTAGACACTCATCTCTGAGAACTGGAGAAATGTTGTGGTATATCTTTGCCTAAGCTTACAGACACGATGAGAAGAATGTCTAGATATGAAGATCACCTGTGCACTGCGTATTATAGGGACAAGAGGCAATGATGATGGCCGTCGTGGGATAGACTTCAAGCTCCCAACTTTGTGGGATACATACATGTATAACCTGTTTTCACAATATGTAGCCATTTTTTTTGTTAAAATAAGAAATTATGATTACTATAAAAGAGAACAACGAGTAATAAGACATAAATTTGAAGTGAAGCTACCAGAGTGGGGAGGTAGTATGTACTTAGCAAAGGGCAAGGGGATACACACACACTGACCACTGCGCTCACATGAATGTAGGAGACACGGAGCCGCAAGAAGGTGAAACAGGAGTCTGAAGTTTGTTTATTAGGACCAATGATGGGTCTGATATGCCTTGTACAGGAAATGCACCCAACATGGGGGTGGGGTGCATGTTTATACAGGGCCTGGGGCTTCTTGCAGTTTCTGCTAGAACAAGAGAGTGGGCTGCAGCTGTTTGCAGGCCAGAGTGCACTGTGCTCTGCTGGCTTGTGTGTTGGCCTTACTGGGGCGTGTGCTCACCCATGCACAGCATCAGCCAGGGTGGACAGGTGCACGTGAGGTCCTGTGGAGTTAGCCACACACATGAATTAAGGAGCAAGGTTATGGGTGCTTTGGCGATTCCTGGGTGTAGCATATATTTGATGATGCATGAAACTATCTCTCTAAACATACTGTGTTGTAACCATTATGACTGTCATAGAAAAATAATCCAAAAAAAATAAAAATAAATTAAAAATAGAAAACAATTCTGAAAAAGAATTCTAAAAAAATAAAACAATTCATTAAAAATGAAAGTTTTGTGAAAGAAATCTTAGGAAAACAAGCTTTGTATGTAGTCAAGCTGGGTAAGATCATCTGTTATAAGGATTTATAATTTTTTATATTAATTGAGGTACCTATGAAAAAAATCGAATCAATTTATCTCAATTACTAAAGGAGCAAAAGTATTTTTTTAACTTTTGGGTAGCTTTTATTTATTTATCTAATTGTTGCATAGAAGATCTGGGGTGTAGGCCAGAGGGTGTGTGCGTAGAAGGTGGGTGAGAGGATTCACCAGAGAAAAGAGTGGAGAGAAAAACTGGCAAATTTTCTGAAATATACTGCTGAGCAGAGCAGCTGGTGAGACAGGAGAGTTTTGCTGTACCCTATGTGGTTGTTCCCATGTCGGGAATCAAACTCAGGCGATAGCATGGGTAGCTTTGAGATTAACCACTAGGCCAGCAGGGAGGTTGGGTCAGCTTTTAATAACAGTTTATAAACTGTTTAATTTAAAGATAATGGGTTTCAAGTGAGTTATCTTTAAGTAAAGTTATCAGCAGAAGCTGACTTTTTAAAAAAAACTCTGATTGCTTTTAAAATCATGTCATTTTGATGAATGGATACTTTAAAATATGGAATTATAATATTCTAAAGAAAGTGAAAAATTGAATCTTAGAAGAGTTCATGTAGTCTTACCGGAGATGATGTTATCTTTAGCTAGGTCTTGCTGAATGAATGTGATTCAGGCGTGTGGGAAGCAGTTAAGAAAGGAAAATTGCAGGAAACAAAAACCTGTTAATAAATGCATAAAAGAAAAAATGAGCATAATGTATTGAATAAAGAATGACTAAATTTTGTGCTAATTTAAAGATATTAATTAATTTCCAAACTTGCCATAAATTTAGTAATTCATGATGTATAATTTAGTAGGGTTAAATGAGTGGTCAACTGAGCAAAACAAACCAGGGATATAATTTAATGAACCGCAAGATGGCGACAAAGTCCCTTCTGACCATCCTAAGCTTGACTTTCGGAAAAAATCTGGAGGAAGACTCAACATAAAACAGAAACTCAAAATTTTAAGCAAGTAGTTAATTAAAATTCAAATTTAGCTATTACCAATAATGACTGAATCAGAAGGAAATTCATGCATTTTACTCACAGATATTAAATGCACTAGTTCACATTAAATGATAGAAAAAGTACATATTCATATCTAATAAGTTTATTCTTCTTTAATATCTTATGTAAACTACAGATAAACTTTTATTCATAACACTAATACTACTAAAATGAATTCTTCATCTTAATTTATTAAATACTTTATTGTGAATGGTTTATGAATACCTTTTCTAAACTGATGAAAATATAGTTAAAAATATTTTATAATTAAAAACAGATAAAACTGTTTAATATTTTTCATAAAAAACTAAACTCATTACTGAGATTTTAAGATGACTTAAGTATCAAAATATATATTTTTAAAAATAGAACATTTAATAGCACAATTTATTAGAATATGATTTTACCATAAAAGGGGGGAATTACTCTAGTGTTAGATTTTAATTATTTAATCTTTCCCATGCTGAATTTTGAGTTACTAGAGAGTAGGAAATTGGCAATATTATTAAGATAATGTTATTAGGGAATGTACAACTCATACAAAACTTCCATTACCAAAAAATGATTTGAAACACATATGAATTTGCTTTGTGACTAAGCAATGGCTAATTTCAATGACATTTTGAAAAATAAACTGTATGAGGCAGAATTTGAAGGAATATGTATGGAAAGGAATATGCATGAGAAAAGGGATAACTTTCAGTAAAATACTACTTGTATTTATCATGCAAGGAAAATGAGGGAGTGACAAGATTTCTAATTTTGGACTCTCGAGTAAGGTGACTATGTAACAGAATCGTGAATTTTACATGAGAAGATATAGTTTAATGTTAAATTAGTATTTTATCTATTATCTCATTGATTAGAATATATATATCTCACTAATTTTCAGTAAGACATTTATTTACTTAGCAGTTGTAAATGTCACGCCCATCCTCCACCAAATGACTAGTCTTCCTCACCATAGAATGGCTAGGAAGGGATGCTGGATGGAGTCCTTTACAGTTTGAACACTGCAAAGAACTCACATATTGAGAAACATGTTGGATGCAACAGCAGTATCAACACAGACTACTTTAGTAACAGGAAATTGCTTAACTATGTTAAAACTATCAATGCAGAGGTGGCATTTAGAACACCTTGATACTCCTGACAAAATTTATGTTTAGTTTAAAAATTGACAAGACATAATTTTCTCAAATTATGTACTCATGTCATAGAATCCATATTTTTATAATCCATAACTTTTGATGACAGTTTTCTCTTAAGTTGAAAATGTTGCATTCTCTGTTATACTGCTCAGTTATTCTATTTTTGAGGGTACACTGGGGGTGGTGATTCACATTTTCAATATTACCTATTTTGAAAGCATTGTCAGAGACAGTGCCACCAAACATTTGCTCTTAGTTTATTCTCCTGAAGACTATGCATTTAATTGTGTTTCTGCAAATTATGTTTCCTAAAATTGTACAATTGTTGCTATTTTTTCTATTAAATTACATAAAAGACAAACAAATTTATTCACCTAGATTTTCACCCTTGTATTTTTGATTAATTACAATTTGTGAATAACAGGTCATACTGAAAGCAAATTTGTAGGGTCCCCTTTAATATCAAAAGTAATCTATCTCAAAAGTACAAGCTAAGGACAAAAGACTTTTCCCATTATTCTCACCAACTGGAGACAGTAAAATGAAATATAAATTTCAATATATTAGATCCTGACAGATAAAGAATTTAAACTGCTCAAATCATTATGTGGATGTTGGTGGGGGCTTAAGAGTAGGGGTTGATAACTGAAGTGATTATTTATTATTCAGGAGAGTATTTTAAAAATATTTATACAACATTGAAGATCTATGTGAAAAATGAAAAAGTGTAGTTTTCATTTATTTTTGTAGGTCACCCTGTAATTCAGTACAGAAAAGAAAGTTAAAGATGGAAATATATTCAAAGTTGCTTACATTCATCCTTATCACTCCTTAAATAATTTAATTATGAATTTTTTTCAGTGTAGCTAGTACATTTTCTGATTTTTGTTTTAGGGGAAAAATACTTGTTAGCATTGATAGTTAGACATATTCAATGCTTGTATTTAAACTTTAATTCACATAAAATAATTGAAAATAAGACCTGAAACCATAAAATATATAGAAGAAAATATAGGGAAAATATTACATGACATGATTCTCGGTAATATCTTTAAAGACTCACATCCTACAGGAAAGATAGTGAAGGACAGATAAAGAGTTGGTATAACATCAAACTAGAAAGCTTCTGGAAGGCAAAAGAGACATTAACCAAAACAAAGAGACTGATTTACTAATTGGAAAAAAAAAATTCTTTTTGCACCCCATACAACTGATAAAGGACTGATCACAAAGATCTACAATGTGCTCAGGAGAATCAACAAAACAAAATAAATGGCCCAATGTTCATCTCTTCCGCGTATATGTGAAATCACTTTCAGTAAAAACTATCAAAATTTTCATTTAAAAAAAAAAAAACAGGACATATACCTTTTATGTCTGCATCATTTGCAATCTCTACAAATGTTTCTCAATGGTTTTTATTCAAGAAAAGAACCCATGTTTAGTCACACACTGAATGAATGAGTGAACATTGGTAAATAAAAGACAAGCAAAGCGAGCTGTGCGTGTAAGAAGTGCTGTGAGAATTCATCTTAAAGACAATTTTAGTGTTCATTGAGGTAAGGTTTTACTGAAGAGCTAGAATTTGAATGAGGCTTCTAAAGGATGGGTAGAATTTTAATAACATCTGAAGAGATAGAAAAACAGATTTTCCAGTATATACTTGTGTGTACTGAATGACTTGAAACAACATACATGAATAACTAAGAATATAGATTATATGTGTGTGTATAGCAATATACAGACTTCAGAGAATTTTTCCTTTATAAATATTTTATTTTGTAAGTTGGGAACAGGCATAATCTATGGAATTTAAATAGCAGGAAATTTAGAAATTAGAAAGCTATTAAACTTCTTTCACAAAAGGCTAATAGGATTTTAAGAAAAATAAACTACAAACAAAATATAAGAAAATGAAATATAACAAAAAGAGAAAAGGGGGTAATTAAGTACATATTTGCTGATACCTATAAAGGGGAAAACCACCATTTTTAATAACTATTGTGTGATTTTAAAACTAGAAGAGAATGAGGAATGGCACAGGCAGTTTTATAAACACTCATTTACATTATTCCATTGAATCTCAACAGAATTAGTAAGAGAGGACAGATGTTCTCATTCAAATTTTAAACAAGAAAATTAAAGGTTTGAGAGATTGATGCTGGTTTAAGATTTAATGATTAAGTAGTACACCTGGATGATAATTATATTCTCTTGGCACTAAACTTGTGATTTTTCTTACATTATTTTTCTGCTTATACTGTCTATCACTAATGTACACACTATGATATATAAAGGAATGGGAATCTGAGTAAAATGAATCAGGATAACAGATTTTCTCAGGCTGTCATATATGGTTATGACGTGACTTAAAATAACAGTTTCATATATTATTTGAATTTTGCATTATACAATAATTAATTAGTCATTTTTTACTTAAAACTGTTAATTCTTTCAAGTCATGGTGACTTACTTACCTAGCCCCATGCATGTAATAAGAACCTAGGAAGTCTATGTTTTCACTAATTGTCATTCTTAAAAATGTTACAATGTAAACTCTAAGTTATAAATGAATATTTGAAATTACTATCCCATAAAGGGCCTGTGAAGGGATATAATAAACCTCAAACCAAATCAAGACAAAAAAAATCATACCCATTTGTAGCAGTGAATTAAAAATGTCAAGAAAAAAAATAGAGTTAATTAATGCACTAAGGTCATTTTCACAAATATATGTGTATGGCCTTACTGAGTGTTTTGAAATGGGAGAATGTTCAGTGACCTAAAGTATGTTGCTAACTTAGTATTTTTGAATAATTATTTATAAATGAATGCATTGTAGACAAATTTGAGGTAATTTCTCTAAAATACACTATGTAAGATTTACTAGAGGATCCTCCTGGGTGGTGCAATGGATTGGAGTGGTGCACTGCAAAGCTAAGCTAAGCAGAGGCTGCTTCAATGTGAGTTCGATCCCTGCCCTGGAGGTACCCACATGGCACGGCAGACCTCTCCTGTCTTGCTCCCTGCTCCCCTCAGCAGTGTACTTCATAGATCTACCTGTTCTGTTCCCCACTCTGTTTCTGATGAATCCTCTCACTGCCCCTGCACCTGTGGCCTGTACCCCATTTCTGTATGCATGAATAAAATCTTAAAAAAAAATCAAGGGTTTTCTTAAAAAAAAAAAGTTATTACAATACTTCATTTTTTCCTACATTTCACATATAGTATTTTAAACTTCAAAAGACCACCTAGTAGAATACATAGATCATTAGAATGCTGTATGTATATTAGGTGATATATTGCTTGTACTGGATACTGGGTTTGTAAAACAGTAATATATAAGCTATTTCTACATTTGTTTACCAGATTAATATAGTAATTATTTATGACCAGTTGAATATCCAGTTATTCTCATATTTATCCCTCCCTTACCTTCATCTGTCATCCTGCCCAACAATTATTATTAGATATGACAGAGATTATTCTACTTCAATACTTTCTACTCTTTTCCTCTTCTTTAACTTATTTCCTTTCTTATTGTTTGAAATCACAATACTTTGCAGACCAGCTTTCCCTGATTTTAAATTTCCAGCTTATCTCTCAAATCAAAATAAAATATCACATTTACATACAAGGTAGATAGCCATAAATTCTAGGTACAGTATGTATTAAAATAAAAGTGCATCAACTAGCATGTATCATACTTTTTTTTTTTAAATTTCTCATCCTGAGTGTAAAGTTGCCCAGAAATTATAAGATCAAGAAGAAAGAAAACCACTAGCATTTCAGTTGAACTAGCTTTTTAGATTGCCTAAATATTTGAAGAAATACATTCACTGAGTTTAGTTGTTGGGGAGACAAAACGTGAGGGTGGGAAGAAGGGAAGGAGGGACAGAGACAAAAGAAAGAGAATATGAGAGAATACTTGATAGTTCACTTCTCATCTCAAGGGGATTACAATTTAATTGTGGGTATGATTAGAGAATAAAGCAAACCCAATATCCTGGCCCCTCTGTTTTTCTAAGAGGATAAAAATGGAGTATTCTTACCTATAGCAGGACATTTCTGGACATTTCTTCAGCAGACAATTTGATAACATAATTTACTTTCAAACACAAGTAAACATTAATATACAACCCGAGGACTCTAAAATTAAAAGGGAAGTGGGAAAGAAATGGGGAAAGTAAATAATGTATCTATTATTATGGTTCAGTATCTAGACGAGATATTCTTATTACCTGAAAACATGCAGTTATTGTTAGGGGTATCTGTAAGGTAATGGGTGCACTTATATAAAAAAATCTTACTTTTCTTTTTGAATTCTGAACTGAACCAGAATCTCACCAGTAAAAGTAAGGGTCACAATACAAACTAACTGACAAAGCTGTTCTCTAAATGTTTACGCACACATAAGCTTTAATTATGAAACTCAGTCCTGTACAGACTTATTTAGCCTTAGGGCAGAGATCCCCATAGCAGCAGAATTAGATATGAGTTTCCTAAGAGAAAAGGCATGGTCCTTGCAGGCCAATTTCTCATTCAAAGTCTTATATCTGATTAGTCAGCCCAACTTCCCTGGACGGGAGTGAATTAAGGATCAGAGAATGGCAGTTAAATTAAGATAAAGGGTACTTCCTCCATATGAATTAAAACACTATAAGTACAAATATGTGTGTACATGTATGTAATATATATATGTGTGAAGATTTAATTACATGTGTGCATATGTATATATATATTATATTTTTTAGTATGTATATATATGTGCATATATATTAGTTTTTGGGTTTTTTTAGTATGGGAGGAAATGGATATTTAAATTCCAGTATCTGGGTAATCACAATTGCTTTTTTTTTTTTTTTAGTAACTTGTTTTTAACCTTAAAATATTATTCCCTGCTCTAGTCCTAACACAATCCTATGGACATTCTGAATGAGTTATTATACTATGTATAACCGTTTAAAGATGGGGAAAGGAAGCCTCAAAAGTCACTGAATTTACTCAAAATACCGAATGATAATGAGAAAAGCTGAGCATCAACTACAAGTCTGTCATTTTCCCACATCTCTAGTTATACTTTGTGCTAGTTTCCTGTGATAGAGCTAGTCTAGAATCAGTGATGAGAAACTGTAATGAGTGGATTTTGATCTCTATACTGTACTGTAAGCTCTATAAGATTGTGAGTGAATGTGTGTCACAGGCTTAAAAACACAGGCTTTTGGCCATCTCTGGTGGCACAGCAGGTTAAAGCACAGCACTGAGAATCTAAAGCCACTTCTGTATGAGTTCGATTCCCGCCTGCCCCGGAGGTGACCACATGGCCTGGCAGACCTGACCCGCCCGCTGCTCCCCTCAGCAGTGTACTTCGTAGTTCTGCCTGTTCTGCTCCCCACTCTGTCTCTGGTGAAGCCTCTCACCGCCCTGAGCCTCTGGCCTGTACCCCAGTTCTGTATGCACAAATAAATAAATTTTAAAAAACAAACAAACAAACAAAACACAAGGCTTTTGAGTCTATGATTTGAATGAGTTATTCAAAACTAAATTCCACTTTGTATAGTACTCTATAAACACTTCACAAAATACATCCCTTTGAAACTATAAAAAATATTCAAAGGGGAAGGAGTGTGTACAAACCACACTGAAAAAACATCAACACCACAAATGGCAAATTGGGAAGATATTTAAGATTGGGTACTAAGTTGAATAAATATACCTAAAATCTTATATAAAAAAACAGATTGAACTGGTCAAATCTGCCAGAAAATATCATCTACATAATTTGGGAAGCAGTTAATAGAGTAGAACTTGGTATTTATGAAAAATTTGAATTTAATTAAATAATCTGTGGAGCATAGAAACCTCTTGAAAAAAGGAGTGAAATGATATATAACATATTATGGAAATTAATCGGTTCTGGGATATGAAAAAGAAGTCATAGTGATTAAATATGTCTATGACCGAAACAAATGTTTAATTTGACCTATTTGAAAGAGAATAGAAAATTTCACAATATGTAAATGTAAGTGATCCAAAAACATTGGCATCACATTAGTAACTAGTTTTAATTAGTTAATTACATATCATTCAGATTTGATTGTTTTATATTTTAGAAATGTAAATCTACGTGAATTCTGAACATGCAATTCTGCGGTATTCAGCATTTTTTTTTTTATTTCTCATTTTTAGTATTAACTTTTTAAGCAATGTTAGTATACATTATGGAAAGTGGTTTCCTTATTACTTTTTGTAAAAAAAAAAAAGAAAAAGAAAAGAAAAGTCTTAGTAGTGGGTGTGTTGTACCAAATATTTGAAGAGGTGTGAATGAATATAACTGAATCATAGATAGTGTTCTAGAGCAATGTTACCTCAATTTTATAAAACAAGTTGAAGATAAAGATACTGATAAATGTTACTTGAAAAATATTCCAAATATTCTATTTAAGAAATATGTCAAAAGCCATGCTTGTAATAATTCCTAAATATATAATTCTCAAAATTGTATAACTTTATAATATAAAAATTACATATAATCATATTATATACATATGTTTAAAATATTTACTGTATCTCTAATCTCCTTAAAATGGCTTTTACCAATTTAATGAATATTAATTCATTTAATACAAAAACTTATGAACTAGTTTATGATTGAGATATTGAGCAATCTCCTATTCATTAATGCATGTTTAAAAATATTAATAAGAGCTGTGTGCTTATACCACTTGAAAAGTCTTATAGAGAAATTATTTCCAGTGGCTTCCCTGGTAGTGCAAAGGGTTAAGTCTCAGCACTATGAAGGTACTGACAGTCACTGCAGTCCCAGTTCAATCCCCAGCTGGAGAGCTAAGCCACATGGCACAGTAGACCTCTCCTGTCAGGCCCTCTGCTCCCCTCAGCTGTGTATTTCAGTCAGTCTGCCTATTCTGCTCCCCACTCTGTCTGTGGTGAATCCTCTCACCCCAGAACCTCTGGCCTATACCCCAGCATAAATTAATAAATCTTAAAAAAAATTCCAAATATAGTTATCTGGTAAAATTATATTAATTAATACAATATTCATCTTATAAAGTTTACTGATTCACATATTACCATACTATTTAATAACAATGAAAATACATAATAAAACATGTGGGTAAGATAAAATTTTCATCAATTAGCTTTGCCATTGCTTCAACTGCAAGAATATTATCCATAAATAATATAAAGTCATAAAAAATGTATAAAAATACTTATTCTTTGGATTAGTGGTATTAGACTTGGATTTTAAATTGTTTAAATAAAGGATTAATTCTCTTGATTTGTGGATGTTTTGGCATTTATAACCAAATATACCCACACAATAATATTTAAACTAATGCTAATTTCCTCATCTGGATCAGAACAGTGTTCAGTCCTCCCAAATGCTAATTATTGAGAGACATAAAGTTGTTTATGATCATAATAAAACCATTAATATAATTTACAGGTATTATATACTAAATTGTCTACAAGTAATATTAGCTCTATTAATTTCCAGGGCTACTGAATGCAGGTAGGTGATTATGGAGGAATGCCCTGCCATGGCTGAGTAAATCATGTCCTATGCTCCACTGGACAACTCTTAAAATTATATTGAAATCTATAAATATGATATGGACAAAGGATGGAAGCATTTATGGCAAAGTAATGACTGTGTGATAGTAAAGAAAAGTAACTGAACTGGAAGGTAAGAATGTGTGGTCTAACTGGTTTTTTAGTAGCTGTATATGTAGAACTCAGTTTATTTTTACTTTACTGGACTCAGTTTCCTCTTATGTAATTCTGAACATTATACTTGCCATTCCAATGACCAGTCCAGTTCTACAAACTATTTTCACAGTAAATTCTATTTTATGTAAATATAAGAATATCAATAGCAAAATGATTTACTGAAAAATTACTGATTTTATATAGTAAGAATTTTAGTGAATAAAATAGAAAAAATGAAAATAATCTAGTAATTTATTCAAGGTTTTACCTACATTGTTTCTCTACATGGGGAATTTATCACTGAGTTATCGGTTTTACTAGTTAGTAGGTTTCTGAACTAACTAGTTATTGATATGCTTGATTTTGTGAGTACATAATTTGTACATGAAATCAAGATTGTTGAAAGTTAAATAAGATTTGTTTACATGAAACATGTTTTTGAATGTGGTCCCTATGAGTACTTATCACCGTGTGATTGGGATATATATTCTGAAAGAAAGACTTAATTTCAAAATATTCAAGCAGTAGTTATGTGCAAAAATACCACGGTTTCTTATTCTTTTGGAATGTGATCTTTTAGAATTTTATGTAAAAATTGTGTTGAAAGTGTCCAGAAAATACTGCACTTCTTAGACTTTGTGATATTTTGTTTTATACATACCCATATATAAACTGGTATTGCTACCCACCTCTTCTGTTCAAAGATGCATATTCTAACATATATACACTCATGTATGTACATGTGTGTTTACATAATTATAACTTTTGTTTGAAATTTTCTTACAGCAGTCTTATTTTTGTCACATTTTTTCTATATTGTATAGAATTTCTTACATCAAACTTAAAATATATTTTGAAACCCATTATTATGAATTTATTGTAGTATGCAACTTTTAGTTAAAATATTAAAGCTCTACATATCTAGTTTTTAATATCATTATTAATATTCCTGACCTATATGACCACAGGAAAATCCCCCAGCTGCTATATCTTATGTATCTACTAATACCAGAGATTAGAAAGTGTAAACTTATATAATAATTTTGTGAACAATTTTTACAATAAAAACCCATGGTAAGTGTTCAATAAGTCTAATCCTGGGTTATGAACATGTTGAGAGACTAAATATCCAAATAAAAATAGACTTCATGTAAAAATGAAACCCTGACCTCGAACTTGCAGCAAACCACCAAGGAAGCCTAATCCCCTATCTACAGCAAATAGTCCAGGAAACCAGTCAGCCATAAGTCAGACTAGCTGGAAGCCATTTTACTATTGTATTAATAATACAGACTATATATATATATATCCATAACATATATATATATCCATAACAATCCACCCAAAGTGTCCAAGATCTGATGAATAACTGACAACTGGCTTAATTTTTGCCCTGCCTCCAAATTTAGGATTGACCAGAGCAAGTTAAATATTTACCCCTAACCAGTCACATAAAATGCCTCACTTCTGGTTAGCCTGTCCACAGCTTTCTTGTACTAACAAAATGTAATCAGGACATATCTCAAGACCTGTTTTTTTTTTTTTTTTTTAGTATAGAATTTTTCCATTCCTTCTCTGATCTTTGAGTTTCTGTTAAATTGCTATTGATGATGGTTAATTCTTTGGAATAACAAGTGGTACACAAATCACCCTTATATTTCTTATTTTATTAGTCTTTATTTTGGTTTTGCATAAGATAAAGTACTAAAAATATTGACACAAAAATATTTCTGTTATTATCCAGAATATGACAATATATACATTGAACATCATGTTGAACAGCATAATTTGATAATTTTGAACATATTTTCTTCTGCAATAATAGTTTTTATAACTGAGTCAAAATGGTAGAAATTAATATATAAAAAGGTTACTCTGGTAACCTAGATTTTTTACAGATTGGCCTAGTTTTAGACTCAGCATCTCCAACTGGTGTTTTGACCAGTATAACATTACATTTGATTGGTTCACAGATTAATTGGAATCTAAACCCATTCAGGAATATCTGATTTACTTTGATGTAGCTGCTCTAAAGGCATTCTTTCCTTCACTCAGAAATACTTTTGAATGCTATGAATTATGTTCTAGACATTTTGGTACAAACTTGGAGTTTTCAAGAAATAACACATAGTCCAATGATTTCCTACAGTTTGCCCCACCAAATTATACATACATACTCCTATATATATATATATATATATATATATATATATGAACATTTTTGAAAAAGGAAATAAATTACAAAAGGTAGCATACCAACATAATCTATGTTCCATAAATAAGAAGATACTTGGAGGTCAGAGGCTAGGTCATACTGAGAAAAGGAGCTTGCACTTCACCTGGAGAGACCAGAGTAGGTCTCACATAGTGGGTGATGCATTAGCGGCTATTGGAAGGAGTGAGAAAGTGAATACACATCAGGTAGCAAAGAAATATGAAACAGTGACTGAAAAGTTCTGAGGTAGGTGCTTGTCCAGAGGGTGTAAAAGGGTGTAATGGTTACTGCAATGACGGCTGCATTGGGATTGAGGCACAAGTTTAAACCATGAGAGCAGCAAGGTTAAAGCAGAAAGGGTGGAGCCGTTGGAGTGTACAGTGTATGCAGGGCCTGTAGGTGCTATTTGTGTTGTGATTGTTCTGTAGTAAGAGGAAAGCTGGGTAAGATTTTTATCAGGGAAATGATACAAAAAGATTTATATCTTCAAATGATAATTTCAATAGAAGTAGATCATATGAAGAACAGGTTTTAGGGGAAAATACAGAAACAGTTTCAAGATAGAAAGTCTTTGTGCTAACTCAGGTTAGAGATGGAGATGCCCAAGACCAAATTGTAGCAATAATACAAGTAGTCAGATTCTGGCAACAATTTCAAGATAGAGCCAATAGCATTTGCTGAAATATTAAATATATGATGAGGAAAGAAATTAGGGAGTCAAAGATAATAATAACAAAAAAAAAAACTTTTGTCTGACAAACTGGAAGGAATTTGAGAAAGAAAATCCTAATGTCTTCAAATTTGAAGAGAGGGCACTATGAGGAATTCTTGCATTATAATCTCAGTGATTTGTTCCTGGGCAATGTACCCTACCTTTATTAGTATATCATCTATTTTAATAACCTTAAGCTTTATATAAACATAAGATAGTTGGCACTTTGGAAAGGATTATAAGCTTTTGGCTAAGTAAAACTTCAATTTGTAATATGATTCCAAATTGTTCCATGTCATGTTACATAAAAACTAGAACCAAATAAAAGTTGTATTGTCTTGTGTCATTTTTTTTTTTTTTTTTTTTGCTGGGAAACGGCAGATGACATAACCCATAGCAGCAAAGTACTCAAGAGGGAAAGCAGGTATGATTTGGAGGGGACTGAATTTCTCCTCTAACTCCCCTCCTTATACTCAGCTGGAGAACAGAGCTACCCTAGCCTCAGATTCAGGAGGGTGAGGGATCTACTCTCAAGGAAGAAAATAATAATTGACTTCTGTAGCTACTAACCAATGAAAGAATGGTATCACTACACATCTCTGAAAAGTCAGGGGAGAAGTAAAATTCTTATATCATGTACTATTTGTACTTTGGAAGTGTGTTTGTTGAAATCAGTGTTGTTCCTGAGGCCTCCATGATGGTGCAGAGGGTTAAGTCTCAGCACTATGAAGCTATTGGCAGCTACTGCAGCACTGGTTCAGTCCCTGACCAGAGAGTTGGCCCACGTGAAATAGCAGACCTCACCCGTCTCACCTGCTACTCCCATCAGCATTGTATTTCAATCAATCCACCTGTTTTGCTCCCCATTCTGTCTCTGGTGAATCCTCTCACCTTCATACCTTTTAGTTACAGCCAAGCCTTTATGTATATATAAATAAATAAATCTTTACAAAAATAAAAGTGGAGTTTCCAACTTAAACTTTACATCTTAGATTTCCATGCAGCCTACTAAACTTCTTTCTGCTTCAGTTTTTCCCATACTCTCAGTTTGGCACAAATCATAATCTTAAGAGTCACTTGGGTCCCTCCTTAATTCTCACACTGCATATATAATCATTAACAAATGTTAATACCAATAATAAGTAGTACCGCTATTAATTACTTATTGAGTTTGATGTGTCAGGCAAGGTGTTAATAGCTTCATATTCACAATCTCATTTAATTATCTCAACAACACCATGAGGTAATTATCGTTATTATCATGAAGACACTAAAGCTTCTACAATAATTAATTTGGCGAAGATAGAATTAAAGAGATAGGGAGTGCAGGATTTTTTTTACTTCAATGTGTTATATAGTCACACCAAATTATGTTAATCCTATCTCAATTTTTTAGTTCTCTTGTCTACTTATTTCTATTTCCATTGCTACCACTTTAACTCTGGCTCACCACCATAGCTTTCCAAATGAGTTTAATGCAATGGTGCTGTCAATTTCTCCCTCCCTATTCTTGTCTTCTTCTGCATGTCCCTGTCTTCCACATAAAAAGCACAGACATCTTTCCAAAGGGCAAGTGAAATCATGTTTATCCTGCAGCATGAAAGTCACTCATGCTTATCACATTACCCTTACTCTGAAAGTAAGGGCCTGTGTGTCTAGCCTCTGTACACTAACTATGCAACTCTAGAAGTTCAAGTTTTAAGCAGAAGTCATGAAGTAAAAATAAAAACTTTGAGCACCTAAAATTTAAGAATGACATTTCAATAATTTAAAATTAAAATTAAAGTCACTACATTGTTTTAACCTATATTTTAGCTAATAGTTAAATATGCTAAGGAATCAAATATAATGATAACAAACATCTTTTTAAATCTAATACTCTCCCACTTGGGCATTTTAGGCTGTAAGAACCCCTTTTGAATACAGAATCAGTGAGAATCTTGCTTCATGATACCACGGGTGACTTTAATAAATGCATTAGCCTATAAAGTAGAAATATACGAACAATAACCCAGATTATACTTCCTCCCTGTAAAAAAATGACAACTTTAAGGGTTTCTCACTCTTTACATTTACCTTTGTCCTATCCATGCTGGCTAGCACAATTATGTTAACACTTGAAACTTTCAGTGAGAATATAAAATATATTTGAAATCATTTTTATAATTTAATGAACCTGAATCTTTTATCAGTCTTCAAATTACAATGATTTAAATATTTTACTGAAATTGCTAAAAAACATCTATCCATAATTTTATTGGGACAGTTTACCTGCATTTATTTATGATTTCATTATTTGCATAGCCATTTATCTAATAAATAAATATTAAAACACTAAATAATAAATATCCCCTATCCTCCTGGGATTTGCATTCTATTAGAGAAAAATGAATTTTAAACAATAATAAGAAAATAAGTAACTCTTTGCAATTTGTTTAGGGACAATATGTCCCATGGAAAACTTTTTTTTTTTTTTTAAATAGAATAGAGTGAAGTGAATTGGGTTATCTGGTGATTGCTTCTATTTTAAATGGGTTGTCAGAGTAAGCCTAATTGAGAATATGACACTTAGAGGAAGCAAAAATATATATATTAAATGTGAAAATCTTGGCAAAAAATGCTTCAAGAAGAAAAGCTGAAGAAAGCAAAGTCTCTGTTAAGAGTGTACTTCATGGATATGCTCAAGAAATAGCAAGGTGTCTAATGTAGTTAGGGTGGGTAAATGAGAGAAGATAATAGAAAAGAATAAATAATAAGGTTGGAAACACAAGGTAGTTTATTATAAGATTCTGTGCTTTCATTCCCAATAAAATAAAATGCCAATGCAGAATTTGTAGCACAACAGGTTAAAACAGCACTATGAAGATAGCTGCAGCCACTTGAGCAAGAGCTGGATCCCCAGCCATGGAGTGACCCATATGGTGTGGCAGACTTCTGACTCACCCACCACTCCCCCCAGCATTGTATTTCAGTACATCTATCTGTTCTTTACCCCACTCTGTCTCTGGTGAATTCTCTACTCCACATACCTCTGCCCTACACCCCATGTATGCATACACAAATAAATCTTTAAAAAGAAATGACTTGACTGGTTAAAATTTTTGCAGTATCACTCTAGTTACTTAACATTCTAGTTAATAGAACATAACTTATCGGGGAAAGTGCAGCCACAGATCGTTTAGTTTATCATTGTTACAATGCAGAGAAAAGAAAGTCTTGACCTTATGTGAAAGGGCAAGACTAGATGTAGTGAGATGGGCTAAAGTCTGTATATATTTAGGGCAGACCCAAGAGCAATTGCTGATAGAATGCATATGGAAATGGAGACAAAGAGAGCAGGTGAAAAATACTGTGAGCAGCTGAAGAATGGAGCTGTCATCAACTAATGACACATTTATAAAGTGAATCCATTTTGGGGGAGAGGTTAGGAGTTCATCGATAGGCATGTTAATATAGAGCATTCCATAAAACCTTCATGTGAGCTTGGATGAAGTCACTGAACTTAAGACTTAGGAGGTAAGGGTAAGATTTTTCTATTTCCCCTGCGTATTGTTGACATTTATAGGCATGAATACAGACAAAATCATAAAGGAAGTGACTAAGTAAATGGGACTACGTTCCTAAAACATTTCTAAATTAAGAGGTTGGGAGGTGGGAAAGAAAGCAAATAATATGGAGGCCAAGTAAGATAAGATGAAAACTGAATTGATTCATTAACTTGGAAAAAATGTTACTGGTAACTTTGTTGTACAGTGTTTTTTATGAATTGGTTTCTCTTTCTTTAGATAGAATGAATTTCAAGCATGTAGGCTCATTTTAATTTTTCCTGTGTCTACACATATTCAGTAGTTATGACATCAAGGATATGATGTTTCTGTGTGTGGGGGGGGATTTTTATACTACATTATATTAGGTGGACATCCAAGAAGACACATTTCTAGCCTCTGTTCCACATAGATTATACCTTGTATACCATGGGGTTTATTATTGATACATAAGTGGAAGAGTTTCATGTTCCATTATGTTCTCTCCTATTATCTTCTTTCTGGTGGTTAAACTATGAGTGTGTT
>NW_004567111.1:28497584-28499265 GCF_000260355.1 Condylura cristata
ATTACTGCAAATAGTATAACAGTAAATATAAGTTCATGTTATGAATTCAGTTCCTAATTACCACCTGAATTTCTAGCTCCCATTTTATAAACTAATAATAATAATAATTGTAATAATGCATTTTCTGCCTGCAAGATATCTGACAACTGATGTACAAAAGTAATTCACTCCTTAACAGCAAATCTATTTAACACCTTAGAAAAAGGAATAACCAATCAAGCATTAAAAGTGCACTTCAACCATGATCAAACAAACATAGAATAATCAATTAGGTGTTAAAACATCTAAATACAATTATCCAAGCTCATAATTGAATGCAGAAGGTAGACTTCAATTTAAAAATGAGAAAGTAATACTTGCATGCTTATTCATGAATCATAGACCATCACAGAAAAGATTACAGAAATTTTAAAGATATTTACTTTTAAAATTATCATATTTATCATTGTGCCTTAAGTTAACTAACTGTTAGATAACTATATAATGATTTAAAAAGCTAAAAATGTGACCTAGAAAAGAAAAATCTTAAGATATTTTCCCTTCTATTCTAAGGCTATATGTGAAAAATAATCTAAATGAAAGTTACCCTAGCAACTAATCACAAATGTCCACTACACTGATAATTATTGCTTTATCCATGAATCATACTGATTTCTAACAAGAAAATAAATTAGTAATCAGTACAAAATTTTACATAAACTGATTATTTACTACCATTAAATATTACACTTAAGCTTCCAAAATGCTCATTTACTGAAACCTAGCTGAATCAGGCCATTTTCAAGGCATTAGGAACAAAGAATGAAGTATGGCATTGTGTCTACCATGTTTTATATACCTGTAACAATTAATTCCTAATCAAATTCCAAACAGATAACATAAAAGTTATTGTATTAAATAAGGCAACTGTGCCTAAAAAAAAATTAACATTATACAAATTTGTTATCAACTTCATCTGTTCTATTACAATTTTTAAAATTAAGTATATACCTTGTTGGTATTAAAATATCATAGTCAATACCTGGATGATGACAACAGCAGTCAGGAAGATCTTCCAACATTAAAAACAAAAAAAGTTTATTATTTAAAATCTTTAATAAGTTTCTGGAGAATAATAACCATCTACATCCTTATCACTTGAGAGATTGGTACTGTTTAATAATGTGATATACCAGGTGAAATGACCTACACATCTTCTGGATCATAATTTACACTCCAATATATATGTGTACAATATTTTGAGTGTTTAAGTTCTTTTAACTTTTACAGTTATTTTACAATAATATAGAACAAGAATTCATTATTAATAGAATATTGCATTGACAGGATTTCTTGAATCAAGTATTAGAATGTAAAGTAAGGACAAACAAAAGGCAGCACTTAGGATCTACCAAAAGAACCACATCTTAGGCAATCTACCACAGAAGATTTCCTTTTTTAATTCAGAATTATCATCCCTTAATATTTTAGGTACATACTGATCAACATCGTGTAATTACAGACTAAAATTTGCAAAATTCAACTCAACCTCTAGCTTAATTAATGAGTCTAAGAGAAGTTAGACTCACTGTATCTATCACTGCATGATACTATGAATAGATCTTGAACTGTCAAGCCATGTTAGGTGCTTATATTATTTTGATTGTCAGCACATACACTGATGATAAATACCTTAACCTGA
>NW_004567111.1:28499700-28503279 GCF_000260355.1 Condylura cristata
CCACAGGTTGAACAACACACACTGGGGCAGACAAAACAGGATGTTTTTCTTCCTGTTATGATCTTGTGCTTAAGTTTGGGGAGTGGTTGAGGGGGCTCATCGCGGCTGGGACCCAACAGTAAACTTAGTTTATACCATTGTATTTGTTTTAGGATTTATTGGTTCAAACCTGTACCAATGATGTTTTCACACCACACCCAAATCAGTACCTTGATAATCCTCCAAAATGTGAAATTATATTTCAAAATAAGTATCTACTTTTATTAAGCATGATTAATCAAAATCCATTCACTTAGTATCTCAATGAGAGCCTAAAAATAAGGTACTTCAAAACTCTAAGGGCTTTTATCTAGTTTTCCTAATGCCTACACTGAAATATTATCAAAGTATCTATATTTTAAGACAAATTGTAGTATGCTGTTTGCATTCTTAAATAACACATAATTACTGAAAACTCAAGGTTTGAAATACTGGGATTACTCATTTTGACTAAAAGTATTGGCATTAAACGTATCTAGTGAAAGTTAACAAAAACAAAACTGACAGTACCTAGAATTCAATCAGCAGTCATAGGATAATGCTGAGAAATAAAAGTATAATATAGTACCTTGTGAAGGCACAAAAAATAGTTTAAAAAATCAATTTCACTGTCATTAGTTTCTGATAACCTACTTTTTTTCTATTTGCTAATCCAACAATGGGAAAAGTAAATCTCAATAAATATAAAAACATATACAGTGATATTCTCCAGAAAATGTTTTTCTCACAGGATCAGAAAGAGTCAAGTAAAACAAAATACACATTTCCCATAGGAGGGCTATTAAAACTAAATATTATTCAAGTGCATATGCATGTAGATTGTGTATTCTTTGGACCTATAGCTTTAGTCATCTAATCATCTAAAGTGCTATAAGCCAACACCCTCAAACTCAAAATACCCCCCCCAAAAAAAACCCACAGATTTCAGGAAAATCTTAAAGAATACTAAGAATTGAAACAAACATATCATAAACAGGATACTTTTGAATAGATTCCAGTGAGAATTCTCTATTTAACAAATAACTAATTGTCATATTAGTTTCCTTGCATGTAATTACTTTTCAACAAATTTTAATGGCTATTGATTTGAATTATGAGATGGTCCATATGTTCACACTGAAAACCATAGAGAATAATCAGCAATAAAATATTTCAGTAAGAAAAGAAGTCTAAAAGTGATGACTGTGGGAATGCTTTGAATCTTTTAGTCTAGTCCTTTTCAGCAATGTTCTGGTTTCTGGATCTCATTAACCATTATTACTTAATCCTCATTTAAATTGACTTTTCTCTTCTATGGCTAATAATGCCTTTACTTATATCAGTGGTTCCTTTACAATTCTTCCCTCTTTCACTTTGAATATTTTAATAATTATACAAATGTTATACTCTATGAATCTTTCCCTATAAATACATTGTTTAAAATAGAAGACATTTACCCTGAATATGTGAGAAACTGAGGCATACCCAGAAGAAAAAGGGAGGATACCCAGATGTCTGTATGTATGTTCCACAAGATTTGAAACGGGCAACCTGAATTCAGGACTTTTTCAGGAGCCTGAACATGAACTTAAATCTCAAGGCCTGTACCTGTCCTGATTTTGTAATGGGAATACTTATTTTTAATGGAAAGAATTCATATAAATTACTTGAAAAAAAATGATTTGGAAATAGGGGAAGGGAATTTTTTGAACTAAGAAAAATGTTTATGATATAAATGTCATTTTTATACTCATGAAAAAACTTTGTAAAGTATGCTAAGGGAGAAAATAAGACAAAATATTGTTTGAAAGCTACTAGAATTTCATTCATATACTTTAACACAGAAATTGACGAAAATCAGTTTTTCTTGTAAAATTTGAAAATATTTTGAGTAGGTTGAAAGAAATTGAGAACTTGCTCAAAATAATTGTAAACAGTTGCCATATATATTCATAGATAGAGAAATAGAAGCAATAAAAATATATGGAGGATCATATGGTTATGGTTAACTTTGATTACTTTTGCTATTCAAGTTTAAACGATATTTTTTAAGGGGGTTGGCAAGAAAAAAAAAAGAAAAGAAACAAATAAAAAAGAAAAAAAAAGCCCAAAAAAAAAAAATTTTTTTTCTATGAATAAGATAAACCATATGGAACATTAATGAGCTCCTTCAGTTGACAGAATTTAATGTAACAACCATTGTGCAATATTCTTTCTCCAGGTCTGCAAAGGCTAATTTCCAAAGCTTTAAGTTACAATATTGAGTCTAATCTACAAGGACTGCTATAGAATGTACTTCAAAATCCATCACAAAGGCAGAAAAAGGTACAGACTTGAAAACTTAGAGGTACAGGAATGTATCATATTCTGCCAGTGTTTACTTTTTATTGCTACATAGCTTTTAGAGAAGTGTCTTTGGGGCTTAGGTTTCTTTTAGAGTCTGGTATACACTTCTTCAGAGATGTTTAATTTAAACTTTAGGAGTCTAGAATATTACTGTATATTTGACATAAGAGAATGTTTGATTTCTGGGTAAAAATGGAAAAATTCTGAAAACTGAAGAGCTTTATATCTTAGACTGAATTTCAAGACATACTTGAGAAATGCTGACAGATTTCTGCAATTTTGAATTTTCTCAATTTACTTTTCTGTATTTGACTGAAATTCATAGAAACTTACCTCAAAAAATTATACATAAATCATTCTTTTACACAAGGGAATCACAGAAAGAAAGGACTTCTACCTTTCAAACTAGCACATTTTATTTTTATTTATTTGAGGGTATACAGAACATTTTAAATAAATTTTCTTAAAGGAAACTGCAAAGTTTAAGATTCACTATTGTAATGGTTAGTTGGAATGTTTTAAGTAAATGAAAAATTTTATATTTCTGGAATCTTCTTAAGTAGTCATTTTATTATGCTCAAAACAGATACCTATCAAAATTAACAAGACCAAAGGTATATATGAATGTACAAAAAGCCCTCAAATGAATTTACTGTTGGTGGTATGACCAAATGTATAGCTTTGATGACCTGAGGCTATTTGCATATAATGTGTGGTGTAGGTTAAAAAAGAAATGTTGTCAATATCATAAAGCAGGACCATGGTTAAAAGAGATTTGGTTTAGGTCTCAAAGTGCCCACTCACAGTAACTATGCTCTGATGTGATAATACTTTGCACCAAGCACACCAATCATTTCAAATCTGGTAAAGCATATTCAATTTCTTTCTACAAAATAGATTGACACTTAACTGGAAAATGAGAAAACATTTATAAATTTAATATTAAAATTTATCTAAGGAGTTAGAAGAATTTCTTTCATATTTGACTAGTTATTTGTGATATGAGTTTTCTGTTACAGTGAAAGTCATCTCAGAGGAGCAATCAGATAGCAACCACATTGTAAGAGATCAGTTTAGTAGCAAGATGCCAGTGCCCACCACATCTATCTGCATTAGGCCTTGAATATTTCTAATAAGTGTATATGGTCAAGTTTTTCCAAAGAATGCTAAATCCATAGTGTTTCTAGAAAGAAAATATGTTAAAGTCAAAGCCTC
>NW_004567111.1:28503744-28507029 GCF_000260355.1 Condylura cristata
TAATATTTTTTTCTAGTAGAAAAACCATGCAGTTACAAATGCTTAAATACCCTTAAGGTAACACATTATTTTCTTGCTTCTATCATAAAAGTACCGAACTAACAAAGGATTGTTTGGATGGTTGGTTAGTTAGACAGCTAGATTACTGCACTTACGGAAAAAGAAACCAGCTTTTTTGGGTCATCGTCCATAAGTATTCCAAAGGAAAGTGCAATTATTTGAACTTTTCCTTGAAACTGATCTCTAGAAATTTATGAGGAAAGAGCAAAAATGTATTATAAATTGTATTTGGGAACACTTGTTTGTCTTCTTTACCTTTTGTTCAGGTTACAATGAAATTGTTTGAAAGAATATACTGATATCTCTTTGGCATTGAAATAGGATTTCATGTTTATGTTTATAAGGATAAAATTATAAAAATGTGACATTATTTGCATTATGCAGAACTTTGAACTAATTTTATCTTGACATTTATTCTAGCACTTTGCAATGCTAATGTTTGTAAAAGCCATAAGTCATGACAATATTGTCTTATGCTATTTAAAAGTAAGTAGCAATGTTCAATGTCATTAACAAGGATGTTTTTAAATTATATTTTAACCTGGTTTTGCACTTATGAAAACAAAACAAGCCTAAGAAAGCTTCATTGGATTATAAAAAGAAAGATGACATAACTTCTCTTCACTAATTGAGTACATAAGTCTTTTAGAGGAATTCCCAGTAGCTCAGATTATCTTTTATAAGGAATTTGAATTAAAAGCTTGTCATAAGAAGCTTATAACAAAGTAAAAGGAATCCATTTCCCTTAACCTTGACAATGAGATTGTGACAGTTTCTCCTTTTCACAGGATCCGTATTATGAACTTAGTATTTCAAGTTATGTCAAAGTAGTCCACAGCAAAAAAGAATGATATAACTACTTCTTCAATAACACAAGGAATGTCTAACCTCATTATCCATAATATATAAATTTCAGGTTTGAAAAATATATTAAAAATGTCTATATCTCTATTTACTTCACAGATGTGAATGCAAGTAACACATATTAAGCCTTTTTATATGACAAATTTACACATAGAAAGTCACTGACTGTATTCTTAACAATGCCACAGATTTAAAGGGAATAAGATACTTCTTTTACAGCTTACTTAATCATATCAGGTCATTTGGAATGTATGTGTAAAATGAGTAGTTTTGTAACATAAATGCAACACAAATATTTGATTTTCCTTTACCATTTTCTCTTACAAATAGATATTTTAAACTAAAATTTCTCAATGAAAATAAGGACATTTTGAAACTTTGAATTTTATATCAATTACACATTTGTAGCTCTATTTGAAAAACAATTATGTTAAAGTAGGGGAGAAACAATATTTTAAATAATTATAAAATTCAATCATGTTAGTTTCTAAAATTGACCCTAATACCTCACAGTATTGACTGTTACTCTTTTCCAGTTGTTCTTCTACTCAATGGATCAGATAGGTTTGTCTGAAAATAAATACTTCTTGTGAAACTTGTAGAATGCAAATAGCTAAGCTCATATTGTCACACAAATCAGAATTAGGTAAATCTTTCCAGAGAGGTTTTAAACTATGATAGGAAGTTTGTAAGAGTCTTTTTATTTAAAAATTAAAGGATAATTTCACAGTGAATATATACATTTTAAATTCATAGAACTACAAATTAAAAATAGTATGATTTTAGAAATGTCTTCTAGTACAATGTGTTAGTGTACAGACTACTTGTCTACAATTTCCAAAATCACAACAAAATGTAATTTTAATCTATAGTGGGGGAGCTATAGAAATACAGAATTCTCATGAGCTTTTCTCCTATGATGAGTGCTCAAACTGGAAACTCACTCAGGATGCTTTAGAATTGGTGAGGTAGCCCAGGAGGAGAATAAGATCAATCAGAACTCACTCTATGTATATATTTTAAAACTATTTTCTCACAGGATTAGACATTGCTTCCTTTAAATTTATAACTACAAATAGCATATTTTTTTCAATTCACATGGAAGCATTTAGAAGATTTCTGATCTCTTGACAAAGAACCAAGAACACAGATTATGCAGTGCAACAAATATTGAGTGGCTAATCTATAGTTCATGGTCACTTGAATGTATCACGAATGATGTGAACTGTGAATTATGTAATTCATTTAACAAATATTTGTTGTTATGTGTTATGTACTCTCTTATATCTGGAGTAATCTAGAAGGAGCAAAATAAATACTAACCCCTTCTCTCTTAAGTTTATAACTTATAAAGGAGTAAATAAAAATATTTATAGTTCAAAAATAATTTTATGAAAGGGAAAAGAGGCTACCATGATGATACATAATGAAGTTACATAACTATGCACGTGGAATGCAAAAAAAATCTATGGTAACATATAGCTCTTTCTAGGTTATTAATTTAAAAAACTAACACACAACAACTACTGTGTCAAATAGTATTATAAGTATGACACATCCTCTCTCCTCCCCGAAGAGATAAGGACAAAGGCATTAATCAGAGTTTAGCTACAGATATGTTCTAATTGTATATACTCTGCTGTGACTGTCTTAGTTCTTACAATATGCAAGAAATAAGATCATGTTCAGATGCTTTTAATTCTGTTTTACTACTATTTCAGAATCTGCTAAATAACACGATGGACCAAACCTCAATCAACAATACAATATTAAAGATTGACTCTAGTGTGAGAAGTATATTGAACACAATTTTCATGAGAAGACCATGAGATCCACCCCGTACTGTGTTTTGGGGACGTGAAGAAATGTTATCCTGAATTCCCAAAATATATATTTTATCAGCCTATTGTTCCAGTTGTTTCATAACTTCTTTTTTTAACATTTATTTATTTAGGCATATAAGAACTGGGGTACAGCCCATAGTTGTGGGGGGCTGGTGAGAGGATTTACCAAAGTGAAAGTGGGCAGAACAGGCAGATCAAGTGAAATACACTGCTGAGTGGGGCAGTGGGTGGGTCAGGAGAGACCCACCAGACCATGTGCTCCACCTTCTTGGTGGGGAATTGAACTCGTGCTGCATTGGCTGTGGAATAGCATCATAGTGCTGCGCTTTAACCCACTGCACCACCAGGGAGGGCCCCTCATGACTTCCTTATATGTTGACTGTGACACAGACCTGACCTCACATTTATTCCTGCATATGTACAACTTTGACCCAGGTTGAGTTCATTTTAGAACCATTCTATTTACAGTAGTGGAGAAGATGGACAGAAGACAGAAATCAGACCACTGACTAGCTGT
>NW_004567111.1:28508404-28512056 GCF_000260355.1 Condylura cristata
TATGTACTTTTAATCTAATCCTTACATAAAAGTGAAAATAAAAAGTCACATAAGATGACACATAAGACACCCCAATAATAGTTGACAAAAAACATGGAGATGAATCAAATTTGGCAACAGACCCCCACCCCCCTCAATGAATTCCACAGGAGAAATGTAAATTAATGTAGCAAATCTTATTGAAAATTAAAATTCAAAGACCAGCGGAATTGAGGTCCATGATTATTTGCTGCAAACCTTCAGACATTTCAAAAGTCTCATATTCAAAATCCTAAATTAAATAAAAACCAAAACAATAATACCCAATTCCTTGTCCAGTTCAGGGCCTGCAGGTGTTCCTGAATCCTCAAAAGAACCAGGACAGCCACTGGGTGCACCAGATCTCGGCTTTCTCTGCTCTTGAATAGGTATAATCCTTATGGGTTCCTGGGAGTTGCATTAATTTCAGTGCAAATTCCTCAGCAGCTTCACTTTTAAAGAGACTAAAGCTTTAAATGGACTAGACTCATTGATGTGTCCCAAGTCCTATACAATTATGGTAACATACACCTGAAGTCGTAGCATTCTATATTTCTGAATCACATACAGCAACGTTAACCAATGTTACCTCAATTAAAAAAAAAAAGAAATCTTAATTCCTAAGATGATTATCTCATGAAAAACTATGTTTGGAAACCCAGTATTCAGCAAATATAACAGAAATTGAGTAGTATTAACTTAGCCAGAATTATGGAAGTAAAAAAATAGTAAGGGTCTATACCTAGTATCCAGAACTCAAGTCTTGTGAACTAAAAGTGAATTGGAAAATTCAAGCCAGGTTAATTTTGGTATTTGGGTGTGTTTATTTTATTCCTCTTATAACTATACCCGATAATCACAAACCAATGTCTTTTCAAGACACAGATTTATCTCTTCCATTTCTGGAAAGTTGTCTGAAATGTATCTTATGGGCTAACAGTCAAGGTCTCATCAGGAAGCTATTCCTTCTGGTGTTTCCAGATAATTTGTTTCTAGCTTATAAGGACTACCCATATTTATTGGTTCAAAGTCAGCAATTCCATCATCATTCTCAGCTGTTCTGAGTTGTGTCCTTCAGAATCTAGGACACCTTTCTCCTCCCTTTTCATGCACTTTCTGTGATTACATTGGGTCATCCAGATAATCCAGACCAATGTTCTAACATAATCCCATTTGCAAAGTCTTTTATCATGGATATGACATGGTCTTTGCTGGGAAGGGGGTGAGCCAGTTCCTACCTACCTCAATGGATCATACTGAGTCAAAAAAGACAATTATGATCCCTGTCTCTTCCCCAAGCATATCATTCAAGTCACTGCTGCTTTTCTCGAAAGTTTAAACTTTTCAGTGTAAGTGTTTATTTGCCAAGTCTTACTTGAGTTATTTTCAAAATCTCTAAATTACTATTTTTTTACTTCCATAATTCTGGAAACATTTTGTCATAGTTGAAGTCAAATCCACAAAGATATAAACTCAGAATATAGGAGTAAATAATTTTCACACACTTAGACTATGAGCAAATTATGTTCCTCCTCACTTTTCTTGACCATATAACTGATAATGAGTTTAAGTAAGCATTGATTTATAATAAAAAACAGTTATGGTAAAAAAGTAGTTTTTTACCTACTTTATGGTAAAAAAAATTTTGGTAAAAAACAGTTATGGTAAAAAAGTAGTTTTTTACCTACTTTATGGTAAAAAAAATTTTGGTAAAAAACAGTTATGGTAAAAATGAAGATAAGACCAAAAAATTATATTATTATTGCTGAATTGACTCTATCACTAACAATGGGCAAAGACTGAAGACCTTAAACTCTGACTGCAGAACAATGCAGTCTGTTACTCCCCTCCTAGTCTTCCTGCTATTTTCCATGAATTATTCAGTGTCCTGCCTACTTTCATCCCTGTATGTCAAGTATCTTTTCCTTTTCACTTAATAGTTCTATTCATCCACAAACTGTGCTTAGTGTGAGTAAGTTATTTTCCTATCAATTTCACTTAACACAAATTAATAGCATAGGTCTATCAGAAAACTCAAATCCTATGCCTAGATCTGTTCTGACATGGATGCCCTTGAATGGGTCCATATTATGTGTGTGTCTATGGAAAACATTGGAGAACATTTTATTTAGAAACTTGCACTATAATCAGTCTTAAGTAATGTACTACTCCAACCGCCAAGATATCTTAGCACAACCAAATAAATTTCACACATCCTTTTCTTTAAAGTTAAATATTGCTTATAAATACTGACATTAAATATTTTTAAATTTGGTAACTTAATTGTAAGTATTAGTTCTTCTAGTTTCAGGACTGAATAGGATTCAATATTTAAGATTCCATTAAGAGTCATATCTGTGATGGTATTCTTCCTTTAAACTGATTTATGCTGCCACAAGTCTACAAATTCTTAATAACACATTGCTCTAGGGTGACACTTCAAATCTGAGCATTTCACAGTACTTTTGTAACCTTCCATTCTCAGAACACCACAGGGAACCATTAGCATCATTCCCATTTATAAAAGAGTCTATTAAAGCAAAGGATGCCAAGCCCTGGTCATAGTCACTTGTCCGATTATCTGACCGGTCTGACAGTGAAGACAGAATTTACAACCCCCAACTGTCAAATATATCCACTAACAGCCAGTATATGATTCTTGTAAAATACTTATTGTTGCTTGTATATTCTTTACTAAATCTGGAATGTTAAGACCAATAAAAGTAGAAAATTAGTAAATAAAATATCCCAAAGGCATAAATGTTATACCAGAATTATGTATGCAGTTCATATTGGCTCCAAATAAAAATACTAACTAAAACATTTAATGTATGGGGGCCTCCCTGGTGGCAGAAGAGATTAAGGCACAGCACAATAAGGTGGTCCATGGTCACTGCTCTCTGAGTTTGATCCCTGGCCAAGGAGCTGGCCCGCAAGGTATGGCAAACCTCTCCTGTCTCACCTGCTGCTCTCCTCAGCATGTATTCCACTTGATCTGGCTGTTGTGCTCTCCATTCTGTCTCTGGTGAATCCTTTCACCCCCACACATACAATTCTGATCTGTACCCCAGTTCTTGTATGCATAAAATAAAATCTTTAAAAAAACATTTAGTGTATGTTTTTAATAATAAATGATACTGTAACATTTACCTAATATATTTTGATGGAATTAACAAATACTTAGCCGTATGAATTTTAAGCAATTTTTCTCCTGGAAGGAATTTTACTGATTAGTATGATTATAAAAGAAAACAAAGAAAAACTACAGTAGTGTAGGAAATTTCTAAATATCTGATTCTGTATTAAGCAGATTTTGCCAGAAATCCACTTAAATGTTCATTCTAGTTATTTTATGACAGGGCTTATTTAAATCTTTGGACTTATGATTGCTTTATACTTCTAGAAATTCATGGAAACCGAAGGAGATTACATCTATCACTAGTAGCTGTATAATAAATTAAAACTAAGAGAAAACACACAAAAAATCACTTAATGTAGTAATAAATATTTTATATATTAAACTAAGATAATTTTTAAAAATAATATTATGACTGATATAGTCTTAAAATTACTGGAAAATAGCATTATTTGAATAGCTAGGTCAATAAAAACCCTTTGATTTTCATATGTGTTT
>NW_004567111.1:28512156-28530774 GCF_000260355.1 Condylura cristata
AAAAAAGAGGGAAAGAAGTATTTTAATATCATTTTTGTTATTCACTCAATTCATCTTTCAAATATTAACATTTTATACAATAATAAACATTACATTTACTATCAAATATAGCAAATCTCATGCTAAATTTTGAATATATCAAGTATATTTTCTGACAAATAGTTGCCATGCTACTTTAGATACTTTGTGTCAAATACCTTACTACATTTTGTTATGATTTTATTATAGTCATCAGTTTACATTCTGCAATTTTATAGATTGGAAAATTTACACAGTAATTTTGTTACATTTAATTACATCTGTTTAATAATAGCACTAGAGTGCATATTCTGTTATACACACTTTAGTTTTTTTTTTTTTCATTAAAGAATCTAACAGTTTTATTGTTGAATAGAATGTGAGCTGATGACTTGAGATTGTTCGGAATTCATTCTTCTGTTTCTCAGAGACTATAAGCTTTATCAGAACTATGTTTTCAATTTTATCAGATGTCTTTCAGCACTTTTCACCATTTTTATATTTATGCAGTATGTTTTATTAATAGATACCCATTATCAAGACAATTTTGCTTTGATAAGCAATATTCTGTCTATGGTGGATATTTCTTTTAATATGCCATTGAAAAGACTTCTTGCCCAAACTGTAATTCATAATGTGATTCACAGTTATTCAAGCAAATCTTTTTTAAAAAATAAAGCTTTTTTCATGTTTCAGAATATGTATAAACATTCCAAGTATAAGAATTTAGCTTCAGAGATGCTAAAATATCTAAGTTCTGAGAAGATATAATAAGATCATGATAAAGAAGAAAAGAAAATACAGAACTTTCTTTATACATACACAGACAATTGAAGATTAGTTTTCTAAGACTCTGCACTGTATCTGAGAAAAATCATCTTTATTCTTTGAAAATGAAAGCTAAAGACATAATAGATCACTTCTGATGCATTATTTCAAAGGCATTTCTTAAGTAATAAATTTAAACATTAGAAGATTTATTTTTATTCATGGATATTAAATGTAATGTAGCATAGCATTACTTATCAATATTCTTTCCAAACTATCTATAAAGAAAATAGATATTTACCCTTATGATTTAATGGGAATATTTTAACCTCCCTCAATGGAAAAAAAAAAGGGCAAAATAGTCAGCGAAGGCAGGAAAAAAGGAAGAAAAAGGAAGGAGGGAAAAGAGAGGGAGAAAAGAAGGAAATATAGAAAAAAGACTTTACGAAACACACACAAGACATTATCAAATATTAGTTATGAGGTCGTAAATAATAAGATATCTGAGACAAAGGAAGTGATTAAAAAACAGGCAGATGTGTGATTAAATCTCAACACTGTGTAGCTACCAGCAGCCACTGCAGTAGGAGTTCTATCCCAAGCCAGGGAGGTGTCCCACATGGCACAGCAGATCTGTCCTATCTTGACATTCCACTCTATCTCTGGTGAATCCTCTCACCCCTGTACCTCTGACTGTACAATAGTCTTGTATGTATAAATAATAAATAAATCTTTTAAAAAATAACAAACAGGAAAATGTGCTAAACAGATTCTTTTTCAGTGAAGATATACAGATGGCCAATTGACACCTTAAAAAAATGCCCATTATCACTTATTATTGGGAAATACAAATAAAAAAACTTGATTACTTAAGAATGGACTATATTATGAAGACCAGAAACACGTTTTGATAAGAATGCAGAGGGTGGATGTAAACTGGCCTAGACTTATAGAAAAGAGGATGGAGTTTTCTCAAATATAGAAAATATGATCTATCATATAACCCACTCCTAGGTATTTAGCCAAAGATAGCCAGATACTAATTTAAATTGAGACATGCACTCTTACACTCACCATTTACAATAGCCAAGTTAAGGCAGCAATCTAACTGACCAAATACAGATGAATAAGGGATATGTGAGATACATACATAATGAAATATTACTCAGCTCTTAAAAATGATGAAACCTTACCATTTGTGACAGCATGACAAAAACTGAAGGGGATTTAGCTAAGTGAAATAAGTAAAACTGAAAAAGAACCAGAGAGTCATTTATATGTGGAATACAGAGAAACGAAACAAAGAGTGGGTAAGTCACATTAATCACAAATCTTAGAAATCTGACTATAGAGCTGAGACTACCAGAGGGGGGTGGGGGATGGAGGCTTAAGAACAAAGTCAGGAGGGGGCCCACTGAAGTCAGCAAAGTGGTGGACTCTGGGTGCTTGGACGGTGGTGTGACAACACCTGAAGGAGGTGCCTGCACCTTCTTGACACAAAGTTCTTAACCAAATTTATCATTATAAAAATGCTAAACTACATAAAACTTTATAAGTGTAATGAAATAAAAAAGCAAAAGTGAAAAAAAACACCATAGAGAACGAAATATATGGATCTTCAGGTGATTATGCTGTGTGAAATTTGTTGTTGAAGAATAACAATAGATAATTTCACTTATTTATAGGATATAAATAACCCAGGAAAAAAAACTAGAAAAAATGTTTTGTAGACTCTGTGGTAAACATATTGGCTCTGGGGAAGACAGGGGATGGAAGAGGTAGGAAGGGGATCTGACATTGACAAGTGTGCTTCAGTGGAGGCTACGTAAGGCATGTACACATATGGAAGTTTAAAATGAAACCTCAAAATTACAGAGTTAAATGCACAGGCTGAAAAATTAATGACAGGGAAAATGAATTTAAGGAGGCTTATGTAGAATTTGTAGCATAAAATACTATACAAAAAGGCACAGCACAGAGATAGAACTTCTGAGAAAAAATATATCCTAAAATATAATGGCAGAAATCCAAACATAGCTTACCTAGCAATATGTGTGTCAAATAACTCATTATTCACAATAAAGAACTTAAAATTGGATCTCTATGAAAAATTGATGCACTTCCATAGCAAAGATTGTGCAGAACTTACTTTCTGTATTAACTTGTCTCCAAGATGGAAGTCATCCATTCATTCCTTTTCTTGCTTAATTCATCCCTCATTCAAAATAGAATTCATCCCGGTCTTCCTTGGTGCTGTATTTTGATGAATAAAATACAGCAGATGTGATAATGGAAGACTCCTGAGATTAAATCATAACAAGCCTGGCATCTTCTATCTTAACCTTTGGAACATGGATGCCAAGGGAAGCCATCTCCATATAAAATATTCTTGTATAATGGAACTCCATTCAGCAAGAAACACCAATCTGGTCATACATGGAAGGCATGGGAGAGAGAGATTGATGTGTGACCAAGACTAACCTTATTGAGCTATTCTCAACCTAGTGACAGATGTGAGTGATGAGCCTTCCCTTGTCTTCTGCCCTGCCTGCCATCAGTTTTGCTTACTTCACCATCTCTGTATCTAAAACTATTGCATAGAGAGGCACTTGACTCTTGTATATTGAATGAAATAACTGTTGAAACTCAAATTCCTCAATTGTAGCCATTGTAATTTTTTTTTTTTAAGATTTATTATTTGTGCATACAGAACTGGGGTACAGGCCAGAGGCTCAGGGGCGGCGAGAGGCTTCACCAGAGACAGAGTGGGGAGCAGAACAGGCAGATGGACGAAGTACACTGCTGTGGGGAGCAGCGGGCGGGTCAGGAGAGGTCTGCCACGCCATGTGGTCACCTCCGGGGCAGGCGGGAATCGAACTCATGCGGAAGCGGCTTTAGATTCTCAGTGCAGTGCTTTAACCCGCTGTGCCACCAGGGAGGGCCCCATTGTAAAAAATTTTAATGTAGGTGATCAGACACAATTATTCACAAAGATAAAATTTAATAGTTTCCTATTGATAAGCATGTTATATAGGTAAATACATTCTATATAAATTGGTATATGCTATGAATTTTATGACATGATTTTTTATTTAAAATTTAAATGAAGAACACATTTTATGTCATTATATTTTCTACAACTAGTTTTAATAGCTATATTTCATCTACCTAGGCAATATTTGCTAAGCACCTACAAGGTCTGACCCACTGTGCTGGGACTGATTATATGCGGCTATGAAACAAAATGGTCTCTGCGGTTGTCCAGTTTTAATCTACTGTGGCAAACAATCAATACATGTTGCTATTTAAGTTCCCTGAGAAAGAGCCTCCAAGAGAGACTTTACTGTGCAGCAGGCATATTAAGCAGTGCCCTTGGGGTCAACCCCTATAGAAAAGGAAAAAGAAGCAGGGTTGTGCAGGCAAGAGTTCACAATGGAGTTTCCACCATACCTTTGTCCAATACCACAGAAGACTACAGCTAAAAATACAGTTTGTCTCAAATTGACACAGATGACCAGACCCACTAAATACCTACCAAAATTATATTAGAGACACTTCTAAACATCGTTTGTTTTTGTTTTCTTTGGTTGAATTGTTATGGGAGAAATACAATCACATTCAAAGAAAAACAAGCTGGTGTATCAGAAACAAATGCTGATAAATTATATGAAACTAGTTGCAACAACAATACTTAAAGGGATATCAGCAAAGTTGCCAAATAATGTGTTCTCTGTCCCTGTGTCCTCCTCAGTAGCAATGATTTGATATCCATGCACAGATATAGTCTTGTGAGAAACTGACATTCTGGTGCAGTCCTATACCAGACAACCATTTTGAAAGGGAGGTTTAGATCAGGCAGCTGACTCCCCAATCTTGATACCTGTTACAGACTCAGAAACAGGTCCCTATCTCTGCAGACATGGCTAGACCTGTTTAACTGACAGGACACAAACAACTTACTTGTTGATATTTTAATGTTATGTGATTAAAGCTGAGCAATTATAACAAAAAACATAAAGTCTAATAGCTTACAATACTTACTATCCTCCCCTGTTTCAGTACCTATAGGTTATTTCTAATATAATGCAATGAAAATCACAGGTAATCTCCTCTGATATTGTGTAATATATATATATATATATATATATATATATATATATATATATATATATATATATATATATATATATATATATATATATTTGCTGTGCAATTTATATAGCGGATAACATACCAACTTACTTGTTGAATGTAGCAGGCAAGTACAATATGAAAAAAACCAAAATGACTGTGGCTTCATGAAATGCATATATATTTTTTCCTATTACTTTAATGCAGTAGTGCTACTTTTCCCCCCTCAAAATTCTTGTTACAAAATTCAGTTGTTTTCAATTTCTGAGAGTAAGAATAGCAATGAGTTTGAAAGTCTTGAGTAGAAATATTTTCCAACATTGTACCTATATCACTATTGACATATTATTATAGCTAAAGTTATAAATGTAAAGGAGTTAGGGATTTCACACACAATATTATTGGCAAATTAACTCAAAAATTTTAGGAAATTACTCTTCTTTAGCAGTGGATAAATAATAACACAATGTTTATCTAGGCCAAGTATTTTAATATAGAAATAATTAAAGCATTATCTTAAATGTATGAAACTTATGAATATGACAAAAAAGTTTAGAATATAAGAAAACACATTACCAATAGAAATATATAGATAGTAGATAGAAAGAAATGTAGGAAGTAAAAATAGTTCTGTACTACATAATTGAGATTAAAAAATAATCTTTGTATATTGGCTTATATGCTACAAACTGAGTCTCATTAACTCAAAAGCCCACTGGTGCCAAACTCAATTTTTTATACATTCAATTATGTTAACAAAAGTCTCAAACAAGGAGAACTGTAGCCCTGCAAAGTCCTGCTTTGTGCAAGCCATAAAATCTTAGCCTGCATGGGCAAGTTTTCTAGCTCCTGGTGCCATACTGACCCCAAGTCTCTGCTGTCCTTGGAAGCCATCTGAACTATAACTTTGCTGTGCTGCTGGGCTATGTGTCTACAAACTGAAACCCCTTGAGATTCTCCAGAAACTTCTGGAGGAGTCCTCCTGCCATCAGAGGATTCCCATGCATGCAAACTAGGCAAAGCATGGCCATAAATTTATATATGCTAGTCTCCCATTCTTTTCCCTCAGCCCCTCTCCAATATGTAAATATTTTATGTAATTTTAGCAGAATATATATGGATATAGCATATGTTTATGTATAACAGTTTGAATACAAATATATATGTAAAAAAAAAAAACAAACAAACCCGTGGAGCCTTTCTTCACAAAGGAACCAATGATAACCGTTAGTTATTATTCTTTTCTTGTGAATATTCTCCATTTGATCTGATGATTTCTATGTAACATGGTTATGTGAGGGAATAATGATTTATTTTCCAGAATTATTTTCATAAAAACAGGGTTGGAGAATTCTTTGCCTTTGCTTATGTCCTTGCTTAAGGCATCGTTTAGGTAACATTGATTTCTAAAAGAAGAGTTTTTTTCTCCATTATCTTCTAGAAAAATATTTACTGAACAATCTGTTAAATAAGATCGACCCTGAAGTGCTGTAGCTTTTCATTCATTTCTCTATTGGTGCACTGTCACTTATGTTTGGTTTTCCGGCTATATTCTATTTGCCATCAGCAATGTTCTCAGTACACAAATTCTTTCTTTGAGTATATGACAGTAAATAGAGGAACATTTTATTCTACTTCCTCTGACAGAATGAAGAACTTCATTATAAAGGTCTCAGAAAAAAAAAACAGACCCTGTAATGACAGGATGATATTCTTCCTCATAATGTCTCCCCAGTGAGTTTTTTCCATTCCATATATTAAAATTCAGAACATTCTAAACTAAGTAAATAATTGCATCAGATATTATAAACAGTAAGTAGTAAATTCCATGATACACATCCCTTTCCTTGTTTTCCATGTATACTATTATATCACATATGTTAACTAATTCTAGCTAGATATATAAAAAATAAAGTATAACCTTGTCATCAGATAATTATCCAAAAAATATGATAGTAAAACTTGGTAAGTAAAGAAAAATAATCCAAAACTTACTGTACTACTAAACTTATCATTTATCATTTACTCAGTTTAAATGTGTAAGAAAATAATACAATAAAAGACAATTACCATATAGCCACACTCAAGAAAAAAAGTGCTTAATAACAACTCCTAATCTGAGACTGCTAAATAAACAGGTGAAATGGCAGAAGAGATTTCTTCTTACTCTATTTGCAAGCTGAAATAAAGCCAAACATTACTTTGGTCATTTCAGTTACTAATAAGTGGATAGTTTCTTAGAACAGGTGGGGGGGGACACAAAAAGTCCTATATAAAAGGAGAGGCAATCATAGACATAAGTAATAAAATAATGCAAAATCGTTGTCAAAGTTTGGGAACTAGCAATCTAGGCAAACAAATTCTGAATGCAGTGGCTTAAATCAGAAGTTTGTTGCTTATTTTAGGTCAAGGTTTGGGACTAGGTCTTCATGTGTGGCTCTACTATCCTGAGGCTCCCAAAGTTATTCCAGCCTTCAACATTTTGTGACAAGTATAAAGGGCAAAAGAGAGAGCACAGGACAGCAATCATAATGGAGATGACATAAAAGCGATAGGTATTACCTCTGTTCATATTACATTGGACTGAATTTGATCACAATTCAATAAAGTGACTGGGAATATAATCTGCCACTGTCAGACCTGCTACAGTTACAATTCAGGAAGTCATATTACAAAAAGGAAGAAGGGAAGGATGGATGCTGAAAGTCTGTTATCAGTCTCTGCACAGGCTTCAAGTTGAATACAAACTTGCATTTTTATGGAATATGAAAAGGGTCAGAGAAGCTTAAACACATTTAGTCTTGAAGGAAAGACACAAAGCTGTTGAGTCAGACATTGTACACATAATTTAAGGCCATCTAAGCTATGATAAGAAATGTGAATTTTACTCAAAGGTGGAAGAGAAGTAATTGAAGTGCTAAGCATGAGAGTGAGAGATACTATTTATCATTTAAAATTATCAAAATGACTCCATTGTGAGGAATAGAGTCCTATTGGGAATGAATGGATGGATGAAGAATAATTTCAGGCTGTAAAGATAAAGATGCTGATGGTAGCTACAGGAAACAATATGATTTGGTCACATTTTGGAAATAAGATAGACAACGCTTTCTAATGGTCTGTAAATGAAGTCTGAAGGAAAGGGGAATAGTCAAGGATCACATTTTTGACTTTGGGGTGATTGGCAACAGAGATGACATTTACAAAGATGGGGGATACTGTCAATGAAACAGTTACACTTAAGCACAACAACATTGAGGAAACCACAAGTTATGTTGTGACTATGTTCATTTCAAAATACGTATTTAGACATCCAAGTAGCAATATCAACAAGCATTTGGATATAAGAGTCTGGAACTAAGGGCAACTATTAGCATATACAATTAAAAGTACTCATTAGATAGATTTTATATACAGAAAAAATAATACTGAAGAAAGAAGGGGACTAAGAGTAGCCTCAAAATTTGCCATTACTCAAATAAAGAATTGTTAAGAAAGAAAGAGGAAATAGAAGTTAAGGTATTCCTAAAAGTATTGGTACTATAGAAGAAGAATAATGCCAAGGTAGTAGGTATTAAAGATACTGGAATAAAATGCACTGTTTATAAACTTTGAGAAATAAAAAAAAAAAGTGAAAGTTATCAGTAGAGAAGTAAGCTAACGCAGATTCCTTGGAAAAAAGATACTGACGTTCTGTGTATGTATGCAGTTTGTGTGTTTGTTTGATAGTGATCTTTGCGAAAACATCCTTGAGGGAATGGACAAAGAGAAGAATGAGACTGAGGCAATGGAGGACTCACAATCCCACAGTGAAATCCTCAAGCTGGGACAAATCTTCAGATCTGGCTCAAAGAAGCATTGGGACCATTCTTTTCTTTCCTCAACCAACACTGACCAGAGTTGTCTGCAAGGCAGATCCCTTCAGACGAGGGGAATCCCTGGGAAGGACTAAGTGTTAAACTGTAAGAAGTCAGTAGATTCAGTAGAGGGTGGACTGAGTTTCTTTGTCCTGAAGAGAAAGTAGGCCATTCAAATCTCCTTTCAAGTTAGGAATTGCTGCTCCAGATTCTAGGAGTGATTTCAGAAGAATTCCTCAGTTTTCAAAATCTGCAAGGAAGTTCTTCCCCTTAAACCCTACCATTGCAAGAGTTCTTCTGTACCCAAAGACTGATAGTGGTCAGTACAAAAAGGCAACTTTTTTCCCAGAAGATAATCACAGATGAAATACCTAAGTTCCTTATTTCCAAGTGCAGTGAGAAGAGGTTGTCTGGACTACATTCTAGTTTTACTCCACCTCTGTCCAGTCTGACTTCTTTTTCCTTTTCTTTCATGTATGTTTACCCAAGGCCTCACTTTACAAACATCGTGCTGTTTAATTTACTTGTCAGAATCTACTTCATAAAAAATATTGCTTTATGGCAGGAATTGTGCAAGAAAACAGTCAATCAGATGGGGCTTTAGAATGAAATTTCCTACCATATGTGTGGCCAAAAAACAAGCAAACACTTTTTTTGGTGAAATACATATTCAGAGCTTGCTTAATAGTGTAACTGTTAATACTTTTCAAAGCTACCCATGGAATTGTTGACTATGCAGGTGGAAGGAATTTGCAAGCTGGTTCAGTGTGTAAGGAATTTGGAAACTATGACTTCAAAAGTTAGTATATAGACTGTAGAGGACAGTTTCTTGGAGTAGTCATCAGTGTCTTCACACCATATTCTTAGGTCAGCTATTTCCTTGTAAGTTGGAACTGTCACATGCTTCTCATCAACAGAATATCACTAAGGTGATAATATCTGCATAACGATAGGCACATAGTTATATGATTACATTTCTTAAGGTTGTAACACAAGTTTTATCATTGTTTCTCTCTTTTCTTACGTGAAAAAGCAAGTGGTATCCTGGGGAAACTCAGATAGCAAGGTCTTCTGGTATCTCCATGAACTGTAAGTATCTGTCAGCTCCAAATAGTAAAAACATGTAAGTCAAGGCTTCTCATTACATCTACCAGAAGCTGAATGTTGCCACAACATAGGAAAACAGATGATCCAACTCCAACAGACACTCCTGATAAGATTATGGTACAGTCCATATCCTGGTTGCAAACTGAGCATTCCCTAAACAGAGGATTCCCTAAGCAGAGAGCCCAGACCGATGGTTGGTCTCCTGGCTCAAGAAACTGGAAGATAATGACTATTTAGCTACATGCTAAATTTGTGATAACATTGCCACAGCTTAATAGAAAATTAAAAACACAAACAATGGATTCAGGAGTCTATTGCTCAGCTACATTTCCACACTCGGGAAAAAGAATGCAAATCAGAAAGAGATTAACCAGTAATTGAAAACATACAGTGAAAGCCAGAATTTTCTCTTACCTGTATATAAAGAGCCAGCCATATCTTACAGAAAGAAGGCAGTGAAAACCCAGTGTCAGGAAAAAAAAATCATCAGAAAAACTGAGCTCTGAGGAAGGGTTAGCTTCTAACAAAGAGTCAAAGATAGGTCCCTGACCTGTGGGTGGAGAGATCTTGGTTCCTGCTCCAAAATTATTGCATTCTGAATCTGCCAAGGATAAACATCATACACAGTTTAGAATTAACATTCTCTCTTTACTTGAATGTGAGAGTAGATGTTTCTCAGCACTCTCTAAGAAAAACGTTCTAACACCTAAGGAATAACATTTGGGGATAATCCAAACTTGCCATCAGGATGGTCCATGAAATGTAGATTAGTCAATGGCCACCAAACTAGAGAGGTGAAAGGCTAGACATTTTCTGGTGATACAGAATGATGGAGTTAAAATACCTAAGTAAACATACTATATACTAAGCTACGCAGTAGCTGCTCATGTTCCAAGTAAGGCCCAGAAGATATATCACACTGAAAAGTCATAGCACATGTCCACCAGGAGAAACACCAGCATCACTGCAGCTGGAGTCACTGGAAGCTGGAGCCACCCACTGATGCCACCAATCAAGGATTTACGTCCTTATATTACATTTGTACTTACTCATGGTAATGTTTTATCTCCTATGTCTTTTCACCTGCTTTCTGTGTCCTTCATGGGCAAGTATATAGTGTTCTAAATGCCTCAGTAAAATTAAGCAATAGAGGTAGCATCATTATATGCTACTGAGGACATCGGAATACACTTATTTCTATAGGAATTATCTCCCCAAGATTTTCTTCCCGGTTTTAGGCAGATCATACATCTCAACTATATTCTTTTGCTATAGGAAGATATGACTATGTCTTCACCTTACTGTATTTTCAGGCAGCACCCTCCTCTTTTCTGTGAGGAGGAAGTTCTTGGTTTGGCATGACAGAGATAAGGAGCTTGGGCAACAGTCATTTGGTAGCATCTAGAAAGGTTAGGATAGCTGAATACAAACATTTGCAAGTCTGCTCTGCTTCCTTGATAATGTAACAGGGTGGTCTCCAAAAGGGGGAGGTTCCAGGGTCCCTGCCCCACCTAGAAGGAGGGTAGAGGTGAGGAAAGAAGAGAAGAATCTGGAGGGGAGACTGAAGAACAAGGAAGCAGTATGGAGACCAGAAGGTGACCTGAGGGAGGCACATGGAGCAGAGACACATGTGAAGAAACCGTGCTTGCTTCTTCTTAGTCCTGGACTAGTTGAAACAGATGTGGATGAGAGAGCTGTGTGGCGGAGGTGGAGTATGGCAGCATTTATCTTGATTTTGACTTTTCTCTTTCCCTCCCAGACCTGTCTGGCCATTTCTGACCCTTTTTTTATGGGCCCCTGCAGAAAGGTGCATTAGACTTGTGGCAGGTTTTCAGGCCTTGCTGGGCCAATCCCTTTTGGGTAGACTTCTACCCACGAGGGGATGGGTGGGTAACTTTGGGTGTTTGATTTACAAACTATATTCTTTGTCCATTTTGTATTGCACACTCATTGTATTAAAGATTTTTTCCACCAAAGGTCTTATATGTTTTGCCTTGGTGCAGTGGATGGCAGACAGGTTTGGGGGTTCAGGGATGCCCTTCACTCCCTGTTCTATAATAATACCAGGGTCCAGAACTCCAGACCCAGAACATGGATTTCTAGCATCAAGACTATTGGTGAGTCAGGAAGTTAGTGTGCAAAGGATTTAATAGAAATATCTCAAAGCTACCATTTTCAAGTTGCTTTTCATTGATTCTGTATTTGCTTCATTGCTATAAGCCTTTCAATGGTTTCTAATATTCCAGCAGTGTTAGTTCTGATAGTTTCTTCTTGTTTTTTAATATTTCTGAGAGAAATAAAAGTTTGAAGTTTCCTGTTGCTTTTGCAGATCTAAGTAGATTATGTTTAAATGCAGTAATGTAATTTGTTATTTGCCAAAATCAGTTAAAATTATAAGGATCAAACTACTATAGCAATTTTCATACCAGTTTTTCAGTTCTCCTGAGTGCTTAATTTTTTTTTTAAGTTTTGCTAACAATTTTTCTGCTGCTTTACCAGTATCTGTCTATAGTTCAGTACCATCATGAAACCCACATGTTTTAAGGTTTTTACATGATAGGACCCTAATTTTGATACTAAATTTTTTGTTTACATTTGCTGTATACCAAATGATCTAAACATGTAGTGACTTAAAAAAGGAAACATTTACAATTTTGTAGGATACAGTTTGGGCTGAGTAGAGAGGAAGCATTCTTTGGCCTTGGCTGGATTTGTTCATGTGTGTGCTTATCATGTTGGCTACGACACTCATCAACAGGACAGAGCTCTACCTGCCCTTTTTCATTTCTCATCATGTCACAAACTGTCCCAGATTTTATCACTGGACTGCTGAGTTCCAAATCATAGGAGCAGGAGCTGTAAAGCCTCTTTTATTTTGGACTTATAACTCATTGTCACTTCTATTTCCTTGTATCTGTAAAAGGCCAGACTGCATTCAAGGAATGCATAATTTGACAAAAGATATGCACAATTTGTAGCCAATTTTAATCAACCAAATCTATTTGTTCTATTTTATTAGTTTCTCTATATTCTCTACTTTTTACCATATGTATAATACAAATATATTACATTTTTCTCTTAATAATTATATAGCTACTTATTTATTAAGTCTTCTCTAATTTTTTTCTTCTACACTTTTTTAAATTGTCCTGATCATAGAATAAATCTTAATGAAAATCATTATAGAAAAAGTAAACTGATGCAAGAGATACATTCTTATAGCCTCAATATTTTTAAAAAAATTATCTAAGCATGTACAGTTTATTATAACTTATACTTAAACTTAATAATATAATGAAATACTGAAAACCACATTTGTAATATTTACTTCTTCCATAACTTATTTTGCTTCATTATTCTGAACGATAATTTAATCATTTTCTAGTATTTTTACTTCTGTATGCATGAACAAATTACATGTTGTGTAATTGTAAGGTTATTTCCATTTGGTTTAGTAATTGTTGTTAAAATTATTTATGAATGTATATGTGTGTGTGCACATTAGGCTATTTCATAAATAATGGACTAACCTGCCCATATATATTGATAAACATTTCTATATGAAACTATTTGCATTTATATTGAATATGAGTTCATATGATGCCTCAATTTAATTCATTCTGATAATTATGCATACTTAAGATGTGCTTTCAGCTTGACATAATGGAATTTTTTAAAAGCCATTCATGCACATTTTCCTCCCTCCAATCCCAGCTACATCTCAAAATCCCCTTCATTTTTAACTATGCTTAAGGGCTAAATTACTAAGTAACAACCACTGAAGGAGGAGCAGTGCAGATAGGAAGACTTATGAAAATGACAGTCCATGTCACATCCTTTTCCTTTACTGTTTCTGCTTTTTTTCTGTGGCTGGGTCTCATATAATAATTCCAAATTTTAACAGATATTTTGAAATAATGAAGTAACCATGAGGCTAGAAATCAATGCTATATTGTTTAACAGAGATACCTGGACTTTGATAACTTCTAATTGACTTAATGACCTAATCTGCTGCTATTATCCATCTACCTGTGGCCATGCTTCCTCCAATCAGTTAGACAACTCTGAAAATTTAGTCACTCACCCAGGTGAGACACAGATGTGCTCAGTAGTTACCAGGATAGTAGCCAGGTGTCTGTCATCTCACCATTAATATTTTTACTGTTATTTCACACAAAAATCAAAGTAGGGCCTTCAATATTATTTCTAGTTAACAAGAATATTTTAGTACACATTTCTCAATGTAATTACTGGACTATCATTCCCTTGTATGCCTATGTTATATAAGAATGTTGTTTGGGACTATTTTCACAGTTTGAGGAGTTTAAGGTCATAGAAAAAGCACTGCTATTTTCTCTGAAACAAAAAAAATTGAAAAATTTGTACCATGTTAAGTAGAGAACAACCCTATTTTTAAAAATTGAATATTTTCTTTTTTGAATATGTAGAATATTTTCCTTTTCTTACATTTAGAATATTTGGAATGTTTTCCTCCCTCACCCCCACTTTAACTTTTATTCTAGCATTTTCAATAGAATTCTAACAGGTTTTTTGTATTTTATTTATTTTATTTGCCACTAGTCTACAAAACTAAGCTTTAAGGAGTATAGGTTCACACCTTTAGAAATATATACCATAACTAATCTACCACAAATGTCCTATGAGCGATTTTTACTTTTAAATTGACCCTCTCTACCCACTCTTTAAGTCAACCACCATTTTGTCGCCAGAATCTAAAAGTTGATTGTTACTGAGTTTTTGTTAGCTTGTGTTAATGAACCATAGAATATTTTCAAGAAACAAAATACCAATTTAAGTTTTCAGAATGAAACATGAGCAAAAATTTTGCCAAACCTGTTTCTTGGTACCGTTTCCTTCGGACCATCACAACTATCTGACAAATGTTTCATTCTTAACGAATTTCACTTGCAATCCACTTGCATGTGAGCCTTCCAGGTCACAATGCTTTTAATATTCAAGAACCTAGCTATCTGATGCTAACTGAATAAGCCCTCTAATACTCTAGAGTTTCACTGGTTATACAACAATAATTTTAGTGTACAAAGAGAAATTTACGGTTTGCCAAAATATTGCCATTCTAAAACACCGACAGCTGGCCACCTTAATATATTTTTTCTTCTATCAACAGGCTATGTTTTACTGATTAGCTTAGTAACACATATCAAACATAATATAGAGAGATTAAATATCTAGTTTGTGTTTTTTCTCTCACCTGTCCAAGCATGATTTACATTACAATCTACATACCTCATAATCACAGCAGGTCTATAATGTACTGCTAAAAAAGTCTGTATAATTTAGCAAAGCATAGCTTTAAAATGACAAATACTGCGCCCTCCCTGGTGGTGCAGTAGGTTAGGATGCAGCACTGCAAGTTAGCAGCAGCCACTAAAGAGCAAGCTCGATCCCCAGGCCCAGAAGTGATCCACAGGGCACAGTAGACCTCCCCTGTCACCCACTGGTCCCCTCAGCAGTGTACCTCCTCGATCTGCCTGTTCTGTGGTGATATCCCTGCACCTCTGGCCTACCCCCCAGTTCTGTATGCATAAACAAATCTTTTGAAAAATGTCAAACACTTGCTAAAATTACTAAATTGTACTTAGTAGCTCTAGGGTACTGCTTGCTTTTGGATACACTCTCATTAGAAGAACTCAGTATAGATAATAATACCAGAAAGTACCTTAAAACTCTAAGGCTAAAAGGGAGTAGAACAGGCAGATCAATGAAGTACACTGCTGAGGGGAGCAGCAGACAGGTCAGGAGAGGTCTGCCGCGCCATGTGGGTCACCTCCTGGGCGGAGATTGAACTCAGGCTTAAATGGTTTTAGCTTCTCACTGCTGTGCTTTAACCCACTGCGCCACCAGGTAAGGCCCCATATTAATTGTAATTTTTAAAAAGTCAACCTGTTTAAGACAAGAAATCCTGTATCTTTCAGGCATCTTTTTGCTTTCTTATATGCTCACTTTACTATTGACAAGGCATTTTTGGGAGACCAAAGATTTACTGGTAGATAGGCATAGCAGGTCCCTGTAAAGGAGTCAAGCCAGCTTTCATTTTTTGAAAATGCCTGTTCTCGGACAATAATTCCATAGAAGAGAATAGGATATATTATTCAACTTTGGTGTATTACATAAGACGATGTAATTGAAAACCCTATTAGAGCACCTGAACAAAACAAAAATCATGAACAGGAAAAAAAAAAAAACTAAACTAAATTAAAACATATTTAATATACTTCTCTCCATTAAAAGTGTGTTCCTGGCCCTCCCTGGTGGCGCAGTAAGTTAAACCACAGCCCTAAGAAGCTACCCACTTCCATAAGAGTTCGATCCTGGCCTGCCTCAGAGGTGACCACATGGCGCGGCAGACCTCTCCTGACCCGCCCTCTGCTCCCCTCAGCAGTGTACTTTGTCGATCTGCCTGTTCTACTCCCTACTCTGTCTCTGGTGAACCCTCTCATCCTCCACATCTCTGGCCTGTACCCCAGTTCTGTATGAATAAAAAAAAAGTGTGTTCCTAATTAAGGGCACAGTGTAAGTAGGTAAGATCACTAAAAAAAAAGCCAATCTGATCCTTTACATTCTGGATTCACTGGGTCCTTTAATGACATCTTCACAGTCAAAGATAATATATTGCAAGAGAGCTTTTAGAGGTGGTTGAAATGTTCTAAATCTTGATTTTGTAAGTTGTTCAACAATTTAGCTTTAGTAGAAATAGATAACGATCATGGTATGTAATTCATTAAATTTGTTAAATCTACTGCAATTTAAAAGGAACACATACTCCCAACTTGTTTTATCAACTGGTTCATGATTTTCACTAAGCCCAGTGAATTCTTCTTAGATATCAGTATCATTCTCTTTAGTATTCCTTTCAGTTGTAATCCATCCAAAAACTTCCATTAGTCAAGAATTGTGATATGGTTGGCCTTTCTAGTAGATTGATCTTGAATTATGTATCAGAGAACTTTCTAAATATTGTAGAATATCTATGATGACCTTTCCTATTTTTCAAAATGGGTACAGGCTATTTTTTTCATATTTTATTATCTTAATTAATTTTATGATAAGGGGGTAATTTGATTCAGATTCAAATTCGTATTTTGAATTAGAATTCCAATACCCTTTTAATAAATATTTTACAAAGGTCTATCTACATAGTATCTATTATTGAAACTGATATTTACTATGGTTCTTTTAACAATGTATCACAAATTGGGTAGCTTAAACCAGAGAAATTTTTAATTACAGTTATTGAGATTAGAGAACCAAGATAAAAGTATCAGCAGGGCATGCATCTTCTCAGGGTGACAGAGCAAGGTTTGTTACAAGTTTCTCTTTAGCATGTATATACTTGTCTTTCCTTTTGTCTTCCACTTGTAGGTGTTTCATGTCCACATTTCCTCATTTTCAAGAATTACAATCATAGTAAATTAGGCCTACTCTAATGATTTCATTTTATCCTTATTACCTCTTTAAATATTAGCCTTCAGAGCCCTCCCTGTGATGCAGTGCGTTAAAGCACAGCACTAAGAAATTAGAGCCACTTCAACATGAGTTTGATCCCCGCCCGCCCTGGAGGTGACCCACATGGCCAGCAGAGCTCTCCTGCTCTCATCATCAATGTACTTCGTCAATCTGCCTGTTTTATTCCCTGCTCTGTCTCTGGTGAATCCTCTCACCACCCATGTACCCTAGTTCTGTATGAATAAATAAATAAATACATCTTTCAAAAAAATTAATCTCCAAATACAGTTGGAGATTAATTTTAAAATTAAAATAACACCTGTATTTGGGCAGGAGTTAAAATTTCAACACATAAGTTTCTCATGAGATGTAAATTGGCACATAATGCTAATTTTAACTCTTTTTTTTTTAAAAGATTTACTTATTTATGCATTCAGAACTGTGGTACAGGCCAGAGGTGTAGGGGTGAAAGGATTCACCAGAGACAGGGGGAAGCAGAACAGGCAGATCTACGAAACACACCGCTGAGGGGAGCAGTTGGTAAGATAAGAGAGGTCTGTCACGCCATGTGGGTCACGTTCCTGGCCGAGGATCAAACTTGTGCTGCAGTGGCTGCGATAGCTTTATGATAGCTTTATAGTGTTGCACTTTAACCTGTTGTGTCACCAGGCAGGGCCCAGTAATTTCAACTTTTATAAACAAACAAAAAAATTTAGTGAAATGACTCTTCATTAAAGTAACCTTTATAAAATATTAAAATATAAACATTTAATCAACTACATTAAAAAGATAATGTACATATATATATACTTATTAGTGTACTAAACCATTTCAAGAAATGGGGAGGAATATGCCATTAATGAAGAAACTCATATAAAAGGAACTAAGTATTACAATATGCATGTGATATGTCATAGCTATTTTCAGTTTGAAGTCTCACACTATGATATTTTTTGACACTGCAATGACTGACTGTAAAATGAACATGATCTTCTTCTACTCAGCTTTTATTCCCTCTTTGTACAATGGTGCCAGTGCTGTCAGATTTTGTAACTTTAACTGAAATCTATGATGTGAAATCTATGAAACCACACACTACATAATCACTAACTCCCTTCTTGCAGAAGATTGTGCATATGTGAGGAACTATTCTGAATAATTAAATGTCTCCTTTGATGAGCAATTTTCTCTAGTGATTTTAAAATACATATGCATCAAATATCTCAGCAAAAACTAAAGCAGGTATCAC
>NW_004567111.1:28530977-28531388 GCF_000260355.1 Condylura cristata
TTATAAAGATAAAATGCCAATTTTATAAAAGAGGAAATTTGATATTTAAAATTCCTGAATTTTTCTTAGGCCCATTATGAAATCTATTACCTCAGGATGTTCAGTTATACTTGGTTGCTTTAGTCACCACAAATTCATTAAAACTACTGAGAATCATAAAACAGGGGATAGAAGTAGAATCAAAATTATCTGTACTATTGGGTAAAAAATACAAATTTTAAAGAGCCTTTTATATGTATATAGTCATTATCAATCTTGTCATTATTTGCTATTCTTGTATATGTGTATTATATATCTGGGGTTCTAATTTCCAACTATGTAACAATTTTGATGTGAAATACTTGTTCTCAAATTTACTAAGTAAAAATTGATTTATTCGGCCCTCCCTGGTGGCGCAGCGGGTTAAAGCAC
>NW_004567111.1:28531488-28556015 GCF_000260355.1 Condylura cristata
TCTGGTGAAGCCTCTTACCGCCCCTGAGCCTCTGGCCTGTACCCCAGTTCTGTATGCACAAATAAATAAATCTTAAAAAAAAAAATTGATTTATTCCATTTTAGGTTATACTAGATTTTAAAAAAATAAAAATTTATCTTGGAAATTAGTCAACAATAATAGAAAGTTTGCAGGACTCAAAGGAATATACAGAGAAGTCAATCATTTTATATATAACAATAGTTAATATGTGCAATTAAAAACAAAATATAATTTATATTAGAAGTCAAAGAAAAGTGAATCTAACAAAATATACACAAGATCAATGTGAAGTATGTTTCAAAAATCTGATAAAAAAAGAAATAAATCAGTACAGTGATATTCTATGTACAATCAGTAGGAAGATAAATTTCTATCAAGGTATTATTCTTCCTAACTAGTCTCTAAGTTAATAGTTAATCTCAATTTAAATAATTGCAGATGTCAAGAACTGAATTCTAGACTTTATATGGAAAAACAAAGACCAAGAATAGCCAACATTTACTGAAGAATAACAAAGTTGGACAAGTAATGCCTTCCAAATTCAAGATTGAGCACTAGAGTAATGAAGACACCGTGGGACTGGTGAAGTAGTAGGCATATCAAGAAACAGACTATAAACCCCAAAATAGGGAAGGAAAACTGATCTTTGACAAGGGAACAGAATAATGCAATAAAGCAAAGAGAATCCCCTCAATCATTTTGGAGGAACCAGACTTCTGCATGCAAATATATCTGTCTAGATATACTCCTTATACTCTTCATAGAAATTAACTCACAATGGGTCATGGGTAAAGGGCAAAACTATAACCCACTAAAACAGAACATAGGATAAAAATGTAAATGACTCTGAGCATGGCAATTACTTTTTGTATAGAACATCAAAGGCACAGCGCATGAAAGAAAAAGTGATAAGCCTAATTTCAGTAAATTACAAACTTTGGAACACAACATGAAAATAATTACAAAATAAGTCACATTCTTAGAGACAATATTTGCAGAAGATACATAAATTAAGACCAGTTAAGTATTCTAAGAAGTCTTAAATACAACAATAAGCAAACATAACTCAATTAACAAATGGACAAAGACTAACAGACACCTCACAGAGGCGACCTAGAGATGGTAAATATGTAAATGAAAATATGTTGCATCGAATATATCACCAATGAATTGAGGATTAAAATGAGTGACTATCATGCACCATGAGGGTGGCTATATAGTAAATTGCTGCCAATGACAGAGGAACTCTAATCCACTGCTGGTGGGAATGCAAATTGTACAAACACTCTGGAAAACAGTTTGACAGTATTTGCATCACTAAACATATTCTTATTATACAATGCAACAATGCACTACTTTATGTCTACCAAAAGAATTTTCAAAACTATTTTATACAAAAACCTGGTCATATATGTTAATTTCAGCTTTATTCATAAGTCAATATTTGGAAGCAACAAAGAACTCGTTTACTAGGTATATTGGTAAATAAACTAAAAAGAATAATGCTATCAAACCATAAAAAGGCATAAAGGGAGTTTAAATCAACATTTCAATGAATTAAAAGTGAAAAAAGCCAATCCAAAAAGGATACATTCTCTATATTTCTAACTATATGACTTTCTATAAAAGGCAGATCCACAGATATAGCAAAAAGACCAGTGCTTTCTAGGAGCTGAGGATGGTGGGGTAAGTATACATAGATAAAGTACAGTGTGAGAATATTTTGGATAATACTAATATGAGAGTTAAATGGCATTATACTTTCACCTATACCCACAGAATGTGCAGAACCAAGAGTGAACCATTACGTAGATTATGATTTTGAGTGATTCTGACTTGTCAGTGATCAGACATTAGTGACAAGTGTACCACTCTGAAGGGGAATAGTGATAATGGAAAACTAAACATATAAGGGAGCACAGAAGTGGATGGGAGCTCTTTGTATCTTCCTTCCAATGTTGCTATATATTTAAAACTGCACTGAAAAAGGGTCTTTAAATATAAATAAAATTTCCATACAATAATATTTATCATGAATATTGCTACCCTGTATGTATAGACACTTCATGACATAGCATGTATTCCTTCCAATTGTCTAATTGACAGCTATTTCCCTGATATGAGTAATAGTAGTACATTTATATGAATTTTTTCACTATTTCATATTATTTCCATCAGATGTTTTTTTTTTAAAGATTTATTTATTTATTCATACAGAACTGGAGTACAGGCCAGAGATGCGGAGGGTGATAGGATTCACCAGAGATAGAGCAGGAAGCAGAACAGGCCGACTGAGAAGTACACTGCTGAGGGGGGCAGCGGGTGGGCCAGCAGAGGTCTGCCTTGCCATGTGGTCACCCTCGGGGCAGGTGGGGATCGAACTCATGGGGAAGTGGCTCAAGCTTCTAGTGCTGTGCTTTAACCTGCTGCGCCACCAGGAGAGCCCTGATGATTATTTTTAATAGTATTTAGGAATTGTGTCAAGACAAATAATGTGCAAAAAGGTTATTTTTGTTTGTTTTCCTTGTTATAATTTTATTTATATCGTGCATATTTTGTACAATAATGTAAAACTGCTGTTAACACTTAAGTAACTAAATTGGGTTGCAAGGAATAAAAAGCCATCACAGTATTGTTGGGTCAAATTAAATATCACTTGTTCTTTTGAATTGTTTTAAGTATTAATAGGCCTGGAAAGACCTAGTGCAAGTTGTTTTTCCCACTTCTTGTCTTTTCCACAAGGTTAGATACACAAACTACTTTTTGGTCAGTCATCAGTCAACCTGAATTTTTTTTTTTCAAAAAGGAAAATTTAAAAATGATAAGTGAAATACATGGCATTAAAAGTAAGATTTCTAGAAGTTGCTGAATTCTTTTTTAACCTTACAACTTTAATTCCTCTTCATAAATAATTCTACCTTTTCCTACGAGGGTGCCAAAAACAGTCAAGCAAAAATGTCAAGAGGGAATAAGCTGCAAAAATCGCTATGAGATGGAACTTCTAAAGATATACTTAATTCAAATAAAAATTATTCCAAAGGTTAATATGGCAGCATTGCTATCTGTCTCTCTCATTACCAAACTGGTCATTTGTAGCAGATCAATTGCTAGAATTGGCACTTGTGATAGAGTTCCCAATCCATTTGCTGAATATTGCTCATGTTCCAAATCCATAATCAGTCCCATATTAATTTATCCTTTTTGATTAACCTTAAGTCAGTATTTAACTTTATTGAGGTTTCCTTCATAAGCTAAAGAACTAAGGCAAGAGGAAATAAAAAATTTAAAGAGGAAATAAAAAGGGAGAAAGGAGACCAGTTAGTTGTCATTATAGTTTAAAATGAGAGAAAAGGTAAAAACCAAACTAGAATAATGCTAATGGAAAAATATATGTATTTTATAAAATCTTTAAAGAAATATTGCAATTAATTAAGGCAGTAATTGTATATACATTATGAGACAGGTAGCTCTCAAAATTATTTTTGTGATTTAGAAACTGAGAGAATGAGATGATTTCAATAGAATTCTAAAAGTATGAAAGCAATTTTCAGTTAGGATAAAGAACTGCATTTTAAACCATTTGTCACATCTTAAAAATGGAGCATGAAAATTGGACTTTACACAATTTTTTTTTTTATCATTTTTCTTTCTTCTTTGTCACAGATAACTAGGACTTATTTCTAATCAGGTAGTTTCGGATACTTTTAACTACAAAAAATAATTTAAGAAGTCTAACAAAAGATTGAATAGTGCTTTTCGCTTGGATATGTTTCATGAAGTCTGACTAGATCAGAAAGTCCTACTTGCCAGGCTGCTAAGTGTAGTATCTTAGCATAAAATGTATTTTTCTCTATTAGCAAGGAAAATTTGCAGCATTATGTGCTATTACTTTTATCACTGAAATAGACTTATTTAACTTATTTCTTGTTCTTTTCTCAGTTTCAAATGATTATTTGATTTTAAATGTTATTGTATGGGATTGCTCATTTTATAAATATAATTCAAATTGCCTTCTATGACAGCATTTCTTGTGATAGACTATGGCAGTAAAATTAATGAAGTGTATTCCAGCTTTATTGAGGTATATTTGAAAAACTATATATTTAAAGTATACATATAATAACTTCACATATATTTACAAAATAATTGCCTTAATCACATTAATTAACACATCCACTATTTTGTACAATCATGTTTTATAGGTATATGTCTGCTTAGTATAAATTTTCTTAGAAAATTTGACATTATTAGCAACAGTCATCAAGCTATATATTATACCTATAGTGATTATTCATCTTTTAATAGAAGTACGCTATTTGATTAGTATATCACCATAAATACCATTCCATGGTCCTGGTAAACACCATTCTCTCTGTTTATATGAATTTGAGTTTTCATTTTTAGATTCCATACATAAGTGAAAACATGTTTTTTCTTTGCCTGGTAAATTTCACTTAGCATAAAGTGCTCTAGGATCAAATTGATCAAATTGATAAGACAGAAATTTTATCATGGTATGTATTATTTCATTTTAGGTATGTGCATGACTTAGCAATGGGGATACAGTTTAATGGGGATGGGTTTTCATTTTTACTTACTTCATGGAATTAATATAATATTAGCAATGGATTTTGAATGGCTAAGGGTCAGGATGAACAAAACATTGTGAGATTATATAAATCATAAAGAAAAATGATGTTATTAAGAGATGTATTAAACATACAAATTATGAGAGTACTATCAATTTAGAATGCTACCATGCATGATAAGACCACTAGGGAAAGTAGCAATTTTGGAACCATCATAATATATGTGGTCAGTGGTTGACCAAATGTCATCATGTAACCTAACTTCATTCTTCTAGTACAGATATAGTTTATCTCCATATTTCAGTTATTATAATAATACTGTAATGAATTTAGGGATTCAGATATACTTATAAGATTATAACTATCATTCCTTTGGAAATATTCCAGTGAGGGATTGTTGGATCTTATGACATTTCTATTTTTATACATTCAAAAACCTTCATGCTGTTATCCAGAATGGCTATATCAATTGACATTTCCACTAACAATGTACAGGATTTCATTACCTCCATATCCTTATCAATTCTTGTTATCTCTTATCAGTTTGATAATAGACATCCTAACAGGTGTGAGATGATATGTTGGGTTTTGATTTGCACTTGATTTATGAATTGATTTGATTGATGAAATGTAATACCTTTTCCTTTCCCTATTAACCATTTGTTAACTAGAGCTTTGTAATATAGTTTGGAATCAGGAATTGTGATACAGCTAGCATTGTTCTCTGTTCTCATGATTGTTTTATTTCCTTAATGTTGAGCCAGATTTCTGCTCCTGTTCATATTTAACATATTTAAAGAAATAAGATCTGAGATCTTCCTTAACCTGTGGAAGGAACTAGATACCCAAATTCAGGAAACCCAAGATGTTTCAAAGAAAATGAAGCAAAGAGACCCCCAACAAACACCTTATATTAAGTACCCAAAGTTAAAGATGTAGAAATAATATTGAATGAGAAAAAAAGGAAGCCATTCACTATTTGGCTTGTTTTGGTTCAATTTGGTCATTTGTTTCTTTTTTTTTTTTATGTCCTATATATGAGTGAAATCATTGAGTAAATGTCTTTCTCATTTTGACTTACTTCATTTACCATAATCCCCTCCAATTCTATACATGCTTACACTGAGGGTGGGGATGAATAACAAAGGAGGGAGGTGGCCCAATCATCACAAAGTTGAGGAGTATTGTTGTTTTGTTGGTGGGCATGTTGTTGGTGGGCATGTTGTACTGATATACATCTAAAGAAAGTGTGCACCTTTATATCAGAACCATGTACAGTGTTGTAAGCCAACATAACCTCAATAAAAAAAATACAATTTTGTAAATTGACAGACTCTAGTTAATTCAAGTAAAATCCGAAATAAATATAAACTGGTACACTACAGAAATTATGAAATATAAATATATTCTGTTGGATAAATATTCAAATGTCTTGATACCAAAATGCCTCACATGTTTATAAACCAAGTAAAAATATTTAAAAATATTAATTGCTTTGGGATTTACAGTTCTCAGTTGTAATTAGATTCATAATAAATATTTTAAAAATAACAAAGACACTTATGACATAAAAGTCAAAAGAAATGACAAGTTTTTTTAAACAGAAGGGTCATTAGATTTATTTACTAGTATAAAAATGAAAATGATGAAATGTACTCATGATCTTCAAATTGCCTTAGACAAACAAAAGTGAATATATTAAATATATTATGGTTTAAAAGGCATTGTAACTAAATTCTTAACCTATCAAAATAAGAATTTTTATGTAAGTTATCCTTCAATTAATATTTATCTGTCTAGGGTCCTAATTTTATGCTTCCTAAAATTTCATGTTCTCTTAACTTGATTTGGCTATCTCATAGAAAACAATAAATGTTGTTCTAAATTCAACAACAATAGGGTATGCTTTTGCTGCTATTTGTTTCATATTTTGTGGCAAGTTCTTATGTTGAACAGTAAATAGTTTGGGACTGCACTGAGCAGATTGGGGATACGGAATTAAGTAATCAAGTGTCTAAACCAAGATCAGCAAGATGGGATAGAACATGACGTATTCTGTTGACATTCCTTGCGATAACTCCCTATGTAACTACAAACCCATAGCTCCAACTTGGCCCAGTGTAATTGTAGTGCATTATCACAAAATATGGAGCAAATATCAGGATATGCAGATAATTTTCTGTGTATATATTGCTAGGTCAAACTTCATTATTTGCATAGAAATTACTTGTAGAAAATTTAAAATACCAACCTAACAGAGTGACTGCATTCATAACCAATAAGACAATCACTTGTTGATCTGATTTCTCATATAGCTTAGAAAGTATTGCTATTTTTCCTCTTGAAATTACCTTTAAAGATTCAACCTAAAAATTTCCACTGTGAGGAGTGTTCATTCTATTAGTTTTAAAAATACTATCCCATAAAATTCTTTTATTCTCACTTTTATTAGCCCTTATGCAGTGTGACAGCTGAATTAACTTAACCTTCTGGCCTATAGCTTCTTTTGATTATCTTATTGACTGTGAGATATTTTGAATTTCATTCTGACAATTTAGAAATTGAATTCTGATTGCAAGAGTAGATGATAATTTAATTCTCATTTGATTCTGAGAAAAATGACTATTTTCACACATGATCAAGAAGTTGCAGAAAATTATACCTACACCATCACAATTAAAGAAAATGCATCATTAAAGGTATAAAATGAACTGCAGTGAGAGTTCATAGGAGCTTTATTTGTGAAAGCCAAAATCCATAAACACCCCAAACTCATCAGTAGATGAAAGTCTGAACAGATGGTAGTATATGACATACTACTCTTCTATCTTTTACTTTGTTTTCAAAGTAGTTTCTTTAACTCCTTCATTTCCCCACCATGGTAATCTGATTTGAAGACCCAAATGTGGTGTTTATTATACAGCCAAGTCCTGTACAAAGCATGAATGTCTGGCAAATTTCAAACATATCTAAAGTTAGTTCTTAACAGACTATTAAGTCTCTTAAGAGACAGTCTCTGCCACCAGAAACTGGTTCTGATTCCTATTTACAAGCACCTTCTATTAATACCATGAATGTTCTAATGAGAAAGAAGACAACCACCTGCTGCCTACCTTTGTCTGTCACATATTGGCGAGATTCCTTCATTTTCTTTATTTGTTATTAGGAAATATACCTTCAAATAACAACAACTGTCTAAATACACTGTTCTAATATCTTACAAATATTGACTTCTGATTTCAATTAGTTTCCAATGAAACCCCAACCATCCCAAGATTATTGTTCCCCTTAACTTACACTGAATTATGAAATTGCTAGTTATTTCTCACATCCAGAACTGTTCATTATATATACATGCATATATGTATGTATGTATGTATGTATGTATGTATGTGTATGTGTATGTGTATGTGTATGTGTATGTGTATGTGTATATGTATATGTATATGTATATGTATATGTATATGTATATGTATATATAAAATTTCGGGCTTCCCTGGTGGTAACAGCATGTTAAAGTGCAACACTACAAGCTAGTCAGTCTCTTCAGTGCGAGTCAGATCCAGGCCCTGGAGGTGACTCACATAGATCACTTCGATTCCCAGTGGCAGACCTCTCCTTACACGCCTGTTGCTCCCCTCAGCAGTGTACTTCGTTTATCTGCCTGTTCTGCTCCCTACTCTCCCTGGTGAATCCTCTCACTGCCCCTGCACCTCTGGCTGTGCCAAATGTGAATTAAATTGATTTTCCTTTGTACATTAAGTAACATAACAGGTCTTCAATTTCATTGTTTTTATTTTGTGTTGATTGTTTTGTGTATAGGAAAGCTACTAACTTCAAGAGGGAATGTTTTTACTATTTGCTTAAATTAAACCTAAAATGTTTGGCACATGTTTTGTCACTAATATTAATCTTATTTTCTTTAGAAATTTAATCTAGTTAAATGACTTACCCTCAAAGGAAAACATGATATATGTATACAAACATAAAAATGTTCAAACCTGAAATAAAGTAGATATGGTCAATTGTTGATATGTAATATTCTAAATATAGATGGAATATATGTGTCTCACTTTTGTGTACATATTCCTATAAAATTATCTCTGTTAGAATTTGAGTGTCACTGGCATTTTTTACAGATTTTTATAACAGAAGATGATAAAAAAAGATGTAGTGATAAAAGTTTTTGATTAACTCACTTATATTCCCTTATCTAAGGAGATGAGAGTTTAAACATATAAAGCTGCTTCTGAAGTGTGAGTTTCTGAATGAGGTTTACCTCCCAGATCTTTACCTAAGTTTGCCAAGCTATACCAGATGTCAGACATGCCCCAGGGGAAGACAATTTGGCCAGTTTCTTCAGATTAATCTGACTTGTCAGGCGGCTGTATGCTATACTGTATTCAGTCTTGCTACGCGGTGGGTAAGAGCACAGAAAGCACTGAGACATATGCAGTACCCCCTTCCTAGAGAGGAACCTGGCTGTCAACTCCCCTGTAGTCTACTCCCCAGTAAACTCACTGGAACATTCCTTGAATACTCTTTGGTTCTCTAGCTTAAGGTCTAAAATCTAAATTCAGCTTTCAGTATCAGTCAGTTCTGTGACTTTCCCATGGCATTACTCTAGTTTACATTTGAATTCCCAAGTAAACAAGGGACAGTTGGGGGGGGGATGGTGAAAGATGAGGAGAGCTTTGGGGCTTCTCCTTGGCTATGCTACTCTACTAGTCAGGAGGGAAAACAATTGAGAGCAAAAAATTTGGAATATCGATCTCTTAGAAGGAATTTAAAATAACAAAGACAAAGGAAAAATAATTAGGTCAGGATAGGAGAGAATGTATCCATTACATATTGGTGAGAAACCATTTTTTTTTTCTTGGCCAACACTAAAACTTAAATTCTGAGGACAGTGAGACTATGAATATTGTTTTACTTTTACTGGAACTCTTTTTTCTTAGAGATTTAGAAAGGCAACTCCAACAATAGGAGAAATAGCCATAAAATATCAGTCTTGAATTCTTACCAGAAGTCAGATTGGACAATAGTATAAAAAATGGATACTAACTATGTTAATATTACCTATATGCTAGGAAAGGCATGACTATCTGGAATGCTGGTCAATAGAGTCAGTTAATAATGGCTACAATATTTTGTTCAGACCAATCTATATACTTATGATCATAGCACTTGTTGACTGTCGATGCCTCAGATTAATGGGTTGAAATCCTAACCCCTACCATGTTGGTACATGGAGGTCTTCCATGAAAGTTTAGCATACATATAATGAATTTTTGTTATTGTACTGCACATATAGTTATCTTTAATTAAGTATAAAATTTTGTAAAAATATTTCACAATTTAATTCAATAAATAGAAGAGATTAGAATAACATTAATGACAAAATCAAAATTTCAAGTCGAGTAAAATGTAAACATTACTACTACTTACTAATGTCAACATTTGTGGTGATTTTAATTTAAGTTATACTCAGAAATTGTAATGCATATTACTGATGATATTAACATAAATGCATAGTAATAGATATGTGATCAAGCTTTAAAAATCATTCAAAATTATTCCACCAAATAGTATTAATACAACAAATTTCCTTAAAATATTTTAATGTACTTAACTTTTAATTTTTGCTTAATGTGAGAAAATAAAGTGTGTCACAGGATATTCGTTTGAATCTTGTCAACATTTTTCTGTTCTCTGCACTTGGCAGAATTAATGATAATTCATTTTGTAGTATTGACAATAAATCAGAATTTTGGTTTATTCTCAAAATCCATTTTCCAACACACACACATGTACAAACACACACAAACAGATACACACACACACTATATTTTCATCCACAAAACACAGATTAAATATAAGTGATATCCACAAAGCAGCTAGTAGTAGCCCTATGTACTTCCCACAGCTCCGCTCACACACACACACACACACACACACACACACACACACACACACACTATAACAGGATACCTGATAGCTTCTACAGTTCAATGTCAATTCTGCTATATTAAATGCAAGAAAACCAGTGTAATTGATTTGGAAGGAATGCAATTTTGTTGGTACAGTTAAGTTTTACACTCCATAAATATACATAACTACCTTTTCTTCTTCCCAAGAGTCTATTTTCTTCAATTTCAGAGCTGCATTACCCTCCTGAAATTCAAAAGCCTAGAAACATAGATATTTTGAGAGAATATAAATTGTCTATATCAATTTTTTCACTTATAATAAAATGCTAATTATATCATAAAATATTATTTTACTCATCAAAAACAAAATAAAACTTTTGATACTATGTTATGTGCTATATTACGATGATGTATTCCTCTTCCATATTGTTCTACCATTTTAATTCATTATTTTAGTTTTTTTGCCAGTAAAAAGTAGTAATTTAACAAAACTTAGTTGTGTTACATTTTAGTAATGTAACTTGTTAAATAGTAGACTTTTGTCAAGATAATTTCTTAACTTCTCTATAATAACTTAAACAGTTGCCTCACTCTTCAATTACAAAATTGCTGAAACCATGCTTTTATTCTAGAAAAGAGTGCAATTCAGAATAAAAGCAGCATATGCTCCTGAATTCCAGCACAGCAGCTTCCCACTTTTAAATGAATTAGTATTAAAAAGAAAATGTTATGTTATATTCTAAAACATTATCATTAACACTCATTATCTTCATCTTTATGCCTACAAACCTACCATAAAAATTGTCCATGTGAAAATGAAAATACTGTGTGTGTGTGTTTGTATATGTGTGTGTGTTGGAAAATGTATAATTTCACTTACATATCAAAAATAGGCATAAAATAAGACTAATAGCAATAAATTAAAATGAAATTATTATAATGGTGAAACTCTGACATGCAATGAAAAGACTAAAATCCTTCCAAAATACTATTTTATATATATATATATATATATATATATATATATATTTGCATCTGTGTACGTTACGAAGGATTTCCCGTCATCAAAGCAAATATTGAAATTAATATTTCTATTTATAGTTCTGTTTTTGTATTTCTTTTTAAAGAAAATACTCTGAGATAGTTCTAAAAAAATTTCTTTGGGTTATACAAAGATTACATGGTATTACACAGTGATCTGAGCATTTTTTACCTCACTGTAAAGTAAAAAGGAGCATTTTGTTGGCCATCTTGTTAACAAATTTTCTCAAAGATGAATTAAAAGTATGCAGCAGCAATTTTTAGATATCAGGCAACCTAAGTGCAGAAACAGCCATGCTATCTTATTTATCTATATTGTTCAACATCTTATTTAAGGTAATGTAAATAATGTCTTCAATAAGCTTTACTATGAAATGTACAAGCAGATCAACAAATATACCAATTTTTAAATTTCTGAAATATGCTGTGAAATTTGAAGAGATAGTGTAGTCTAAAAAACATGTAGGCATAATGCAGCTATTATTTAGTAAATGGCTTTTAAAATGTGACAAATCATCTGAAAATATATGGAAGTTTAGAACTTCCTCACATGAATAAGAAGCTGTATTTCAGTGCAATTAGAAAGCAAATGAGCAGAAAGAAGGGTATACTTTGAGAGGATAGATTAATGGTAAACAAATAATGAATAATCTGGTGGCAAGAATGATCAGATAATGGTTCACAAAAACAACTAGTAGATATGTTTAAAATATTATAAAAAGTAAAGCACAAATTCACATTTTAGCTATTTGTCCAGGTACACATGAAAAAAGCAAATCTGAAGAAATGTAGGGTATTTCAACACAGAAATTGACTTCTATTAATGAAACAGACTTGGGATTGTACTAATCTTGTCACAATAACAATTAAATTATTCTAGATAAATGATAATTGATATAAGGAAAAAGAGATGGTCATCTCCTAGTATTTTTGTGAACCATCATCTGATCAATCTTATCATGAGATTATTCATGATTCATTTACTCCTAATCTATTCTTCTCAAACCCTTCTTCCTGGGAGGGAGGGAGAAAGGAAGGGAGATACAGCATATACATATAAATAAATGTGAACTAGAAAAAAAAATAGTTTTGAAAGGTATCTGTTTGGGTTGTTGAAACAAAAACACCAGACTAGTACATAAACATAAATCAAATTCATACATTATCAATACTGAGAAGTCCAAGATCCAACTATTGGTAGATTTGGAAGAGAAAGCCATTATCCAGTTCTTAGATGACTAGTGTCTTCTCTGTGACCTCAGATAAGTGAGGGAAGGTCTCTGGGAATATTTTATAAGGACTCTAACTCAGCACTCTTAGACAATCCACTTCCAAATACCACATTACAGATTACATTTCAACATAATTTGGAGGGGGCGGGAGGAGGAGTGTTCATTTTATAGCAAAAGTAGCATCGAAAGAAGAGCTTGCAATGTTTAAGATTTTGTGGTTTAGGTCACCCCTAAACCCATAACCCTAGTTAAAGGCAGTGCTTCTTCAGTCTCATGCTTATGGAGTCAGAGAGGACATGTCAGCAAGAGCACCTCATGGAATTTGAAAAGTCAATGTGACGAACCCAAAGATATGCATTCTTGTCTGCTACATAAATTACGAATGTGCAGGGAAGACACATGTAGGACTGAAAAAAAGAACAAAACGAGAAAGCAGAAGTCAAAGAGTGGCTAATTTAGTTGCTAATAATATACAGAAGGCATCATTTGACATTTGACTTCTGATCAAGTTACTATGTGTTAACATAAACATAAACACTCTCAAGAAAATAAAGGAATTCAGAACCTCTAAAATACACCATCCATAATGTGTACATAATATACACTTACTACAGCATATTTGAGAGGGAAAATAACAAGTGAACAAATATAAGAGTAAATGAATTCAAGCACCAAGATATTGCAATTAACATAAAGGAACCATAAAGACAAGTTACTTGACATACTTAGCAGCAGATTGAAGAGGGCAGATACTGAAGTCACTAGGCTTGGAGATAATTTAGTCTAAAATAAGAAAGAAAAAAAGAAGATTCAAGATTAAATAAAGATTTTCAGTTACATGTGGGAAAATGTCAAACCATGATATATGTTCTAGAAAGAGAGAAGACAGTTAATGGATAGAATAAAAAATTTTCATAATCATTAGTTGAATCCATATCCAATGTTAAATTGATATTCAAAAAATGTGATGAGGTTAATTAAAATAAATAAATAAATAAATAACACCAAGACAGATCACAGTCAACACAGTCAAGCTGCCAAAACCTAAAGATTTCTGAGAAAAGACACTGCAATGACCCAGAGAAAAATGAGAAATTTCATTCAGGAAAACCACCAAACAGTTGACATCTGACTACTCATCACAAAGAACCAAGGCAAGTAGAAAATGAAATTTCATTTTAAATGATAAGAGCAATATAAATGTATACTGCATTGAATATATATGAGAAATTCCTCAAAGATAAGGAAATTTCAAAAAAAATAGAAAGCAGGATAAAACAAAAAAATTTATTTGATGTTATACAGGTTGAGTAAACTTCATGTTGCCATCACCAGTTTGGAAAAAAGATCTAATACAACATGAAGAATCAGGTAAAATAAATAGGACATCGTTTCAATAGACTGGAAAAAGTATACTTTACTGAACACAGCTTTAGTATGGAGTGACAAAACTTAAAAACAAAGCTCAGAATAATCAAGTTCCCTAGGAACTCAACATATCTAAAAGAAACTACCAGACTATTGCAAAATATATGAAATATTTCATCCACAGACAAAAGCACAACATTTTTTTTTAATTTCCAATCTATAATTACACGTCACAGAAAGAAACACAACAAGATTATGTGGTAAAATCAACATAAATAGACATTGTAAACTATCTAAATGAAATAGACAGCAGTAACGTTAGGAAGAGAGAAAAAGGACAAGAGTACCAATGAGTTGTGCAATTTCAAGCAACTAATCAGCATCCAGGCAGAGGAAGCAGTAGAAAAAATAAACATTTGAAGGAATGATAATCAAAAACAGTAATGATTTGAAGAATAATATCAATACAGGGGGCTCAATATCCCTCCAAGCAAAACCAACAATAAGGAAAAACAAGCAAATAAAAAAAATCAAGATCATCATAATTAAACTTTTCATAACCCATTATAAATAAAGAAAAAGCACAAAAAGTTCAGAAGTTAAAGACACATTCTGTAAGAGGACAGTAGATAAAAATATGGTAGACTTATCATTGGTGTCAAGATGAAAAGAAGCTGAAGTATTATGTTCAAAGTATTGGGAAGGAAAGTAAAACTAAGTAGAATTTTGTACCAGTAAATGTGGATTTCAAGCATACATTTTAGTTAATGAAACTGGTGATAAAACCTGGTTGACTGAACAAACAGGAATAGGTAAGAACTAATAATGAATAAGGAGATGTTTAGGTTACATGTGTGTTTAGTTTGGGTATGTAAGTAGATAGCTGTATCTTTCTTCAAGAATAAAATTACAACAGTGGAACCTTAATGTTTAAGAAGTACCCTGTTTTAGACACTTAAGTTTAAAGCGCCTTCCTGTTGAATATCTATATAGAAGTATCCTATACATTTTGATTATACAACTTAGTAGAAATATAAACTCAGATGTCCTGGTATTAGAACACACATATACAAACAAATTTATGTCTCTAATAAGTCAGTAAGCAAATGCATATTTTTAGCTAAAACTAGAGACTTAATTATAAAAAAACAGGATTTTTACCAGTCAGTATAGTGTTAATTTTCTCACATGTGCAGAATTGTTAACATGGCCTGCATATGATATTTGTCTATTTATTGTATAGTAAGAAAAGTTAATTTCTATTAAAAGGGACCCCTTTTAAATTATGGAATGATTTAAAACAACTTTTGAATTTTTAAATGAATAATATTAGATTTGACTGAACCATAAGTTAAATAAATATTAAATATTTATGCATTCAGGACAACTAATTTTTATATGAGAAATCTTATTCTACATTATTTTAAAAGCCACCATTAGTGTTACTGCTTGGATCTATTTTGTGCTTATATTACTAATGCTGATTTACAAAGAAGTCTTTAAATGGTGTATTTCCAAATGTAGAAATGCCAACACCACTGTATATGATATACTCTTTTTTGCTCTAGAAACACCCTGAAAGTGTAGCTCTATTTTGGTAATACTTTGAAAGGAATTTACATTTTATTTTCAATCCCCACAGACTTAAAATAAATATTCAATAAATCCATTTTATCTATCTCAAGGCAAAAGTGCTTTGTAAAATAAGGGATTCCTTGTCAAATGTTGATATAAACCAAGAGTCTTTGTTAGTTTACCTGCCTCCAAGGACTATTACCTTTAGGCTGACAGAAGGACTGACAAATGCTGAATAGCACCCAGCAGAAGTGACATAATATATAAAAACAACACTCTAAAGTGACAACAGCAAGCTCAAACATAGGGTGGAGAAAAACATACCAGGAATATTTAAAAATTCTACTCTAATGAATTATGAGCTGTCAAGAATACATAGGAACAGAAAACATTGGAGAAATAATGATTATTTTTCTGCAGCTTTCTAGATGGCTAAAAAAAGCAGTGAGTCAACATAAGGTTTGAATGTACACTATAATAAGAGGATATAATTTTAAAAGACTGCTTAATGAATTCTAAAATTCTGCAACATGATTCAGATTTTAAAATCTGCAATATTTATAACAAACACACACACAAAAAGCAGGTAATTTGAAAAGCTGAGATTGTTTATAAACTGCAACCACATTTTGAAATATTTAATAATATTAGAAAAATGTAAAAACTTAAAAGAAAATTTATACAAAATCAGTATGGCTTTCATTACTGGTGTTTAAAATGTATTTAGAATGATACTCAGTAGCTAGGAAAATAAACTACTCCCCACCAGAAATTTAGAAACTCTTTGTTCTCACAGGTACAATTTGTGCAAACAGCTTAAAAAACAGATTGCTGAGTCAAAGGTAAAGCTACTGGATATGAAAAAAAGCCATATTGCTGATAGTTCTGAAAGAACAAATTACCTTTGAAATGGGAAATTCTTGACCAGCCAAATGGACTTTTTTTTTTTTAACAATATTTTTTTTTTTCTCTTTAACCAAACCACATACTGGTCCTGAGTACTGGATTTCTGATTTCTTAGTCAATTCTCAAACTGAAGCTGAATCAAGTAGCTCTTTGCTATGGAGAAATATTTAGATACTTTATTAATCTTAAAGAGCTAAGCTCAACTGAGCTGCAAAGATGGCTTTTCATTTGTGGAACACAGATATTTTTATCTATTGCATTCCTCAAAAATATCAGAAGAGTAATATTTTTCTATAAGCCAATGAACTAGCAAATAGAACTTAATAAAATGACACAACTTAAGTAATTAAAAAATACATTTGTACTAAGGGTCACTAAATTCCATTAGTTTGACCACTGTTTTATCCTATATTCATAGAAGGATATGTGGCATAAAATTTACTAAAGACTAGCCCATAGGTAGGAGTTTTCAAAAATACGGAGTTAAATTATAAAAATAAATCTAGATTATAAAAATAATGCCAAAGAATAGAACATGTCAGTATTTTCTTCATATATATTTTTCAATCTCTGTCCTAGATACAATCTTAAGAAGTAATAGTGAGTTGAATCACTGTGTAATTTGAGAAATCTCTAAACTTTCCAAAATGGTCACAAAATAATTAGTTTATGTAGGGATTTGTTTGGCTAGAATGAACTTTACCAAATGAATGAGCAAAAACAAAACTGAATTAACATTTTACCTAATAAACTAGATTTCTGAGTTCTGCATGTTCTTTACCTTATCTCACTATCACCATTCCCATTAGCTAATAATTAAAACTTGTTTTGGAATTTTTAAAATAAGTAAGATTCTAAGTTAAAGTTCATTCTAATAAAGTATTATCAAACCATGTACTGGAATTTTTTATCTTTAATATATAACAAATCACTCTAATGTAGAAAGGGGAATTAAAAACATTCTGGAATTATCTGAGTTTACAACTATATAGTTCATCTGTGCCTTCTTGGTCCATGACTATTGAATTCAAAGTAATCCTATTTGTAGCTACTATAATTTCCATTATAACAGCTTAGAACTATCTCAATAGAAGCAATTTACTTCTTCCAGTCTACTGTCTCCCAGTCTACTGTATCAAATCCTATTATCAACAAGTTTTCTAAACACAGTCTTTGAATACCTATATTTTCCATTTGCCCTAAAAGCACATTCAAGTATTACCATTAGGAAATTTTATTTTTTGAAGATTTATTTTTTTATGCATACAGAACTGGGGTCCAGGCCAGAGGAGCAGGAGTGGTGAAAGGATTCACCAGAGACAACAGTGGGGAGCAAAACATGGAGATTGATGAAATACACTGCTGAGGGGAGCTGCAGGTGATGTCTGCCGCGCCATTTGGGTCACCTCCCTGGCTGGGAATCAAACTTGTGCTACAGTAGCTGCTATAGCTTCAGAGTGCTGTGCCATTGTGCCACCATTAGCAAATTTTAAACTCACCATTTCCAGTTTTATTGTATGATATTGCATGTATCCAAAGTAAATCCAAAGTGTTAGGAATCAAATTCCAGTATAGCAAAAGATTTACTTTCACGATGAAGCTTATAAAATGGTTACCCATAATTTTAAAAGAAAATATAAATTCTTAATATGACTATATATATATATATATATATATATATATATATATATTCTAGTTTATATCACTTAGCACATGGTAATGTTTATTTCTATCCAGTATGGCTATATACTACTCAGTTTGTGATAAGCCCTATAAATTAATTTCCTGGAAGTATTTTGTGGAATATAAGCTTACCCTTTTAGGGCTGGAATAGATACAGTAGTGGGTGGGCCCTCCCTGGTGGTGCAAAGGGTTAAAGTACAGCACTACAAGTTAGCCCAGGCTGCTTCATTGCTGTGCAAATTCAATCCCAGCGCAAGAGGTGATCCACATGGCGCAGCAGACCTCTCCTGTCTTCCCCTCTGCTCCCCTCAGCAATGTACTTTGTCAATCTGCCTGTTCTGCTCCCTGCTCTGACTCTGCTGAATCATCTCACCGCCCCTGTAACTCTGGCCTGTACCCGCAGTTCTCTATGAATAAATAAATGTTTAAAAAAAATAGATACAGTACTGGTGTGTCCCTTTCCTGGTTACATAGGGGATAACATGGGAGTGAACTTGTATGGTTGGGGTACCCAACTTGCTTTACGAAATGCTATCAAGAATTATCAAACATTCCTGGAAAGAACCAAATAGCAAATAGTTTAGGATATATGTCTCATGTGGTCTAACATGCAAATACTCATACAAGCCGTGATAGTATGCTCACATCTTAGTCTAATGTTATCTATTAATAGCCTCCAGTTATTTTAGAAAAATAAATTAATCTGTGGTACAAATTGATGATCCATGTTATTAAATTTGGCAATAATTCTTATTCTTCTCAGTGACAGATTTTGATGCAAGCCTATCAAGTACTGTTCTGGGAAAGTGAGGTTTCATAAATTTCCTAAAATTTCTACAGATGTGAAAACTGTGTGAAGAATATTTAAGTTTCCATTTTGATGACATCAGGGAAAAGTGATAATCATAAATTAGACTATAAATTTTGAATACAAATATATAGTTGGATGTGGATTTATTTTTGAAGGAATACAATTTTCATTTCTACATGAAATGCATGGATTGGCAATTAAAATAATTTACTAAATAATATATAATAAGAAATGGTCTCTATGTATTAACCTATATACCCTTTAAATACTCCTGAGAAGAAAGTGAAATTGTTACCATTTCTAGGTCACACTTGATGAAATTGAAGCAGATATTTTAGAAAATTACCCCAAACTATACAGCAGACATTTTACAGATCCTGGGTCAAATTCTACCAGTTTAGCTGTATAACTTGACCTAGTTCAGGACATCTATTTTGTCTGGGTTATATTACTATTACACAGTTTCTTAGTTGTTGACCTCCAGAAAGAGTTTTAATCCTCTTAGGTTTCAATTCTTCATGTATATAATGCTTAAAATAAACTATTAATTAATCATCTCTAAGGTCTTTTTAAAAACACCATAAATATTGCTAAAGTAAACCACAGCAACAATTACCTGAGATAATAAATTAGTGCAGCAATGTTGCTGGATGCAAATTCAAAATATAAAAATAAAGAAAATAGCCATCAGAAAGAACAAAATATTTAAATTTTTAAAACTTAAAATTATAGTTAATAAATTTTAAGACTTGTTCATTTACAATGACAAATTTGTTGACAATTTAAATGATAACTAAATGAATAGAAAAATACCAGTCACAGAAAGAAAATTGTTAAAATAGCAATAATCTCCAAATTCATCTACATATTTAAAAAAATTCCTACTAATGTATATGAGGGTTTTTTGAAAAATGGATTTTCTAAAGTTAGATTGTAAAGGTCCATCTATATGACTCTAAATACACTAAAAACATTGAAATGTGTAATTTGTAAAAGTAAATTCTATAATATGTGAACTGTTTGTCAAGCTGTTATCAATAGCATTGCAAATTAATATATTATCATTTTAACTTGCATGTATTTCTCTTGATAAATATTGACAACTGATGAACTTTTCCAAAATACAAAATTCATTATACTCTGATGAGTGATTTTAAGACAAAAAATGTTTAACCATTAGAATTCAAACAGTCTAAAGATAAGCAAACCTCCTTTCTGTATTAAAAAATCCAAGGAACTGGGCCCTCCCTGGTGGCGCAGCGGGTTAAAGCACAGCACTGAGAATCTAAAGCCGCTGCCGCATGAGCTCGATTCCCGCCTGCCCGGGAGGTGACCACATGGCATGGCAGACCTCTCCTGACCCGCCCGCTGCTCCCCTCAGCAGTGTACTTCGCAATCTGCCTGTTCTGTTCCCCACTCTGTCTCTGGTGAAGACTCTTGCCGCCCCTGAGCCTCTGGTCTGTACCCCAGTTCTGTATGCACAAGTAAATAAATCTAAAAAAAAAAAAAAATTAAAAAAAAATCCAAGGAACTTATCAAGTAAATGATATATTATAGTTTCAAGTGTCTACATGTCAGTTTATTTTCTAGTCTATTACATTTTAACATCATTGTTATAAAGGCAAAACTAACTGTAAGTCAGAATTCCAATAATCACAGAATATATTAAAAGTAGAATGTGCCATTAAGTATAAAACATGTATATAAATAAAAAGTCCTAGTCTTTAACCATAACCAGGTATATATGGGGTCTTCCATATGTAGTTGGAAACTACTTGTCCCTTATAGTAAAAACAGGAAGATAAAGTTAACCAGCAATTTGTAAACAGACTTTCACAGCTATGATTTACTCAGCAGAGACAAAGATTTCAAGTTTGAAAAGCTGTTGCTAAAAATCAGCTCCACCACCCACATAAACAAAAATGATTCTCATGTATTCTCTTGCCTCATATTTTTCATACATATATATATATATACATATACACACATATATTATATATATATTTAATGTATAACACCTCACTAGATATTTTTGTGAAGTATAAATAAGAATCAATGTTGAGTCTAAAAAATGATAGACAATCCATGAATATTAGTGTCTCACTACATAATTTCAGATGGCATATAATAAAAAGGGTATATCATAAGCTGAATATACTATAAGCATGTCTTAATAATTTCAAATATATTTGGTGTTTCAAAATATATAAGAAACATTTTTAGTATCCATATGACATAAAAAAGATTTTATATAGTAAAAGAATATGTACATAGTACAAGAATATGTACAAGGTGTTTCTGTATTATGCATTGTTAAAATGGCAGAAGTACAAATATATGAAGCGTATTTGGAATTGTCTTATTAGTATAACAAGCAGGAAGATTTTTGAAACCTAACATATTAGATCGAAACTTCAGCATTTTAAAGGATCACTGCATGTGGTGAATAACATGTGGTGAATAACATTTTAAAAGTCAGAGAAATTTCAAAATAATCAAATTCTAATTTTGAACACAAAACAAAAAATAAAGATTTAATATAACATTTTGGCAAAATAATTAATAGCAAATAATATAACAAATATAATCCATAAACATTAATATACAATTCAGAGGCACTGAATCATAATATTGGATGCTAATCTCCACAGGTACATTTTTGCTGTAATAAAACTATGTTAGTCAATCCTTTATCTAAAGTAGTTTCCCACAAGAGAAAAACTAAGCAAAAACAATTTTTTCTTTTCCAGCTCAACAAAAAGAGTCACATAAATCAAAATGTCATCAGTGAAGTGGTAGTACTATAATACACAACCCATCACATTCTTCACTGTGTCTTAAACAAGTATCACAGAGGAAGAGAAGCAAAATAAAGCCCACGGGGTGCTTGCTGAGATTCTTACAGTAAATGAGCAAATGCCCAATGCTGCCCTTTGGGACCAAAGGAGGAATGCAATCGCTGAAAAGTTGGAGTCCATCAAGCCATTTCTCAAAACCATTGGTGTGCAATACTCCTGACACTAGGAACCATCTTATTCAACATGAAAGTTAGTAGAGAGGAACTCACTTTTATTCTAAAATCTGATTACTTTCATAGATTCCCTTGGGTGTACATTTCTTTCACTGTAAAGTCATTTCCAAGTAATGTCTACAGATAAACTTCTAAGATTAAAGTCAAATATAACAATCATTGCAAAGAATGAAAGCATGTTTGAACAATAGTCTCTAAGAAATGTAACTGTGCATTTTACGTCCATATTAGGTAACTTTCTTATATCTTAAAGTTATATGTAAGATTTGGTAAGATGGACTAATACATAACAGGACTAGACCTAGGAACCAGGAAATAATACAGGTTCGAAGATTTGGGAATTTTAAAGAGATTTATCAAAAATTAAAGGAAAAAAGAAAATTGGAAAAATTTATCTATTTTATTTAAAATTGTCTATGCTAAGATTTTCTACAGGGGGTGGATTCATCTCAATGTATATACATTCTTTTTAGTCACTAGCTCTGTGTGTGTACATATTATTCAATCCACTTCTGTATTCAGATCATGCACTTGTCATGTATCTTAGAATCAGCAGAGTGAGGCTGTAAGTCTCAATTGCATTTCCTTGCTCCTGTAACTGGTTTTATGCTCTACTAAATTAATAAAAAGCATTTTTTTTTATTTCATGGTCTCGGTTATTGGGAAGTGAAGACAAAAATATACTGTTGCTATGTGTAAATAATGTCAAGTATCCAAAAAAACCACAACTTGCTAATTCCATACAGTTACCAATAGTATTGATGAAATTTGCCATGATTTTATTGAAATTCGGGGATATTGAAATATGATCAATAATATACTTCTTAAGAATTTAGTCAATAGTTTTCTGAGCTATATATGTCAGAAAACATACATGACATCCTGATGCTCAATCAGAAACAAAATGTTTGAAGAAGTACATGTCTACCTGTACTTTAACGAAGTCCAAACTTTGGTAAGGGCTATTGTTACTAATAACTATGCAATGCAAATTAATTGACTGACTTTAAAAAATTTGAGACCATTATTTATGCTGTAAAAACAACATAAAATAACTGAATTCCCTCAGGAATTTTGAAGTGAATTACTCTTCAACACCAGATTATTCTTGTTGATTAATGCAAGTATTACCTGGCTCGGTCTCAGGTGGTAAATCTGTCTTGCTTCGTCAGGTCGATGAGTCCTAGGCAAATAGGGAAAGATGCGTAAAATTATAGGAACACAGGTTCTTTTTCATTGTGAGAACAAATCATTCAGATAAAACGTTTTAATAAGAAAGTAACAAAATGAAAAGAAAGAATACAGAAATATCAATATTATTTTATATGAGGCTAAATTTTTAAGATATGCAAATATTCCATTTTTAATGTGTTCAAAACAGAATGAGAAAGTTATATTAAGTGAGACTTTGAATTAGATGGAATTACATTCTATAAAAAGGTTTATATTAATGCTGGATTCTGTTTATGGCTTAATTTAAACATCTTGGGTAGCTCAACATATTTTCCTACAAATCATTAGAAAAGTTCTCAATTTACTTGAAATACTGATTAGAAAAACACCTAAGGCTTTACAAAAGCCTTATGACAAGACAGTTATTTTATCTGACTAAGGAATTTAATCAAACATCTCAAAAATGTGCTATGACATTTTGATTTAACTTGGGTTGAATAAAAAGACTTCAGTTTCTGTTTAAATTCTTCAACCATATGATCTTAATACCAGAAATATACACATTTATAAAAGAATTGAGAAAATTCTTATCCCAGATTAATACAAAAATAAAATTATATATATAATTAGGATAGGTTCTGCCAAAGTAATACAACTATTGATCCAACAAAATTAGATTTCAGAGCTATCTGATTACCATGGTAATTATAAAGATATTTTACAATATTTCACAATCATTACATTTGAGAATAATTTAATCTAGGAGCTTTCTCTGTTTCCATTTCTCCAGTTATTTTATTTAAATCACAGGTTGACTTAACAATTCAGAAAACTAGTCTGGAATTACCTTTAAGTGTTTATTTCTCAGGCAACAGAAAATTATCAAAAGATTCAGCAGAGGGAATTACCTTTGTTGGGAAAAGAGATACTTCTAAATATAACTCTTTTTTATTATTATTATTAAAGCATTTGGGTCTTATGTAATATTTCCCATCATAGAACACATGTATTCCTTAAGTTCATCTGATTTCATTGTCATTATTGAATTTTAATTCTACTTATGAGATCATTTTCCTCCTGCTTTAGCTGCATTTATTTATATATATATATTTTTAAGATTTATTTATTTGTGCATACAGAACTGGGGTACAGGCCAGAGGCTCAGGG
>NW_004567111.1:28556200-28593955 GCF_000260355.1 Condylura cristata
AACTCATGCGGAAGCGGCTTTAGATTCTCAGAGCTGTGCTTTAACCCACTGCGCCACCAGGAGGGCCAGCTGCATTTATTTTGATAACAGACATCCTAGTTTATTTCCTTCCACATATTACTTTTTCTTCTTTGTTTTTTCCAAACAATTACTTCTGATTTTGGTATATGCACAGAGGCACAAATTTATTTTAGTAATCTTGTTTTCTCTTTGGATTGCAGTAGTATTTTGCATCTCAGATTGCAAGTATTTTTGTTAAATGCTAGTCTGTTTTCAACAAATCAAATGTAAAGTCATCCAGAACTGAATAATAGGAACTGAGTTTACTTCTGCCCTCTCTCAACCACATAACTAACTCGAAAAGTAGATAAATTCTACATGAATAAATGTAGATATATTCAAAACAAAAGTAGATATATTCTACATGAAAAAGCACAGATCATTTAAAAAACTAATAAAGTCAAATATTGGAAAGGATGTTGGTAAAGACTGCACAGCTCCTTGGGAAAACATTTTGGAGATTTTTATGTTTAAAAGGCAATCAGGGCAAAAGTTTGCTTAAACATTTACCCCTTAGTAAATAAGCATGATAATTCAAATATTTTATGGATATATATTTGTGACACTTCAATTTTGTTTTTAGTTTTATAGAGGTATGATTGACAGATAGTATTATGCAAGTTTAATACATACTAATTAGTAATTGGAAATACACATATACATAGTAAAAATGATCCCCACAATAACTTTCATTAACTCATGCAATGTATAACAAGATGACAGTATTTTGTGAAAGCATTTGCATCTATGTTCATGGGAGATACTAGCCTGGAGTTTTCCTTTAATGTTTTTAACTGGCTATCGTCCCAGGGTAATGTTCTTCTCATAGAACTAGTCAAGGTGTCTATCTCTTGTTTTATGAAAGTTTGCTGAGATTGCTGTTATTTTTCTTTAAATGTTGGGGAGAATTCAACTGTGACACAATCCGGTCTTGATGGTCCCTTTTTTGAAGGTTAATCATTGATAAGTTTTTTTTAGTAGATATAGGCAATTCAGATTTTTATATTTTCCTATTGTGGATCTTGGTAGTTTGTACCATTCAAGAAATTGACCCATTTCATCTAAGTTATCAATTTTGACAATAAGTTTTTAGTAGAATTATTCTGAGTCAAGGGTTTAATTCGTATATGCAAAACATGCTTTAATTACTTCAAATAAAATATCTACAAGTAAAAACATTCCACATTTTGAAACTATTTAAAACAACTTTCAGGACTAATTGATAGGCCCAACATTTGGATTATTACAGTGTGTGAGTTAAACTGAACATTAGTAACACTAATGTTCAGATTTCAGAACTTGCATGACACAAACCAGTATTTTTAGACAAGGAAGCAAAAGAACTCTGTTATCCACACTTAGCAGGTGAGGTTAAAAAGTAGGTCAATTTTAGTCAAGGTACAGTACTGGTAATCTGACAAGAATATGTTAAGATTCACAGATGTGAATAAAATATATATACCATAAGTCTGCAATACTTGGTTATACATACTTACTAGAAAAAAAAAAGGTAAACATTATTTGCTTAACTTTAATAAAGTGATGTGAATAGAAAAAAGCATTTTTATCTACCAAAACAAAAATAGTACTAATTTATCAGGAAGATTTTATAATTCATGTATGCACAATGCTTATCATGATGGCATATATAAGAAAAACAATTACCAAATTACCAAGTATAAGTGTGATCAATTTAAGGATGAATTAAATGCCCAATTTGTAGAGAGAAAACAAGTTTAAAAAGAAAGAAATGCTTATATTAACACTTACTAACAATAGTGGCACTTATTCATCATCTACTGAATTTGACAGAAATTAACCTTTTTTAAAAAATTAAAAGGGACAATTTTATTCAGCTTAATTATTCTATGAACAGTGGAGTGTAAATTAATCTTCACTTTGTGTTGTCAAAATACTGTCTTCTTTCTTTTGATGGTATCAATTATTCCATACCCTACATTATGTTACACCCACAACTAAGAGCAATATATTTCATAAGAAAAAAAAAAAAAGTAAGACCTCTGTTCCATATCTCTGCAAAAGTTAATAAACTACATTTAAAAATCACTACAATAATTAAGTTGACTGATCCAAAGAACTGAGATGTTATGCCCTTTGCAATATGATACATAGCAGGACACATTATAATAAACACTGGTTGACAAAGTATTGAATGCAACATCCCATTAAGAAAGCTATTTTTTGTTTTTTTGTTTTTTTTTTTCCGGGGGGGAGGGGCGCCCTCCTGGTGGTGCAGTGGGTTAAAGCACAGTACTGAATGAGAAGTTAAAGCCACTTAGGCCTGTGTTTGATGCCCGCAGACCTCTCCTGACCCACCGCTGCTCCCTTCTGCAGTGTGCCTCATCTATCTGCCTGTTCTCCTCCCCATTCTGTCTCTGGTGAATCCTCTCACCCCCTGTACCCCTAGCCTGCACCCCAGTTCTGTTGCATAAATAAATATATATTTAAAAAAGAAAGAAAGAAAGCGGTTTGGGGCCCTCTCCGTGGTGGCGCAATGGGTTAAGACTCAGCACTGCAGCTAGCTCAGCCGTTCTAGTGCAAGTTCGAGCCCTCACCTGGAGTTGATCCACATGGCGTGGCAGACGCCTCCTGACCCGCCCAATGCTCCCCTTAGCAGTGTACTTTGTTGATCTGCCTGTTCTGCTTCCCACTCTGTGGTGAAATCTCTCACCACCCCTGTAACTCTGGCCTGTACCCCAGTTCTGTATGCATAAATAATTAAATCTTAAAAAAAAGAAAGAAAGAAAAGAAAAAGAAAAAGAAAGCTGCTTTGCTTTATATATCTTTAACAAGGTAGAAAATATCTGAGTTTCCAAATATCAGAAGTTGCATATGTTGTAAAGACATAACTCTGAAACACAATTGAGTTTTTAATGTTTATAGCACAAAAGCAACTTAGCTCAGAGGATATTTTGGCAATTCAGCTAAGTAAGCAAAAAAAAAAAAAGGGGGGGGGAGCTGTTAAAAAATAAGTCTTTAAGAAGGCTTGTCAGTTGGGAGTCATATTTAGAATGTAAAAGTTTAAACACTTAAACATAATTCTGAAATTTTGATTTGGTTCAAAATGACAATGAAAAAAATATATCTGTAATGAAAATTTGACATTGAAAGCAAATGTTCTACTTTAGAGGCAGAAAAAACAATAATTCCAAGGGACAGGTCAAGGAATAAACAGCATGGGTTTTACAACAGCAGTTGTTTTTCACTTTCTTTGACAGGAGAGATGAGAGAACCCCTAGGACTCCTTCATCAAAAACAAAAAACAAAAACAAACAAAAACCCTCTTTTCCACTTTACCATGTGGTGGACAAGCCCTTCAGTTGTTTACAACTACGACCCCCTTACTCACTGCTAAAACCTGTGGGCAGTGATGGAAGTTTCTCAACTATGCATTTATCATCTGTAAGATCAAATGTGGTAGGAATATTGGGGTAATTGTATCACAAGTAAGGACTTGTTCAAATGATGCCTGTCTTGCAAAGGAAAAGCAAATTAATGAAATTAATGATATATTTGTTTCAAGATAGGGTACACAGTATGTCAGGATTTTCGAGTTCAGCTATATTCACAAACCATATTTTCATAACAATGATAGAACACAGTTTGCAAAGGGGGGGTGTATTTTTTTTTTTTTTCAGGAAATGCACTGGTTGTGTAACTGACCAGTAGGCAAGTTTTACTTCCATATCCGGCTCCTGTCAACCATATAGTTGATTGGTTGGCATTTGAGGTTCATGATGATGACGGTTCAGGAAGTAAGAAAGAAGCTTTGGGGTAACTCACCAATAGCCTAGATCTACTTGTATCTGCCTGGCAAGATATTTAGGAGCTATCTCCTCCCTCAATAATAGTGCATAGTCAAGGTGAAAACTCTAGACTGAGAATACATGACCTAATATTTTGTCTGACATTGGGAGTTGACTTTACATCTCTGAGATACAGCTAGCTCACTTCAAATAGAGACAGTACAAAAACTGCAATTATGGGTGTAAAATGAGATGTTATATATCTTATTAAATGTTAAAAGTGTGCTTGCTTTTAGCAGGTGTTCTATGGTTGTAATTTATTATGAATTTAGAATTGCTGAAGTTAGTATAAATGATTAAAAAAGGATTGGGTTTGAAATTAGAATTCATAGACTTAGTCTCATTAAACAATTTATAATCCTGGTTTCTTAGGTGATTAATGAGTGCAAAATGTCACCCAAGTGAGTGTAACTGTACTGTTGTATCACAAATTCATAAATTCTTAGAAGGGTTTGTGACATGACATTGTGATAACCTGGTAAGTGAGGGAAAAATAAGCTCTCATATGGAATAAAAGGTAAATATATTGAACAATTTCATGGGGCTAAAAGCCAATCCTCAGTCTAGACCCTGAAATGTTAGATTGTTCCATTCTTCTAATTGCTATAATCCCCTTATTTCTCTCTTCTAAACATTCTGGATTCTATCACTCCCATCATTATCGTCCATGATGCACTAGTCACTTTTGCTTGATTTATCATCTTAAGGTATCTTATTCCATCTCCCTATCTCCTTCATTACTTTTTTCATCATACAACCAATAACTTCTTCAAAAATCAAGTATATGATTATACTACTTCCATTCTAGTGTTCTCAATGGAATGCTACTAGCCTCAACTTGAAAATCATATCTTCAATATGTCTTACATTAAATGATACTTAGCTCTTCAATTTTTTCTGAGCTATTTTGTTTCTCACTGTACATAACTCTGTAGTATTTCTTGGACATGCCACCTTATGTAATAGCTTAAGGATATTATCATTCTCTTTCTTTTCTCCAGAAATTTACCCTCCTCATGCTCTGCCCTCCATACAAAAGTACACATTGCACTAACAATCTCTTCCTTTGTTTTTCAGTTTACAGTTCACTGCCTTTCTATCTACAGCATCTTACAACTCCCCCTTGCACTGTAAATGCATACGACATTTCCTTTACTTCAGTTGCCCAAATTACTGACTTCATTTTGTCTTACTTTGTAGATGGGTTGCATGAAATTGCTGTTTCTTTATAACTACCACAGTGCCTAGAATATAATTTTTTTAAAATATTTATTTATTTGTGATATAGAACTGGGGTACAGGCCAGAGGCTCAGGGGCAGAGAGAGGTTTCACCAAAGACAGAGTGGGGAGCAGAAGAGGCAGATGGACAAAGGGCACTGCTGAGGGGAGCAGCAGGCGGGTCAGGAGAGGTCTGCCACGCCATGTGGTCACCTCCAGGGCAGGCAGGGATCGAACTCATGCAGAAGTGGCTTTAGCTTCTTAGTGCTGTGCTTTAACCCGCTGCGCCACCAGGGAGGATCGCCTAGACTATAATTTATACTTAATTAACACTGTAACATTTGAATTGGAAACTAGAAGAGTTGATAAAAGGTATAAGTGCCACAGAAACATAGTCGGTGGACTGAATATAGAAAATGCACACCATTCTTTTCCAGCATCTATTATGCTTCTTTATAACATAAGCTAGAAAATATAAACTATACTGCACTAAACTCATAAAGACTTTGGAATGTGAAGGAGAGAGATTAGCATATCTAAATTAAATCTGTTTTCCTATTTTAAATCACCTATTAAAATAACACTGATATTTAATTTGATGTTTAGATTAAGCTTTATATATAAGTTATAAATGTATATGTGTGTATACATACATAAACACACACACACATACACAACTGCATTGGGTTTAGCACTGATGCTGCCAAAGCAACAATATACAAATATATTGGCACTTTAGCACAAATGAAGATAGAGGCATTAAGTGAAGACAGAGGCATTAACTATACAAATAGCCCCTATATACAAGGCTAGCAAAAATTACAGAAATAAAGAATTAAGCATTTGAACAATATAACCTTGAAAATAAGTGAGTTTGTCTATTAAAAAATTTATTTGTTGGCAGTGATAAAATTCTTGCTTCAAGAGGAAAGTTTCAATTTTGGAAAGCTTGTATCTATCACCAAGTGCTTGACAGCTTCTCGATGTTTGAAGAATTTTCAAAAAAGATTTGTGGTAGTATTTGTGAAGGAGATTTTTGATACTGCATAATAAAAAAAAATGTCAGTATTTGAATGGTCTACAAACACCATGAGTCGATATTTTGTTAATGATCAATGCATGATGTTACAAAATAATGCAGACATAAAAGGTTAACTCAATATGCAAATAGGCTAATGTCATAGGATATGAAATACATTGGTGAAATTTCAAATTCTGCATTGCAATTGATCTTTAAGAAACTACCATTTTTCAAGTTTTGTTGCAGTAGCAAGGAAAAATATCTATTAAAAATACCATTAAAATACACTTTAAAAAAAAAAATTATACCTTTGTAAGATCTGACATCCAGATAGCAAAATGACTTGCATAATTATAAAGCCACACCATTCTACTCACTACTTTTTGAAAATACAGTGAGAATGTTTCATAGAAGTACATGTTCCCTGCTAAGATTGTTATTTTTAAATAAATTAATAAATATTCAGTAAAAGTATCAGGTTTAAAACCTAATAAGGTTTAATGTCTATAGATTTTGCCCATATAAATAAAAACTCTCTTGGGTCAATTAATTTACTGGAATGCAAAATGATTCTGATAACAAAAATTTTGAGAGAACTGTTAAACCAGACAAAGATTCCTTATATGAAGAATATAATCAAGATCTTAGAATAGATACTCCCTGAGCACTTCCTCTAAAGATCAACTAGCAAATATACATAAATGAGATGTCCTGGTAAAAATCCCAGAAGCCAGGAGTGAGAGTTGGACTAGTAAACCTGAGAAAAGCTGCAGTAGAGAGTTTAGAGGAACTTTCATTTTCAACACATTACCTATACCGCCAGCTGGCACGCTGCTACACAGAAGGTCTTCCAGTGCCTGATGTTTCTGTAATAGAAAGAGAACTCTAAGTGTTCTCTTTCACTGGCCATTCACTATAAATGGTAAAGGAGATGGTGCTCACAATTATCAGCATACTGATGTTGGAGTCCACGTTCTCACAGGCAATTGTATTCAGAGGGCTTAACCAGTGGCCCTGTTCATCTTCAAAGCTGAGCCTATGGCCTCATCTAACCAAGGAACATGCTGGCAGTTCTTCCCTTTTTTGGGTGCCTAATATAAGGACTGGGCTGTTACAGCGGTAGAGCAAATTTTAAAGCCCATCTGAGCAACAAAGTCAGACAACTCTGTCCAACTGTTGAACCTATTCTCTCACCTTACCTGAAAAAGGAGTCCTTCAGTAATCCCAGGGAAACCTCACAGTTCATCCTACAACACTGTACGTGTAGTGAGACAAGATTTCCACATCAACAGCAGACTTCCAGTGAACCTGGAAAGTCTTAGAGCTCAGCATATTATTATACCACCTGCCTGTAGAACATAATCTATCACCCTTCCAGATTGATTAATACAAACCATAGCCTTTTACACACAGGGAAGCCAACCTGCAATTCCAGAAAATAAGAGCATAATCTGTAGCTACACATCATTAAAATATGCAATAAGAACCTTATCCGAGAGTAGAGAATTGCTTATTTTCCCATCCCACCAAGTTGCCAGGAATAGCTATTGGTTATGCTGATTAAAAAGTATGACCTGAGACCATTTAATTGAGAAGTACATCTTCACCCCTACATAAAGTAGATTCCATCCAGGGGGCATATTTCAGATGTAGAGCCTGGGAACCATCCTACATAGGAATGATTGTGGATCTTAGCCTGTGACCTCACCCAGCAATGGAGTTCAACTAGAGACACCATCTTGTAGTGGGGTACAGTCTGTGATTCTACCCAATCAAAGAGATTAAGGCCCCAGCTTTGACCGAATAAGAATGTTGAACCCACCTAGAAGGCTCAATAACCCATGAACCAAGAGCCAGAAGACTAGCTTGGCCAAGATATACAACTAATAGGCTAGTAGTACACTACTACTCTACTACTCAGCTACAAGTGCGCGCACACACACACATACAACTCTGTATCTATCTACCTATCTAATCTATATATATCTACATATATCTGTATCTATTTATATCTATGATACCTATCTATATATGTATAGAGATATACAATACATGTTATATGCATATTATAGATAGATAATAGTAGTATAATTCCCTTCAGATACACACACACACACAAAATAGGTTATGAAATCTCACCACTTCAGTATAGATGGAAATGAAGGAAATAATTTCCAAGTAAAGTAAATTAGAAGGAGAAAGGCTTACAGTAAAGAATCAGAGGATTATATATGGCATACAGAGAAATGAAACAAAAGGACAATCAAAAGTAAACCTCCAAAACAAACCCTAGAAACTTGACTATGGAACTGAAACTACCAGACAAGGATGCTAGAAGTGGATAGCAAAGGGAGGGGTTTGGTCCAATGGACTGTGGTAGAGGACTATGGCAAACTTGGTGGTGTTTATGGTAACATAATCCTAACAAACAACAAATAATTTAAAAAAATAGAAAAAAAATTCAAAAAAAAATTTTCTAAACATGGAAAAGAAGCAAGCATTCAGCTTCATGCATACCAAAAGATTTTAAATATATTAAACTTGAAAAAGGTGACAGTGAGATACAATGTCAAGAGTAACAGACAAAGCAGCAAGATAAGAGAAACTGGTTATATGCTAATAATTCAATATAAGATGAATAGCAGTTTCTTCCCCAGAAACCTTGCAGATCAGGAGAGAGTGGATTGATATATGCAGAATATGGGAGTATAAATCAGTCAACAAAGAATACTGACATGCCACAACTGTGCTTTACAAATAACAGACCAGTCCTTCTAAAAATTATCAATAAAATGTTGAGGGAGATCATCTTCACTAGCCTACCTTAGAGGAAAGGCTGAAGGGAGCTCTTCAAACTGAAATGGAAGAATATTTAAGGCCATGATTAGGTAAAACTCACTGATAATGGTAATACAGAGTCACAATTCATAGCCAGTCCACAAAAACATATTTTAATTGATTGGATGAAGTCTATTCACATAACGGGGGCAGATATACATGTCCAGAGAGGTAAACCTAGAACTTGAATTACATAGTTCTGTAACCAGTTACTTTAGTAAAAATGAAAATCTACTGGATTAAATGTTAGTCTCATCTACAAAACAACCCTCAGAGGATGACCCAAAATAATGTTTGAAAAATATTTAGGCACTCCACAGCGATAACAAGTTAATATATAAAATTAACCATCATTCATGCAAATAGAGACAAATGGACACAGAGAAAAAACACAAAACTTCTGCCATACACTGAAAACTGGCACATCATTCCTGTCTTAATCTACATAGAAGCTATGTGGAATATCTCGTAACTTATTCCATCAAGTCACTAAACCAGAACAATTTCAAAAACAGGGAAAGGACACCAGGTCTTTTTCAGTATGTAGAATAATGAACAAATATGGCTAAGTACAAGGAAAGAGGGAAATGTAAAAATTGAAATTATTAATGCAATCACTGCAAAGCGTTGTTTTAAAATCACTGATATTTTATTTTAACAAAGTCATCTTCATTGCTTGATTCATTCTTACTTTAAGTATTTAATACTACTTACATTTAAATAAGTTCAGGTAAAAGATTTTTGAGATATGAACTTAAAAAATATATATTATTTCTTGAATAAATGATTAACAATTACATCATGTAACATGCCAGACCTTCAAAGTTAGAAATTATAGTAACTATAGCATAGAAGTGAGCCAGATGTTTGGTTATCTATCAACAATTTTGTGGCCTGTCAAGTATTTTTGTAATGAGCTGTCTGAGCATTTATGTACTATATGCCCTGATTTAAAGATGGAGCCCCAAAGCTTAATTATTGTATGACTTGAATAGTAAACATTTACATTTCATATTTTTGTCCTGAAGTAATTTCCTTTGTTCTTTGCTGTTTTGTTTGTTTGTTTTTCCTTCTAGATTACTTCACAGAGTGATGGGGTTAGAAATTTCCATATGAATGGCTCCAAGGAAAACCAAACAAATTGAGAAAAATAAATTCATGTAATATTGACAGGTTCTTTTATAGATTAAAATTTTGGCAGTTGAGCCTTCCATGGTGGTGCAATGGGTTAAAGCACAGCACTATGAAGCGATCAGCACCCACTGCAATAGGAGTTCAATTTCCGGCTAGGTAAGTGACCCACATGGTGACGCACCTGCTGCTCCCCTCAGCAGTGTATTTCAGTGCTTTTTCCTGCTCTGCTCCCCACTCTGTCTCTGGTGAATCCTCTCACTCCCCACACATCTGGCCTGTACCCCAAGTTCTTATATACATACATATTTTTTTAATTTAGTAATCATTTTATTCATACCTAGTACACCAAAATTTGAAAGCCAATGTGAAAGTTAGAAAAAAGAAAAATATATGTAAAGGCTTTTTGATTATCTCTACAAAAATTCTCAAATACATATATGAGATCAATTTAAAATAATTGTGAAGTATCTATTTTTAAAGCTCTCTGTAGGAAATCCTTATATTATTTAATAATGTTTTAAGATTTTATGATCAGAAAAATGTTTTCATCATGCTTATTTTAAAAGCCTTTAATTGGGTGGCAATTTCCTGTTAAATTGGTTCTTTCAACTATAAAGGATGATAACCTATCATAAACTTGAATAAATTGTACATATAGCTAAGATTTACCAAATATTTGTTATTATATATTAGTAAGTGACTTATGAAATACTTGAAAATAACTACCTAGTCTAGTAAATCTATTCTCTATTATTAATACATTTTATCTTATTATTTTAAACTATATTAATGCACTTAAGTATGAAGACTCTTGCATCCAACAATGCTACTGACAACACATATCCTGCACTAATCTGTTTGACTACTTATTCTTGCCTTTCTATTCAGCAATGGTGGGATTATTCCTTTGCCCAAGAAGAGAAAGCCATTGTTTATTGCTTTTGCCAATAATGAAAATTTTGCAGAGCTAGATGGTAAAGCTGTTGCCACTGACATTATTTACATATGGGCACTTATATATCTGTAAGTGATCACATCAACTTTTCCCAGATAAGTACCTCCCGTCACCATGCCCAGGTGACCAGAGACAAACTATAATGAAATTCATCTTACCAGTATCCAAATCAATCTGAATTTTGTCATTCACTTTGAAGAGAGGATTAAGTTAATGGATGATATGAGTATAGTGAGGCACAGGATGAGGGATTCCTTTGATACCCACAAAGATCTTTCTCATTTTGTACAATTTCTACTTAGCCTACACAGGCATAATGCAATGAATAACAAAGGAACCCTTGGTATTTCAGATCAGATAGAAATTCCTGTCAATGCTGATGACATCCATAAAACCAGCAGGGGAGGTTATATTAGTGTGGATGATACCATCAATTTTGATGAAATTTTGTATTCAGATCTTTTTTACCTCATATTCGAGTATGTTCTAAATGACAAGAGGGCAGTAGTCTCTCAGCTTGTGGGCACTGGTAGATAGATAAAGAGCTAGCACCAAGGTCATTTATCCAGCATCTACTGATTTGTAGTTGCAGCATGCTTAAGATGTTTCTCAAAACCATGAACCTTATCTGTTTTAGGAACTCAAAGAGGCAACACTGTTTTTAAGTCAACAAAATGTTATCATTTCAGGGCAAACTCAAGAACCTACATATTTCTGGAGTCGCACACACTGGTTTCTCAGTTTAATTCATGATCCCTGCAAGCATCATAAAAGCAAACAAATGACCTTTGAAATATAACTCAAATTTGTAAGTAGCTACAAAGATTTATATACAGGTAAGTATATATATACATATAGCTTTTCTCTAGTTGAGTACCGTGATAAATTCTGAAGTAGCAGATAGATCATGTAAGATTATGTGGAAAGAATGAATTTTAAAATCAATCTTCATCTTCAAATCAAAGATGTTTTTCTTTAGGGCAGTATCAGCTGGGTATCATTTCTGTAGGATTTTGAATACTTTTTGAACTACCATAATACTAATCATAATACTAATTAATCTGTCAGTGTTTCAAATAAATCAGAGGAGCCTACATTTCAGGCAACTACATATCACTCTGTAATGTCTCATATTTTACACACACACACACAAAATTCAAAATGCATAATTCCTGTACCAGAGAGGAAATTTTTCTAACACTATACTGAATGAAGGACTGGGATGAATAACAACAACAAAAATATTTGCAAATGTATTCTTCCAGATTGCACTTCTTGAAAGAGATAATAGACATTCGGGCATCTGGAGAAAGATGCTTAAACACAAAAGCTAAAAGAAATAATCTAAGTGGAGTAGCTCAATTAGGAAAATATGTAAATTTTAAAGTAGCATCACACTGGTTTTGGAGGTAGAGAGACCAAGTTTCCAAAATTGTCTTTCACATTATTTATATGGGTTTGAAAAAAACATTTACTTTCTTTCTGTGAGAGACATGCACAATAACATTTCTTTCAGAAATTTTGGAGATTTAAATGAATATATGTAATTATTTAGCCCAATGTAATTCCTATGTATATTGTTGCTGTTACTTTTCACATTCTAAACTTAACGTAGCTATAAAGACACTGTTGTTTTTCCATATTCTAGGAAAATTCCTGGAACAAATAATATGCAGTAAGTATACATATAAATGCTTAAATAGATAAAAATTTAAAAAGCAATATTACTCAGCAGTTTACCATAACTTGTTACATTAAAGTAAAGCTCTCCCAATTAAACAGATGATATTATTTAAATTACTTTGATTATTTAATACATTAACTTAATATGAATTAATGCAGTTCAACTAATATATGAGATATACACATGGGACCTGAAATTGTATTGAAAATATTAAATTTTTAAAGTCATGAATGAAAATACTATGTAGCTATTGAACATCTATTTTTTTTTTTTTTTTAAAGATTTATTTATTTGTACAGAACTGGGGTACAGGCCAGAGATGCGGAGGGTGAGAGAATTCACCAGAGACAGAGCGGGGAGCAGAACAGGCAGATCGACGAAGTACACTGCTGAGGGGAGCAGCGGGCGGGTCAGGAGAGGTCTGCCACGCCATGTGGTCGCCTCCGGGGCAGGCGGGAATCGAACTCATGAGGAAGTGGCTTTAGATTCTCAGTGCTGTGCTTTAACCCGCTGCGCCACCAGGGAGGGCCTGAACATCTATTTTAAAATATGGTTTCAAGAATTTAATGATTGATTCTTGCGCAATTCTGAAACCATCTGTATTTTCCCACTCTCCTCTCCTTAGTTATCACATACTCTCCTCTATTTCTCATATGAATCTCAAATGTCTAAAGTCATCATAAATGTAATAATTCCATATTAATGTATTTTTCTGCACCATTTTTGACATCTGCCACCTAAATTTTCCTGAAATTTCGCTCATCCACCTTAAATGGTACAGCATACGGGTATCAACCTTATATGCATTGGAGCTTTAAATTAAAGAAGCACTTCAGAAATGGTAGGAAAATTCTTGCAGGGGTATTATTTTTTAACAAAGTTTAAAGCAAATGAAAAAACATTAACTTATAGACTCAAACAACCTTAAGATAAGAAAACTTTTTCCAACATCATAACAAAACCTCTATTTGTACATCAAATACCAGGACATTTTGCTTTCAAATACATGAGAGGAGCTGGGAAACCTGGCACTTGCTACTGTGCCTAACAACCACTGAAAAGCTGGACATACTGTAAAATCAACAACTATTCTTGAATTTTAAGGGAGGATAGAGGGCCAAATACTGACCTCCCTTAATTAGACAAACAAGCAGGGAATTGTGATTTACTAGAGCAAAGACGAGGAGTGAAACAGCCTTGAGAGGCAGTTGTTGAGTCAGAGAGAACTAAGCTGCAGCTAAGCATTTGCAAGGACGAGTCTCAAAGGTAAAATCTCTAGCAGACACGGTCAACAGGAAGTCCACAATGTAGAGACTTACCTTCTGGAGCTCAACTAGGCAGCCAATAAGGAGAAAAATTGCTTCAGGTTAAGGGAAGGGGTGGAGGGAGCCATTTTAAATATTGGCTGTTACTGTTTTTCCTAACTAATCCTGCCCTCAGATGAAACTATTTAGACAAAGCATGACTAGCTGGGATATTAAACAAATGACCTGAGGAAATGAAAATACACAGATCCAGCCCACAAATGATCCTATTCCACATGAGAGGCAAAACCCAACAATAATCAGGTGGATAGGGCCACCCATTCTGTGAATCTTTCCCCAGTCATCCTTGTCACTCAGTGGACTCAAAAACAAGGTAGCTCTGGTAGCTTGGGCTCAGCAACATGGACTTCTACAGACCAAGGCCTGACTGCCCATCTGATTACAGAGGAGCCCAGTAGTGACTGAGTCACCCACCTGGCCTGTAGGATGAAAGAGCTAAGAATCAGGCATTTGATGCCTTCCCTCCATTAGCGGAATGACATGCACCTGCAGTCTTGCACGCACATCTGTAATCATGGACACCTGTGTCCAGAGAGCACAGCACATGTAAATGTGGACACCTGTGCCAAGGGGTGGTGGGATATGGGCACAGTATCACTTTGAGACCCAAAGAGAGGAGACAAGGGAAATACTGAGAGAGAAAGCTGGTCTGTCCCCTGATTCAGCATTAAAGACCCATAAAAATCTACCAAGGGCTCCAAAATTATCTGTTCATCTGCAAGAACTGACAATGAGCAAATGACAACCAGCCTGGGACGGTTGGGAAACAACACCAGCCCCATATCAAGGAGTGATCAGTCAAGTACCTGATGGCAGGTTTATAGTATTGAACAACTTCCATTATAGAAGAAGCAGTATTTTATTCTTACTGTAATAGACTGTTACCGAGTACAGATTTGCTTTCCCTGATGCAGAGCTCCACAGGAACTACCATCTGTGGATTTACAGAACATCTTATCTGTAGTCATATTCTATATGACATTGCATTTAATCAAGGAACTCACATCATAGCAAAAAAAGAAGTGTGACAAAATGTCCAAGCACATGGAATTCACCCACTTATCACGTCCCTCTGCTGCTGCTGGCTTGATAGAAATGTGGATTAGCCTTTTGAAGACTTAATTACAGTATCAATTGGGTGCCAATATCTTAAAGGTTGGCACAAAGTTCAGCAAAATATAGTATATATTCTGAATGACTATCTAATATGCATTGCTGCTTCTCTACAAGTTAGGAGTCACAGTTCAGAAGTCAAGAAGGAACTCCTCACTATGATCATAATGAAACTCTAACAAAAATGGTGTTTCTTGTCCCTGAAATCATAAGCTCTTCTGGCCTAGAAGTCTTACTTCCAGAGGGACAAATTCTCCCACAAAAGACAAAAATGAATAAATCCATCGAAATGGAAATTAAGATTGCCACTCACTCACTTAGGTTCTTCAGGTCTTTGAACTAACAGCTAAAGGAGGAAGTTACTGTATTGCAAGGGAGTTGACAGTAATTAGCTAGGAGAATTGGATTGCTGAGTGGAAGCAAGAAAGGATATGTCAGAAATACAAGGCATTCCTTTGAGTGTCTTTTAATATTACCATACTTTGGGTTTAAAGTCAATGAAAAACTGTCATAAACTAATCAAGATTAGACTACTAATAAACCAGACCCTTCAATAACAAATATCGGAGTAACTCTACCAGGTAAAGTACAAAAACCAACCGATATGACTACTGACTGCCAACATATGACAAGGAATGGCAAGTGCAAGGTAGTTATAAATATGAACCATCATCACATAACCGATTAAAAAGAGAGGACTATAATTGTCAACAGGATTTCCTCCTTATTTTGCTATGCATAGGAATAATAATGATACAATGCTGGTGGAAAATAGAGAAAGTCAAGGCCTTCTGATAATCTGTCCGTCTATAAGGAGCATGTTACTGGAAAACGGAGGAAATAAAACTTCTTTGTTATAAAGTAACACAGAAGAACAAGTTGGGTTCAGTTTCTAGGGTTATTTGGGATGCAGAACTTAGAAATAATGAAAATGTATAGTTTACTGAGTCCATTTAAAAACAAAGAGCGGAAGGTATGGTTAGTTTCCCCAGCTGCTAGTAGTAAAATATGAGAAGTACTTGAAATATATATGTGTATATATATATATATATATGTATGTATGTATGTATACACACACACCTAGTTAAGCAAAAAGGAAACAAAAATTACAGATGAATTAGGATTCAAGTTTCAGACATGCATGATTTAGATGTATTTAGATATTTTGGACTTTAAACTTTCAAATTAATGATGGAAGAAGTTAAGCCTTTGGAATTTGAGGAATAGATTGAAAGCATTTTCCCATGCCAGACAGACATAAATATTGAAGCTCCAGGGGAGAATGTTATGGATTGGATGTGTCCTCTCAAAATACATACACTGAAATCTAACTTAGGATGTGGCTGTATTGGAGTTAAGGCTTGGGGTTAGGTAATTAGCATTAAGTAATTAGCATTAATTGAGGTTGTAAGGATGGAGCCATCATGGATGAGATTAATGTTCATTTTAGTAGAGAAAATTTGCTTTCATTCTCTGTTTTATGCCATTTTCACACACTGAGAATTTGGCATTCTGTAGCAGACCTGAGCACTCAGTAGAATCTGAACATGCTGGTACTGTGAACTTGGACATTCCTTCTCTAGGACTGAGAAATATTTTTTAATTCATTATTTAAAAGCAACAGTATGGCATTGTTGTTACAGTGACTAAAATTGAGTATGTCATGTAATACAAATGACTTTTTTTTCCCCTAAATTACACATCTTAAGATTTTTCCCCTTCATGGTCTTTTCTTAAATTGTTGCTTTATACTTCTTATCTACTATTTGCCTTTGATATTTATAATTCACAATTAAATTTAAGTTACATTTACGATAGCAAATTTCAGTACACTTAGTGCACATGTAGTGGGACAATTTTTCAGTTGCACTGTTCCTCATAACTTCATAAATTATTCCAAATGCAATCTTAAAATGGATACCCACTGATCACTTTATGGCATACTGTGCTTCATTACATGGCCACAGCTCTCAACCTCTTTCAATGTCCTTCATTCACTTTTTAATTCTAGCATCGAATATGATTCAAAACACATTCCTAGTTTCTGTTTAATTATAAATTGACTCTTCAGGAAATATGACTACTACAATACCAATTATGTGCAATATATTTATAGGAAATACTTTTCAAAGATACAATCAGTGCTGTTTTTTAATCTATCGATTATTTCTTAAGTAATCAGAACTGTGACATCGTAATGTACTACCTAATTTTAGATATTAAGGAGGTTATTTTGTAGTGTTACTATAGGAAATTTAATGTTTAAGTTTGTAAGGTTATTAAAGTTGTATCAATTATTTTCTAGCAGTAGTTTGAAGTAATATTAGGCAGATATTTAAATTTTCAAATACTTAAACAATATTATGCATTGCCTATATTTCTCTAATGTTTACATCTGTTAATTTTTAAAAAAAGTTAAATTGATAAATTATTTTAAGGAGATCTTTAGTAAGGAATCAAAAGTTTATTTATCAAATATCAGAAATTAAAATTTATCATTATCTGAAAAAACAATACTATGTTTTGGGTTATATTGTTTCAAGATTATGTCCCTCTGTATGAGAGACTCCTCCACTCTCTGTTCCATACTCAGAAATATAATGAAGTATCTTCAATTTTTGAATCCTTAAAATTTAGAAAGAAAATTTGAGATTCTATTAATAGATGGTGGAGAGGAGATTATGGTCTGACCATATAAAAAATCTTTCTATTAAACTAAGTAACCATTTGTATTAATACACTAATTAATGAGTAACTAGTTGACTGACTAAATAGATGAGATAAGGAAAGGAGAAAAATAACTGAACACATGGGAACTTTCTAACATTACCTTTCATATAAGGGGAGAATGTAAAGTATGAATAGGTTATAAAATACCTTTCTGTTTCATTAAGTCAAATATATCACACGTAGTACTCCATACATAAATATGAATTTGAAGTTGATTTAAATTTTAATATTGGAAAATAATAAAATTATAGCTGTATTATTTTATTAATTATAACACCTGTTCTAAAGACTTACAGTATAAACAAAATTAAATATCAAATTACTTTGACAGAATATATATTTCCTAATAGAAATTCCTTAAAATGAACAATTATTTTTATACAGAGAATTTAACCTCAAATAATTTTTTAAAATTAGCTAATACATAGAATTATTCCAAGAAGAGAACAAAAGCACACACAAAGATATTCAACTTGACTACCATTCAGGGAAATAAAAGTTAAATTAATAATAAAATACCGTCTCATGAAGTCCTATATGACAAGACCAGTTGGGGGTACCACTGCAAATGCTTAAGTCTTACATAGGAGTTTTAACTTGTTAATACAATGTTGACTAAAATTAAAGATATTGGGATATCCCTGGTGGTGCAACAGTTTAAAGCACCACATTATGAAGCCATGAGTTCAATCCCCAGCCAGGGAGCTGACTCATATGCCATAGCAGACCTCTTCTGACTTGCCTGCTGTTACCCTCAGCAGTGTACTTTATAGATCTGCCTGTTCTGCTCGCCACTCTGTCTCTGGTGAATTTTCTCACCCATCACACCTGTGGCCTGTACTCCAGTTCTGTAAGCATAAATAAATCTTTTAAAAAATCAAGATATCCAGAAAATGAAACCTACCCTGTGACATAAAATATATAAAAATATATATAACCAAGAAGATTGTTTCCTTTCTACGTACATAAAGTATTCAATGCCACTCTTAAAGTGTGATTATAACAGTGTGTATAATAGTGAAAAATTGAGAACATAAATATCCATGAGGGTAAATACAAATATAGTCAAAATATGAATAAAATGATGTGGTATTTGTCTTTCTCCTTATTTATTTCACTTAGTATAATATACTCATTACATCTATGTTGTCACCCATGTAGCAATTATTCATGGGTCTGCCATTTCTCCTCAATATCTAAGCTGCATGAAGCAATTTTGCCTATTTTGCTCACTGCTATTTCTCTGCCACTGAGAAGTTGTTTTGTAACAGCAAATGGTCACTTATTATTTATTTGAATTTATATGATTATGAAATGCCCATAAAAACCTATGCTAAAAAGAAACCTATCAAGTTTATGCCTATTACTGTTATTATTTAATTGCATTTTTTTAAATAGAGCTACCACTGATTTGCAAAACTGTATTTAACTTAGGGGCATAAATTCATACCTCTTTAGAAGTATGTCATCATACCATGCCACCATCTCTACTAAGGCCACCAAAGCTCCTGTAGTCCACCAGGAGGCCCACTGAGAATTTGTTTGGGTTCATATTTGTTAGTTCCTTTTGTTTTGTTTTTTTTTTCCTTTCTACTCAATGTAACTAGAAATCATAGATATGTGTTTTCTCCTTTTAATTTATTTGCTTAACATAATTACTTCTTCTTCCATCCATCCATGTTCTCACAAATGGGAATGTGCATGTGTATATATATATATATATATATATATACACACACACACATATATAGACAATATATATATATATATACACACACACATTTATTTATATAAAAGACATATCTCTATTTATCTATATCTATATCTTCCTGAGGATGAGTAGGAGAGATACACTGCATGTTGTGATAAACCCTGTCAGTGATTCTGACAAGAATTTGATTCTCACATTTTACAGAATAGTTCCCTGAAATGTGGAATACTGGGAAAAAGAAAAAAGAAATGTTGAATACCAGATTATGTTAACCAAGATAAAAATGACATAATTGAATTATGGACATGTTCAACCCAGAATATGATCAAAAGACTGGGATAGTTATTATATCACAAGAGTAGGGACAATAAGTCAACAACTGGAGGGATTCCCTAGTCCCTAGAGTCCCTTGTCATGTCCCATATTCAGTAAAGTGAAAAACTATAGCAAGTATATCAGCTAACATTGAGAAAACAAGGGCTCCCACCGAATACGTGATGTGGGTAATCTATCCAGAAAAACATTCCAAAACAAGATAAGTGTTACAAGTGTTACCTCTTTTTTGACCATTTATTTTTATCCCTTAATTATTCATTTCACATATCTATTTGCAAAAAAAAAAAAAAATGTGTATCTCTGTACTATGTATGACTAATTACCTTTACCAGTGGATACGTGACTGTTTGATATTATAAGCTTCATCCCCGGCTTATCCGTCTTTCCTTCCCTTTCATTGAAGTTCTAATCTGTGGTTCACTTGTGGCTGCTATGACTTAATGGTGGACCTTAAGATTCACTTTCCAGATTCTGTTGATTCTTAGGAAGAACAAAGATTTTAAAGGCACAATGCCAATATGTTCTTCAATTTTTCATTTTACACTGATGCAGTCAATAAGGGGAAGTCTCACTAAGATTGGTCTGCTCTCCACGCCAGAATGCTTCAGGCTTTAGTGGGAAGGGGTCAGAATAATGAAGACTAGTTCAGGATTGAAATTATTATATTAATATTTTCATTATATTAGCTCTCTACTGTTCTGTTTACTTTTATAAATGTGTAGTGATCTTGAAATTAAACCACTACTAAAAGGAGAGAGATTTTAATTATTTTTTTATTTCATGTTACTAAAACCTCAAATTTCCTAGAAATACTGCATATACGACTCTTCAAATGAGAAATTTAGAATTTTTGATAGTTTTATTGAAGTATAATGTATATACCATAAAATGCAATACATACTTCCATAACTTTTAAAGTATATATACAGGTCACATCGAATAATCTAATTTAAGTGACTCATCACCTCAAAAAGAAACATTATGTCTATTGGGATTCTTTCCCCTTTACCTTCCCCAGCCCTAAGCAGTCACAACACTATTTTTTTATCTGTAGAATTTCTTTTCTAATAATTTCATCTAAATGAAAACATATACAATATACTTTATGTGGTATTTTGGTTCTGTCTAATTTCACTTAGTATAATGTTTTGGAGATACGTACTTGACACTCTTAATTAAGAGACAATGATGGAATATAAACAGCACTAAAAATATATAAAGGATTTTTGAAAGGCTTATTGTAGAAACTGTAGTGTAATAAAGATGAACAAAATTTAATTTTTCTCATTGATGGAGAAAAATCAAACCTACACAAATATGAAAAATATGCTGCTGATTTGTACAGATTCAACATACTGTCTCCCATCAAAAAAAGTAAAACACTTCATCTTATGGAATATTTCCAAGGTTTAGAATCCACTAATATTATATGCAAAAAAAAAGAGATTTATAAAATGAAATATGAAAACAATTTAGAATTAACTACACCTTAGAATATCTAACTAAAATAATTTTTACATAATTTTACAAGGCAAAAGACACTTATCTTTATCTACATAGAATTCATAAAACTCATACTTGAAAGAGTGCTAAAAGCTGTCAAAAAATCTTAAATATTCAGTACTATCCTAGTTCTTTTTGTATTTTTGCAGAAGAGTATAATTTTGTGTAATTTTTCCTAACAGAGTTGTTAGGATGTGACTATTAAGTGTAAAATTTAAAGATTATGAGAAATGGGAAGATTATAAGACACGTAAGATGCTCATCGCAAAATCATTTATTCTTTTAAGATCTTCCCCAAGTAAACATCAGCGGAATAAAGTCTAGACATAGACTTTCCGATGTATATAATGAAACATGTTAAAGCCTGGCCAGGGAGTCATATTCCACTTCCTTGTCCTGCTCTGAGTGGGGCTAACAATTAAGAAAAAATAGCTAGGCAGAGTACAAGCAGGGGAGGGAGAATTCATTCCTGGAAGATTCTTGTGCCTTAGCTATTCTAAACCGAGCTGGGCGGCTACCACTGTGGGACCATGTGAACTTGGTCTTGGAATACAACACTGTGAACATGAGGGACTAAAAGCCTATTGCTTCCATTCTGTTTCTGTGGACTAAGCCTTAGGGTAGAAAAATTTATAAGCCATATAGACATAAGTTTAAGAACAAGTACTAAAGTGAACAAGAAGCACAATTAATTAAGCACCCAGGAATAAATTCAAAGAACATAATGAACTTTAACCAATGGCTTTTTGTGCAAAAGTGATAATCTGTCATATTATTTTGTGTATTCATAAAACAATATTGGGCATCGTCTTAATACAGTAGGTTATGTCCAACTGTGTAATTGTTTTCTAGGGCTTCCCTGCTGGCCTAGGGGTTAAGTCTCAGAATGGTTACCACTATTGCCAGAACTGGATTCCCAGCCAGGGAGCTGACTCAAATACGGTACAGCAGACCTCCCCTGTCTCTAGCCCTCTGCTCCCCTCAGCAGCTTATTCAGTAGATCTGCCTATTCTGTGCCTCACTCTGTCTCTGGTGAATTTTCTTACATACCCACCCCTACCACACCTCTGGCCTACATCCCAGTTCTTCTGCAACATAAATTTTAAAAAGATAAAGTGTCCTCCATGTCTTTTGCAGCAACTTGATGGAGCTGGAAAAGATCATGCTTAGTGAGATAAGCCAGAAATAGAAAGAAAAATACCGGATGGTTTCACTCATAGAAGGAGTATAATGGACCAGGCGAGGAAATAACAAAAATAATGAACAACCATATACCAGAGACATTTTGCAGGGGTGGAGTGGGGAATGGGATCAAAAACGGGGGTGGGGGGGAGGAAGTGCACGGGATTATGGTGATGGCACACGGGTGACTTGGTGATGGGAAACCCGTGGGGATTACAATTGAGATGGGAAAAAAAATGTACATAATGATGTAAAAATAAACTGTTATATAAAAAAAAGATAAAGTGTCCTCTACTATTAGTCAAGCAAAAGTTTGTACAAAGCATAAAGTTAGAACATCACAGATGTTGGCTGTCAACTCCAGATTCTTGAAGATAAGGATTGTTTCTGTAAAGCAGAAACCTTGGGTATATGCCATGACAAGAATTCAGCTTCTCGTAGGTAATAAATACAATTGTTTATTATTTTAAATAATCAAAATTTATGTTAGCTTCAACAATGTGTAAATAAACTAATAATAAGTCAAATAGATCTGACTATGATACTCTCAGGAAAGAGAAGCTATCAATTTCGGTTGGCACTTATAATGCAAAATGCCTAGTTTCAACTGTAATTAAGTTTAAAGGACATGAGCCAAAAAAAAAAATAGAAACCTTTACTCCTAGTAGCAGAAGATGACGGACAAACATAGGTGGCACAAGGCTATCATGTTGAAGTGGGTAATTATTCGAACTGCATGTAAATCTCTGTCACATACGATATCTCTCTGAAGGAAAAGGAACAAATTGGAGCCATTTACACAAATAATTTTTATTTTATTTTGTAGTTACACATTCTTCTTTCAACAGTTATTTTATGAGTGACTATTATATAGCACAATTTGTCAATAATAATGTAAAACTCCATATGCTCAAGCAGCTTATATTTTAGTGTGGGAGATAAACAGAAATTCATAAAATGTTAGTTGTAAAGCTGTAAAATAAGACATTACATAAATGACTTAAAGCAAGAGTGTGGTAGGTAGGTAGGTAGGTAGGTAGGTAAATAAAATGATCTACACAAATCAAAGAAATGTGGCAGATATGTTAGCATAACAAATCCAAGTAAAATGCATGAAATGTTACATTTAAAAATTGTCAATAAAAACTTCAAGCATTTTCAAACCCTCAGAGTTTATAATTCTCTTAATTTTTAAAATAAATTTAGTATTTGTTTATTAAATCACTAGATTAAAACTCAGTTGCAACTTATAATTTGTAATTGTTGATAAATACTAACAATTGATGGAGTTTTGTGAATTTGATTGTGAAAGTATATTTGCCATACTTTTATCTTATAACACCATTGGTATTTCAAAAAGCACTTTCTGTAACAAGAAATGACCACATTTTTCTTTGAAGACTGTAGAGATAATATGTGGGCCTGCCATAATTATTTCAGTTTACACACAGCAAATATTCCCACCTTAAAAAGTCTTTGAAACCTTACCCTCACCTCTAAAAATTCTATGATCAGTCCATCAGAAGAAATGACAAAATCAATTTAACTTAAAATTTAATGAGCGTGAACTCAGGAGTTATATGACAAAAATCTGAATCTTTGTTATACATAAGGTGAAGTGCTATATGATTTTCTCAATTTTTATTTAGTTATTAATATAATATGGTGTATTATCTACTGAAACATTAATCAAAATATGTGAATCATAATGCACTGCTTACCTGATTTTAAAAACACTCCCTATTATAATAATGTCTTTATAGGTATAGTAAAATTAAACATGAATTAAGTTAACAGGTTAGTTTGATTTATAAAACTATACTTTATGGAATTCTAGTGATATAAAAAAAACATGTCTTACTTTTCTATAAGCTATTGACACAGAGATTATGACTCAATAATTAATTTTTAACTCATTATTTAAAAAACATGTAATCATCAGACTATTTTCAACATAGTTTTGACTTCTTTTCTAATTTCATGAATTCTATAGACCATTATTTTTCTGTAAGAAAGTCCTATAAGTGTACAATAGAATATAAAATTCTTACCCATATGCCAACATTTGCAAGATATATAAAATAAATGTACAGTAGGATGGGATGAATTGGGATAAGGTCTCACAAGGAAAAGGATTACAATTGGAATTCATTGTTATGCAAAGTTTTATGTTACATCCACGTTACATATAACTGAAATCTCAAGGCAATGTGTTAAAACTAAAATTGTGAAGATTTTTTACAAGGAGAAAATAATGAATTATATAGATCCCATTTTAGAAATCTGATATTCCCCTAGAGACTACCACAACAGAAGAAGAAAAAAAATAATGCCATTCTACAGTAATATCCAGAAACCACTGGGGAAATTCATTAACTCCAATTACCTATTGGTGATTACCTGCTCAATGGTAAAGAAACATGTATGTCTACTTCAGGCATAAAGTTCATTTGAAACTTATTTGAGGAAGATCAAGACCTTATGAATGAAATGTAAATTCAGCTCAGGCATTTCTGAAGTCTCAGTTGTAAGAGGAAAATAAATTAGAAATAAACTAATTATTTGAACTTGTTAGAATTATTTTAAAAATAATCCTATATATACTTTCATCATCTCTGCTATCATTTTAATCAGTCAGTGATCTGACTTTAACAGTTTACTAAAACCTTGATGTGATATGCACATCATTAAATCAATAGTATGTAATCTTTATATTACATGAATAATACACTCGTAACAGCTTCACAAACACCTTGACACTAACTGTAACTTGCTGTTTAACAAATGTTTTGTGAGTGACATAGTTTCACTCCCTCCCCACATTAAAATTGACTAAATCAAAATAAAGATGTTCTCTCATCGATACGTATTATTAATAGACTAAAAAGAAAAGCTACCATGTGGGATATGATATTTACATATAAGAAAGCTTTAAAAGTAGTAACACACATGGAACCCTATCACCACCCACAAAATGAACAAAATTGTGGAAAAGACTCTTCAAAAATGAGTAAACATCAAAAATTAAACAAATGAAAATATTCTCAACATCATTAGTGTGCAAGGCATTGCCATTTAGACCACAGTGTGCAACGAGATGTACTATGCAGAAAGATACCATGTGTTATGTCTTTTGCAGCAACTTGGATGGAGCTGGAAAAGATCATGCTTAGTGAGATAAGCCAGAAAGAGAAAGAAAAATACTGGATGGTTTCATTCATAGCAGGAGTATAATGGACCAAGCGAGAAAATAACAAAAATAATGAACAACCATATACCAGAGACATTCTGTGGGGGCGGAGTGGGGAATGGGATCAAAAATGGGGGGAGGGGGAGGGAGAAAAATGCACGGGACTATGGTGGTGGCATACGGGTGATTTGGTGATGGGAAACCCGTGGGGATTACAATCGAGATGGAAAAAAAAATGATGTAAAAATAAACTTTTGTAATAATTAAAAAAAAAAAGAAACCATGTGTTAGCAACAATCAGGAGCAAATGGAAGTTCTCATATTTTTCTGGTGGATCTATAGATTGGTATAAAATGGCTCTGTTGTATCTACTATAATTAAATTTTGTATGTACAATATTGCATACTGTGACCAATAATTATACTACATATCTTCCCATATACACACAAGAAATCTATCCATTCATCAAAATGTATAAACATATATATTAAGACTGATGTTGACAGTATTAACAGCGAAAATACAAAGTACTTAAAATCATACCAGTAAAATATATAAACTGTCATATATACTCTCATCTAAATATAAATAATACGACTAAAAATTTGAATATACACATGAACACTGGATCAATTCAAAAATAGTATGTTCAATAAAAAATTCAGATACAATGAGTAAGTCCTGTATAAATTAAATTTTAAAAGGTTCAAAAACATATAAACTTATTCTACGAGTTTAGAAGGGAAAGACGTTGGTTACATTTAAGGAATAGGGACAGATGGGATTTGAAGGATTCTCCTAGGATCATTTAATCTTATAGCTGGTTATTCAGGTGAGCAATTATTTAAAGTATGTTCTATTTTTTATGATTTGTAAGTAATTTTGTTCTGGTAATTTACATGTATAAATATAATTTAAAGGTGGATTTAATTTTTTTGAAGAGCAAAATTTTGCTTATCAAATAGAATGATGTACTAAAAACACATTATAATTAAAAACAAAAAATAGGAGAACTGACATAGAATTAGGAAAGCTGACCAACTGAAAAGCACAGAGGACCCAGAGACAGTGATGCAGAGAAACAAGCATGATATATGATCAAAATTGTATTGAAAACTAATAAAGATAGCAGAATTGGTTAAGCACTTTGTTTTATCTCTTGATTTTAGCAAACCCATCACCCGTAAGAATTGATATCTAACTTACAGGTTCAAATGATTAAAGGAAAAAACAAAGTGGAAAGTAAAAATATAAATCTAAAGAAAGGAAATACTGGAGAATATACGCATAGCCTAAGAATGAGAAACAATTCTCAAAATATTACTAAAAAATGTGGGAACATTAGTATTTATATTCTGTCACTAAATTTACACCAGACTCCTCTGTGGGCTTTGCTAGGCTAGATCCAGGCTTTGGACTGGTCTTATTTTTTTGTACATGCAAATTCAGCAAGTATAGCTACATCAATGTAGTAAGCTGCTCAGTATCTTCTCACCCTCATTATCTGGTAAATTCATGCCCCACACTTCCCACAGTATGTCTGACTCTCCACAGCTTACAGCAAGAATGCTGTCAGCTCTGTTTGGCCAGAAACTCTTACCCAATCATGTCTCTCTAATTTTTCTATCTACCAATCTTTTATTTACCTTACTCTTGGCAGGAAGTCTCCTCTAGTCTTTATTTATCTAGTTTTCTACTAATGTCTCAGTGGCCTCATTATAGTATTTCCGAGGTAAAGTCAGTTTTTAAGCACTTTACTCCCAGACCTACTTTTTCTTTCACCATTAGTGTAATTCACTTTACTATGTCAAAATTTGGTTGATGAATCACATTGATAAATGGCAGCTTAAGCAAAGAAATGTGTAAAATTAAAAACTAATAAGAGGGCCCTCCCTGGTGGCACAACATGTTAAATCAACAGCCAGGGAAGTGACCCACATGTGTGGCAGACCTCTCCTGACCTGCCTATTGCTATCCTCAGCAGTGTACCTCAGTAGATTTGCTTGTTCTCCCCATTCTATTTCTGGTGAATCTCCAACCACCACCCCCCATACCACTGGCGTGTACCCCCGTTCTTGTATGCATAAATAAATAAATGTTGGGAAATAAAATAAATTTAAAAAAAGAACAAATCCAAAATATGTGGTGACATATTATAAGAAGCATTCACACACACACACACACAGCCTGGGAAAAAAAGAAATGATCACATGCATTAGTGAGAGAAATGTAAACTAAGTTAAAATAGGGATACCAGATTCTGCTCAAGAATATATTCCCCTAATTCAAATATAACACTGCAAATCAGTTACCTCAATAAAAAAATAATGCAACTTAAAAAATTTCAGGTAATTTGATCTTAAAAAAAGGATTCCAATAAAGCATACATTGGAAATTGAGAAAGAGCTTAATAAAAATTTCATAATTTGGTAATGGTAATTCCTGTAATGGAGGTAGGAGGAAAGGAAAAGCATTAATAAAAAGTGAGTCTTATAAAACTAACTGAAAGGACTTGGGGGAAATTGATCATTTCTATGTCTTAAATTTAATGTACATATAAAAGAGGTTACTGAGTTGATAAATTAGCTCTCCATGATAGAAAAGCATTGAAATAGAATATGGAAAAGAATGAATATATTGTGAATAGCAATGTGTCTTTAGTCTTCCCAAAAGACTAGTTAAATTTTTTAAAAAGAAAAAACTTATTTATTTATGCATACAGGTCAGAGGAGCTGGGGCTGTGAGTAGATTCACTAGAGACAATGTGGGGAGCAGAACAGGACGACTGACGAAGTACACTGCTGAGGGGAGCAACAGGCAAGACAAGAGAAGTCTGCTGTGGTGCCATGAGGATCAGCTCTTGGCGGGGATTGAACTTGCACTGAAGGGACTCCAGGGACGGCCCAAGACTAGATAACTTTTAAAATGAAGAGATTTCCTATCCTCTCTGGTGGAGCAGCGGATTAAAGCACAGCACTAAGAAGCTAAAGCCACTTCAGCATGAGCTTGATTCCTACCTCAAAGGTGATCCACATGGGGCGGCAGACCTCTCCTGACCAGCCCACTGCTCCCCTCAGCAGTGTACTTCATCCATCTGCCTGTTCTGCTCCACACTCTGTCTCTGGTGAATCCCCTCACCAGCCCTGTACCTCTGGCTTGTACCCCACTTCTGTATGCATAAATAAATCGTAAAAAAAAAGGAAGAGATTTTCAAACATGTAATAATATATGAGTACAAGATATATATTATATATATGAATATAAGATATATGCTATCTATCTAGTTTTGTCTATAGTTGAGTGAGCATGAAATACAAAAAATTATACAATATTACTAAACTTAACAAATAATAGGAGGAGAAAAATTAATGAATTAAGACCAAACAGCAGAAAATTTTCTACTCAGGCATTTGAATGAAATTTTGTCATGGGTAATTAAAAAACCCAACAGCAGACTTTTTAAATTTGTACTTTTTCCTTCATAATTAAAGAAATAATTTGTTCTTAAGTTTCACTTGGTTACTCTTCATATTTCTTAACTCTTATAGAGTTTTTAGAATTTTTTTCAAAGGTACCATTTTGTGAAGTATCTCCAACATGCTACTAGTTTAAATAACCCTTAGGACAACTGAAATTAAACACAAAAAACTATGCATATAGTAGTTACAAGATATTTACCCTAAGTTATTCATGAAAAGTGCACATTAACAATATATCCCAGGGCCCTCCCTGGTGGCGCAGCGGGTTAAAGCACAGCACTGAGAATCTGGGGCCGCTTCTGCATGACTTCGATTCCCGCCTGCCCCGGAGGTGACCACATGGCGTGGCAGACCTCTCTCCTGGCCCGCCCGCTGCTCCCCTCAGCAGTGTACTTTGTCCATCTGCCTGTTCTGCTCCCCACTCTGTCTCTGGTGAAGCCTCTCGCCGCCCCTGAGCCTCTGGCCTGTACCCCAGTTCTGTATGCACAAATAAATAAATCTAAAAAAAAAAAAAAACAAAAAAAACAATATATCCCATATTTTACCATAACAAAAACAAAAAAAAATAATTTACTGTCATCTTCATTAAGTGGTAGTAAAAATGTTACATGAGTTCCAACCTACTTGAATTCTGAACACTTGTAAGAATTCTGCACTAACATTAGGAGAGATGGACATTTTGAAAGCTATAGGAATTGACATGCAAACCTTTTCTTCAGTAATTGTCTCATGATAATTCAAAATTATTCAAGCAACAAAAGAAAAAAATGCTCAAGCATAAAATAGAGCTCATTTTACTATGGTTCTATAATATAATAGGAAATTATGCATGAGATGAATTAACTAATTCTTATTAAATTAAATAACTATTCCCATTGTAGGATTTACCAAGCTGGTTTTTAAAAAGTCAAATCACATTACCTGAATTTATTATGAAATAGTATAAAAGAGATATAACTACATATAATTGATGTGTATGTGTTTGAAAAGGTGTCCTAGAATATTACGTCTAAAAATATTATCATTCAATTTAGATGTAAGGATCATTTAGCTTAAAAACAATAGTGCCACAATATTATTAACTTGTATTCCAAGAAAAACACAAATTCAAATACCTGAAACACTGAATCCTCTTAATTGGTATATGTGACATCAGATAAAAATTAAAAGATAAATGCTTATGTTTATAATTATTTAAAAGAAGTATTATTTTAGTAAAGTATAACCTCTGATATTTGGCACAATATACAACCTATTTAGTAGTCAGTAAGCACAGAATTCTAGATAAGAGGAATACACTGAAAATCCTCTACATCAAAAACTTAATTGCTCTGGTGTTCTGGGAATCCAAATAATAATAATAATAAAACTAATAAAACTTTTCACAGTGTCACGGTTAATTCAATAGATTTCATCATAATTTTAAAAAGCTAAAAATAAAAGTGAGAAGCATGTGTCTATATATTTTTTTAATATCCAAAGGGAGGGGTTTATAATAAAAAGGAAAGAGAAGGAAGAGACACTGTACAAACTCAGTGAGCAGAAAGAGCTTCCAAGAAGAACGTTCTTCAATGCAGGAGTCAGACTGGCATTGTGAAAGTGGAGAACTAGAGGAACAGGAGAAAAGGGGGCCAAGAGAAATATCTGTGCTGATGGAGCAGTTTTTTATCTTTTCCATTGTAGTGACTACATAATAGTATTTGTTTGTCAAAACCCACGAGACTGTAATAATGATTACTTTCCCCCTATTAGTTGCAGCACAGTAAAACGTGCAAAGCTACTGGAATCATATCAGTAGAATTACAATAATATAAAAATAAGTGGTGTATTTTTTTTATTTTTTTAATTCCCTTAAAAAACAGTTGTAAATACCGGATGGTTTCACTCATAGCAGGAGTATAATGGACCAGGCGAGAAAATAACAAAAATAATGAACAACCATATACCAGAGACATTCTGTGGGGGCGGAGTGGGGAATGGGATCAAAAACGGGGGTGGGGGGAAGGGAGGGAAATGCATGGGACTAGGGTGGTGGCACAGGGGTGATCTGGTGATGGGAAACCCGTGGGGATTACAATCGAGATGGCAAAAAAAAAAAATGTGCAAAAATGATGTAAAAATAAACTTTGTAATAAAAAAAATAAAAATAAACAGTTGTTCTCTATTAATAATCTAGAAACTAAAATGGGTTGCATTTGTTGAAATTTTAATTAAGCAGGTACATATTTTAGTTTTCTATGCTATATAACTAATTACCCCACAGAAAATGTTTTAAAACCCCAGTTATTAGCTCACAGTCTTTTTGGTAAGAAATTGAACATGACTTGGATAATACAACTGTGGTTACCTATTTAGAAAAAGAAAATTTGCAGATATAATTAAGGTCTCTAATCCTTTGACTTTACAACAGGAGAATTAGCTTGTGTGTGTTTAACCTTACTAGGAGAATCTTTTAAATGAACAGTGATTTCTCCTGCTGGTGGCAAAAAGGTTGTCAAAGACATGAAGTATGAAATGAATTCTAGCTCCAGTTGCTAACTTGAAGATGGAGGAAAGGTACCTGCCAGAGAATGAAAGGGAGTCTCTGAGAGTGGAGTGTATGCCAAGTTATTTCTTTCTCATGGACCCTAATGAGTCCACTTGCTAGAAAACTTTTGAAGGGTTCAAGTTTTCCCTTCAGTGGTCCTTGAAAATTAAGCAGTAATGTAACCATTAAGATACCCACCTTCATGCTTTATAGATCATTTTTTTCCAAACCATGAACAACCCTTCTCTTTTTATACACTAAGTCTAGTTACAGGAGCAGGTAGTGTAACAGGGAGGCTCCTAGGAAAAGGGGGTAGGGCCCCAAGTTCCCCGCCCCATCCAAAGGAGCTTGGAACTGAGCAGGGAGGAAAAAATGCTGGAGGGGAGATGGAGAGGGAAGGAAGCAGAATAGAGAGACAAAGGTAACCTTTAAAAAGAGGCACAAGAAGGGCCCTCCCTGGTGGTGCAGAGGGTTAAAGCATAGCACTACGAAGCTAAAGTCACATCAGCATGAGTTCAATCCCTGGTACCAAGGTGACCCACATGGCATGGCAGACCTCTCCTGACCAGCCCACTGCTCCCCTCAGCAGTGTACCTCCTCAGTCAGCCTGTTCTGTTCCCCACTCTGTCTCTGGTGAAGACTCTCACTGCCCCTGAAACTCTGGCCTGTACCCCATGCGCACACATAATTAAATCTTAAAAAAAAAAAAATCTTAAAATAAAAAAAAAAAAAGTATAAGAAGCAGAGAGATACTTGGAAAAAACTATGCTCCTTAGTCCTAAACTAGTAAAAACAAATGTGGATGAAAGACCCTTGAGGGAGGTTAAACGATGTCAAGGTTTATCTTAATTTTGATTTTACTCTTTTCTTCCTAGATTTGTCTGGCTGTTTTTAGTCCTTTCCAGAGGTCCCTGCTGAAAAGTGCTTTAAACTTGCAGCATGCTTTCGGGCCTTGCTGTGGGCCAGACCCAACCAAGTAAACTTTTACCCACAAGGGGTGGGTAACTTGAAGTGGTTAATTTAAATCTATACTTTTTATCGTTTTTATATTACTCAATAATTATATTAAAAATCCTTCCCATTAAAGTCTTAGATGATTTGTCTTAGTGTGGCAAATAGCAAAACCTATTTGGAGTGAACAAGTTTGGGGATTCCTACTGTCTGAATATTATTCCCGTGTAATTGAAAATTACTCCTAAGAATTGACCAATAATTACATATTTTCTCTGTGACTGAAGTATTGTGGATTCTAAACCATTATGACAAGCTTCTAAAATTTCTAACATGTTAAGTCATCTTAACATCTGTTGCAATTTTCCTGTTTTGGAGATAGTGGATGGAGGTCTCCTATATTCTAGAGTTTAGCTAGCTGTTCTTTGTTGAGCTAAAGATCTTTTATGTGGTTGTCTTTCTTTTTTATAGAGTGTAACAGTTTTTATTTTGTTTTTCTTAATTTTTCAGAAATTTAGATATTCTAAGCACTCAGCTCACTGTTAGATATAATTTTTAATCAGAGAATATTACAACATGTTTCTCAGAAAGATTAAAATGAGTTTTTGGCCACCACAGAAGAATGATAGAAAAGGTTAGTAATGATATCCTCCCTATGTTTTTAGTTTCTGTTCCATATCAGGCACTGTTATAAGCATTTATACAAATTAATGCATCAACCATTACACTACCTATCAAATGAAGAAAAAAAAGTTTAATATTTTTAATCAATGTCCCATCGTGGCATTGATTATAAGTGACAGATTTCATAGCTGAATAAATCTGGTCTGATTCCTGAGATCTGTTTCTTCACCAACCTTGTGCTAGATCAAATTTTTAAGTTTAAACATAAAATCATTTCACAGTCGGCCCTCCCTGGTGGCGCAGCAGGTTAAAGCACAGCACTAAGAAGCTAAAGCCACTTCTGCATGAGTTCGATCCTCGCCTGCCCGGGAGGTGACCACATGGAGTGGCAGACCTCTCCTGACCCTCCTGCTGCTCCCCTCAGCAGTGTACTTCATCCATCTGCCTGTTCTACTCCACACTCTGTCTCTGGTGAAGCCTCTCACCACCCCTGTGCCTCTGGCCTGTACTCCAGTTCTGTATGCACAAATAAATAAATCTTTTTTAAAAAAAATCATTTCACAGTCAATTCCGTAACATTTAACTACATTTCCTTCTTTTAAAAACTTAAGTAATACATTTTCAAAGAGATAAAACTTCTAACGGCAATGTCAGATAAATATATTTCATTTTATGACTTAGTCCCTTTTATATTACAAAACTCAAATATTTAACCACAGTCAACAGAAATTCTGACAAGCATTTGGATGTGTCTGTATTCATTAATTTCACCTCACCTCCATCAACTAATTAAATGTACAATACAGTTTGTACTGATGTTCTTTTTTCTACAAAATCTTGTTGCCAACAGAATGTCATGCCACTATCATCCCCAAAATTCATGACAATAATGTCATTTTTAAAAGGTCATTTTAGATCTATTACTCTGGATACACGTATCTCTTTTCTTGAAAAGGCCAAGTTATGTAACTTTCTTAAGCTGAGAGAGATTCCATTCCTTTCTTAAATAGTCATATGCAAAACATGCTCATATATACCATTTGAAGGGCTTGGATATTTTCATCAGCCTTGAAGCACATAAAATATGAAAACTATTACCCTAACTTATTATCATTTACATGAATTTCCATGTAACTTTCTCAATGAACCCAAATTTCACAAGTTGCATTGGAAAATACTATGAACACAAACAACAAAGATGTGTTGTTAAGAAAAAATATGTTGGTACTAAACCAAAAGTATTATATGATATTTTGCAAAACTGATTACTTAAGATGTAGTTTCTTCTTTCTCACCCAAGGTTATAATTTTAGTTTTAGGCATTATGTAAAGTGAAAACTTATTCTTTGATACTCCCTATGCATAATTTTGTATCCTTGCTTATTAACAATCACTTTAGTCTCTAAGTTTTGCTAGGGAAAATTATATGCACATACATGTGGCAAATAGAAATATATCCCACTCCACCAAAAATGGTTACACCTAATTCCTAGAACTATGGATATGTTGCTTTACATGGGACTTTGTAGAGAAAGTGATGTTGAAAATCACTTGACCTTAACATTGTAAAGTTACTTTCATTTATCCAGAATTACCCAATATAATTACCAGTGGCCTTAAAGATAGTTAACAGGGAAGAATTATAGGTCATTTCGTAGAGTACATTCACAAAAAGGGTCTAAATATTGGGTACACTTTTTAGTTTTGAAAATCCTACTCTGAAAATAGGATTTCTCATAGGTAAATATAAGAAAAATGACATAATTTGATCCTAAGGTAATCAAATCGTTAAAATAATCACAGGAGAGACCTGTGAATCATAAAAATTTCAATCATTTATTCTTGTGGGATGGAAGAAAATAACTTAAAAGATTCACATTATTGTTTGCCAGACATCCTGGGCACAGTTCTGTGAATCTGGCCTCAGCTGTTTCTATGAGGTGACCCACATGGCACAGCAGACCTCTCCTGTCTTGTCCACTGTTCCCCACAGCAGTGTATTTTGTCAATCTGCCTGTTCTGATCCCCACTTTATCTCTGGTGAATTCTCTCACTGTCCCTGCACCTCTGCCCTGTACAGCATTTCTGTATGCATAAATAAATTAAAAAATAATAAAAAAAATTATTTGTGGATAGTGAATAAAATAGTCTGAATAAGATAGTGAGAAGCAGTTATGACTATGGAAAAAGGAATAGTGAGGTGCAATGTGGATATTTTTGGAGAGGGAAATGGGGTCTGAAAGTTCATAAATGTTGGAGGCCAATAAGAACTGGGAAAGAAAAGCAAGAGAGTCTCCAAAAGCAAATACACTCCTACTAAAACACCTTGATTTTAACCCACTGAGACCTCCTCAAAATGTTGAACTACAAAAATATATGATAAATTTAAATTGTTGTAGGCCAATGAAATTGTGGTGATTTGCTATGAGGCTAATAGAAAACCAATGCTCTACACCCAGACTTATTAGTGATTGTAATTTTTAACCCATAAAGACAAGAGTGAGATTGCTGGGTCAGAATGCTTAATGTCTTGATAAATTACCTAGACTTAATTCCAGCAATTTTCAGGACTCCTTGCTCAAATATTTCCCCAAGAAATTGTGTTGAAAGCACAGTAAGGCCATATGCCCATCACCAATGGGCAGATGACAGAACAGATCTGAGCTGTTCGGGACTTCTGAGTCAGTGTTCTCAGGCTTGCATTACATATGAGGATTCACTTTTTCTGCAAAGAATCACCTTTCTTTTGGCATGGTGTGAGAATGTTATTGAGAAATTTAGAATTAAATTTAAATAGAATAGTTTGGACAAAATATGAATTTTTAAACATAACCCTGAATTTTGTTTATTTTGAAAGTTAAAAGGTATCAATTACTAAAAAAAATACATACTTCTGTACAATTTTTACAGTGGCACTGATCTTAACAATGATCAGAGTTTATAATGTGTATTGTCTTTTAAGTATTTAGCATTCCAAAAAATATTAAATAATTCTAATTTGTACAAGTAGAGAATGATATGTGTAATTTGCAGTGTGAAATCAATAATATTAATAACATAATTAAAAATGTAAAACATCAATTTTTACATTTGTGGATTTCATCTGTAAGGAAATTAAGATGTATCCTAGGAATCCTTTATATATTGTAGCAATATTTTCCAGTTTCTATTAATAGAAAAGTTAATAGTATTTCACTGAATAACTTTGAGATTCATTAATATATCCATGTTTTGCCTGTATGTTTACACCAAAGATGAGTAATAATACATGGATTATTGTCTTCTATCAACCCAAGATAAATAATGTGCAATGCTTTCTTTCATAAATTCCTTTATTTGTACACAAAGAATAATGCTAACCGCCCTTTTGTTAAGTATTATTTTCCCATACAAGAGTAACTTATTAAGACTTCCCTAGTCCGGCCCTCCCTGTTGGCACAGCGGTTAAAGTGCAGCACTAAGAAGCTATAGCCACTTCCTCATGAGTTCAATTCCCACCTGCCTGGAGGTGACCACGTGGCCTGGCAGAAATCTCTTGGCCCCACCTGCTACTCTCATCCATCTTCCTGTTCTGCTCCCCACTCTGTCTCTGGTGAAGCCTCTCACCGCCTCTGAGACTCTGGCCTGTACCCCAGTTGTGTATGCACAAATAAATCTTAAAAAAAAAAAAAAAACTTCCCTAGTTCACAGGTCTTTCCTCCTACTTTATTTTTAAACATTGATCAGCTTAAGTTGGAAATATGCCATTTTTGTTATGTGTACATGTTTTCAGAGTAGGATTTTTACTTGTCATTCTTGTCCTGCTAACCAGTCCTAATGTATCACTTAGGAAATTAAGCTATTGGCAGTCTGATAGTTATTCCTGCTCCAATAAAATATAATTCTTTCTAAGTGAACATTTAAGAAAAGTTACTAGCACACAAAAGGTATATATAGTATCCTATGTCCTAGGCAGTTGTTAAAACAGTCGATAGTCACATTAATAAACTTAGCATTTGTGTTGTTTTTCTATTCAACTGACCAAAATATCTTATGGGAATCTAAAAGATCCTTTCATCTATTGGATTTTTTTTTATTTTAACTGTTACTAGTTTGTAAACTAAGATAACTTGTGTTTCTCAACTTAAGCAAGATGTAAATTTTATAATTTATGCCTGCTAGACTTTAATTAAGACAGATAATTGACACAGCTAAAATAATCACTGTATATATAATATACAATTATATATAGTGTGTGCACTGTTGTTTACAACTAAGTCATGAAACTTTCTGTGCACATTGATCTATCATTTAAAAAAATAAGTGTTTACAAACAACCAAGCAGAAGAAACAGAGATAAAAAAAAA
>NW_004567111.1:28595665-28633623 GCF_000260355.1 Condylura cristata
AAAAAAAGTGTTTAATAATAATCATGTTAGACAATAAAATTACATCATAACATCTGTTATTCCTCATAACAGAACTAGTGACTTAGCATATCAAATATGTGTATATATACTGAATAACCACTGTATTGCTTCTTACATCAGAATAAAATAGTATTCTACAAATTTCTATATGCAGTATTTAAGGGAAAGACAGTAGTAATGGATTCATTACAAAATATTTGATACATAACAAAAACCTTACTTGACAGAAAAAAAAAATATATATATATATAAATGTTAGGATCTTTACAGAAATTTACAGAAGAGTTAAGAAATCCCATATGCCAGTGTAGTTAAAGGTATGCCTCCAAATCTGATGTTGATTATGTAATTTTCTAGTATTTCCAGAGAAATCCAATATGCAAGGCACAACACAATGAAATAATTTTTTCATGCAGTTTAAATTAATAAATATACTACCTTGGGTATTAAAGCACAGTACCATGGATATGTGAATTGTTATGTAAGAAAACTATGGCCCATAAATTACATGTCTAGTACAGTTATGACTGATGATTCAATTTGCAAATCTATCTTATTTCATTAATATGAAAATATATAATTGGGAAAGATTTTGATGTAGATTCATATACTTTAATTTTGTTTTTTAGTTGTATGATATACATTTGTATGGATACAACTTGTTAGATACTGTTGCTGTGCCACACACAAATTAATATAGAACATGAGCTACTTTAATATTGTAATGTAATAAAATACGGACTTTTTAAAATGATGTTGCTACACAGTTACGTTAATTAAGAATTCTCATTCTTAAGTAAATCTTAGTTTAAAATCAACATGTACAATTAAATATGAAACATAACCCAAGATTCAAGATTATTCTCTTTTTAAATGACAGAGCTAAAATCTTGTTATTTGTTTTATTATTTTTAACTAAAATTCATTATTTACAGTTAATATTTTCATATAATCACAGAAATATACTTATATATTTCTATAAGCTAAAATCTACTTTGAAATCAAATGCAAATTTACTTTTTACAAACTGAGGGGAAAAAATCAAGTTTCAGCAAAGTTTTTTGACATACCCAAGGCTATCTGAAAGATTAACTAGACTTCATTAGATCTACGTGAACTAATAATATTTAGTAAGTAGTAAAATAATAATGCATTTAGAGGATTTCTATTCACTCTAGATCACATGTGTATTTGTGTGTGTTGCATTTAAACTTGAATTTGATGCACCAAATTTTTAGGCACCCAATTTTTACTCGCTTAAGGTATATCACATTCCAGTGGCAGTTGTTATAGAAACTCCCTTAATATATTCACTATCTGAAAGAATAATGATTCAATTAAAGTGTTAAATTGTGAGGGATCATTAATAGAATCATAATATTAATACTACATGAACAACCACTAGCAAAACAACATTAGTATCTTTGCTATTAATCAAGAATCTCAGTTAATGATTTTTAAAACTATATAATTTTTGATGCTTCAAATATTCCACAAAATTATTGATTTTAATAAAAGTACTATTATGAAAGGTTTCTTTCAACTATATTGGCATACATTTATTCCTTTGTATTTTCTTTTTATTTGTATTACCCACGTATATACTTTTAGAGCAGTGACTGATACAAATAAAATTGTATCTTCCACATTTTAACACAACATTGTAGGTATTTAATCAAATACTTGTGAATGAAAGAACTAATGAATGAATGTTCATGTTATTACTACAACATTTCAAGAGCAATAGGACATTTACGGAGTCAATTATGATTAGCAATCACTTTCCCACTATCTCTCTCTTGGAAAATGGGGGTCTGGGGTGAGATTTGCCACAGAGGTGTAGTTATACAAGAGAAGTGACATCCAACTCATACTTTGGCATCATGCATAGATACACCAGGGGAACATAACACTAACCAAGGAAGTCTATAGAAGGAAATTAATGACCAAGCACAATCTGAAATGTGACATCACTGCTGAGAAATGGCTGAGCACCCTTGACAGTGCTCTGCAGAGGTTTTTTTTTTTTTTTTTTTTTTTCCTGTTTTTTCCCCTGTTCACAGACTTGTTGCACATATGGGCCTATTTTCCTGATAGCTGCCTAATGTTTCAGAGTGATGAATATGACAGCATGAAGAACCTGGTAGCAGGATGAAACTTCTGATTCTAGGAAAGAGGCCAAAGAGGAATAAAGAATAAAATTTCCCTCTTGGGAATTGTTACTAGTGCAATCTCAAATGTATAGAAAATTGCTAGCTAAAACTTATCTGAGAGTCAGTCTTCTGCAATTTCCTTATATACACATATATAACTTTATATATAGATATTCATAAAATTTTCTATATTAAATATTTATGTACTTGTTAAAGAATATTAAAACTACATATGAACAAAATTTTCTTTTGAAAAGGAAGAAATGTAAAATCTGAACAGGCTCTCCATCTGCAATTTCTAGTAGTGAAGAGAATGAAAGTGTTCATTAAAGAATAGATGCTGTTGGATACTATCTAAATACAGTGGATGCTGGAATTGTGTTCTAATTGTTACTTTGGTAAACTGTCTCATTAAAATAGAATGTAGGCCCTCCCTGGTGGTGCAGTGGGTTAAAGCACAGCACTACGAGGTGACCACATGGCATGGCAGACATCTCCTGACCTGCCCGCAGCTCCCCTCAGTGGTGTACTTCATAGATCAGCCTGTTCTGCTCCCCACTCTGTCCCTGGTGAAGCCTCTCACCCTCCGCATCTCTGGTCTGTACCCCAGCTCTATATGTATGAATAAATAAATAAATCTTAAAAAAAATAGAATGTAGTCTGATTACAGAGAATTTAAATTTGTTGCTGAGTTTCAGCCTTTAATTAGTGTCAAGATGTTTTTTGTGACACAGCACATTCATATTAATCAGATGCAAGACACTTAATTTTGAAATTAATACTTGCCATCAGAGAAAAATGTACCACCATGACATGTACAGGCCATAGGCCTGATAGGCCATTTGCAATAGAGAAAAAATGTACAAGCAATATAGTCTTCTGCTGAGAGATGAGTGCAAGGCAACACATATATATCCTAATGCTTTGAGAAATGTTAGAAGGCTATTAATGTTCACTCTCATCTAATTGCCAGTAAAAGGCCTTTTTTGATTTGGATTCTATCTTTGAGCATCTGGTGTGAGAGTATTAGGCAATATTTTGTCATTTTACACCATTCTCGAAAACTGCACATGACTCATTTAAGACTGTTAGATTTTTGCCTGAAACTAGTTATAGTTAGTGTATTAAATAAATTACTGTTTATTGTGTTTTATAGGAAATGAAAAAAGCAATTTACACAGGACTTCTACATGAATTCATATGAATTGATGGTTTGGGGTATATTCTTTAATCAAATAAATGAAATTTTATACCCAATTTTATATAGAAATGAAATTTTGAAAGGGATTTTATTTTTTATAGTCACTGATATGAAAAAAATCATATTTTTATCAGTGCAGCATTTAAAGCAAGACATAATGAAATGTTAACAAATAAGTAAGTTAACAGCACACAATAATCAAATTACCTTCTATGATGCTTATTACCCATGTTCTGCAAAAGCAGAAGTAGCAAACTTGAACCTCAACAGAAATATATCCCATCAACGCAATACAAACCAAGGATCTTCTGCTACCATGCAAGTAACTACACTAAGAAATTATTTTAAATAAAAATGTCATGAATTTTGTCACTTCTGTCAATAATTTAACAACCCCATAGACATAGAAACAATATTGCTTTTTAAAAAAATGTTTCCAGGCCCTCCCTGGTGGTACAGCGGGTTAAAGCACTGCACTAAGAAGCTTAAGCCACTTCCACATGAGTTCCATTCCCGCCTGCCCTGGAGGTGACCACACGGCGTGGCAGATCTCCCCTGACACCCCCCCCCTCCTCTGCTCCCCTCAGCAGTGTACTTCGTCGATCTGCATGTTCTGCTTCCCGTTTTGTCTCTGGTGAATCCTCTCACCCTCCGCATCTCTAGCCTGTACCTCAGTTCTGTATGAATAAATAAATCTTAAAAAAAAAAGTTTCCAGATTTTGTATGATGAAAAACAAAATTAAAAAGGGCAAATGTTTCCATCAGCATATAGAAAAAGTTGCAATGACAGTGACTAATTTTTATAAGCCACAGATTCATATCCTATGTCAAAGTTTTCACTTTTCTTATTTTCACAGTGTCATCGTAAATTAACATACACTATACTTGTATTTGATTTATGCCTAACAGTTTTCATAATTCATTATAAATTTTAACAATACATCTTAAATCTAAGTGAGACATTACAATTTCTAAGTAGATTTGTATACATTAATTATATCATTTCATCTTCACAACAGCCATGTTGCAAAAACATGAGTAATAATTTGATTATAGAAACTGAACTCTTGAGGACTGAACTGCTTGATTTACATGCCAGCACAATTTCTCTCTTGGTATACATTCCCTATCTGTCTATCATCTATCTTTCCACTACCTACCTACATGTCATCAATCATCTCATCCCACTGTTCTCTCTCTCTCTCTCTCTCTCTCTCTCTCTCTCTATCATACACACACACACACACATACGCACACGTAGAGTTATTCAAAATGAAAAAGTCTTCAAGTCTTTTTAACCTAAATTTTGATAGCCTATCAAATAATTTACTAAGTCAAAGAATAGCTACAAACCCCACGTCAAGTACTAGATAAGCAGGAATGGGATGGACCTGAAGCCAGAAGTGGAAACATAGGGTGTCTATAAGCCCCTTGTCTGCAAGGCAAAGCTCCAAAGCAGCAGCAGAAACAGAAAGCCAGCACAGGAGGCCCTTGGTCTCCTTTCCGAACACCAAAGGCGAAGTGCCTGTACCCTTCTGTTCTTTTTGAAAATTGTGGTAAAAATTCTGATCAACAAAGTATTTATTTAAGATTTATTTATTTATGCATACAGAGCTGGGGTACAGGACAGAAATGCAGGGGTGTTTAGAGGGTTCACCAGAGACAGAGTAGGGAGCAGAACAGGCAGATCGATGAAGTACACTGCTGAGGGGAGCAGCGGGCGGGTCAGGAGAGGTCTGCCGCACCATGTGGGTCACCTCTGGGGCGGGGATCAAACTCATACTCAAGTGGCTTTAGCTTCTTAGTGCTGTGCTCTAAACCCACTGCACCACCAGGGAGGGCCCAAAACATTTATTTGTAACTCAGAAAAAAACCCTGCTTATTCCCTGATTAACAACTTTGCTATGGTTAATTGTAAATTTTGAGAAAATGAAATTCCTTCATCCATAAAGTCTACGTAAATCTTCTAATATTTATGGTATTGATTTTATACTTAGGATTCACATGTTGATTAATGTGAAATTTTTATTGATGTACAACAAACATTGGGATATTAAGAATTATTTATGTATAAGAGACAGAAAATTACCCAAAACAATCCATTTATCCCTTATTTCCTTTTGTAATAAAAATATCTTGGAAAGAGACATTAGCAAGGAAGATTCTGGTCTCACCTTCTTCAGATACTCACAGCTAGAATGCAACAAACACAACGGTTCCTGAAGGACAAACAGATGCTTACAGAGCATACTATGAGTGATGCGTGGAGAAGGGGAGCCCCAACTAGCTGTGAAGTGGGCAAAAGTATACCTTGGGTGGGCAAGGTAAGCTCCAGAGGCCCAGCAGGCCATGCAAGCAGCAGAGTAGACCTGGTAAGCAGTCCTTAGCGAGCAGGCCCCACTGAGCACAGGACAGGACCTGGAAGCAGCCCAAAAGCAAGTGATCCCAGTAGAACTCAACAAGCCCCAGGATGGATGCTAGAACCATCCCACAGCTGACAGGCCATGTCAAGCACTGTACCATAGCAGGCTCAGCCACTGGGCACAGATGTAATAAGCCTCGGAAAGGAAACCGCAGGGCCTGGTCATCAGGCTGATGCATTTATTCAGGAATGTGATGGATCATACTTCAGATAGTAGAAAGTAGTGCAGACTTCAGTGGGTTGAGAGACTCACATTACAATAATCAGGAGGCAGGTGGAGAGAGGAATCTGAGGATTTCAGCCTAAAGCCTTACCAATGGCAGGGGTGTGAGCTTAACTAGGAGCCCATAGGAGGGATCAGGAGGTTGTGTGGAGGCATATCTCCTTGAAAGAGGGAAAAGTCTTGTGAGGAGCTGTGGTGTTCCACACAGGTTAGAGCCCCAGTAAAAATAATGGCAGAGCAGGCATTCTAATCTGTACTCCCTCTTCCACTCCTGAATGTGCTTAGTTGTAAGGCACAATGAGAGTGCGGGAACTGCTGAGTGTCTCAGCCCAAACTCTACAAGGCAGTGATAGTGGGGTACCACAAATACAAGCCAGCCACACCCCACCTCATCTGCACCAATATTTGGATCCAAGACACCCTCTCCTCCCTGCATACTCAGCCACTACAAAATATATCTGAGCACACACAGAAACCACTAAAGATTTAAATACATACATATGCACACAAAAACATATATACACACATACAAATACATACAAACTAACAAAACCATAGTGCCTCCTGCAGGGAATGTAAAATTGTGCAACTTCCTAGATTAATAATAAAGATATTAAAAACAGTAATAAAATGAGGAGACCTCAACTAGCAAAATGGGCAGGAAAAGAACATATCCTCGATGGAAATATGAGACTTAAATCTCCAGAGTCTACACTCAAAATCATGGGAGGTGATAATGCTCTATGAACAGTGTTCAGTTCTGTTAATGTTATTATAAACTCAAAAAAAAGTCAAAATAATATGAGAATTCAGAAAGGCAAGTAATTAAAGGGATAAAATGAAAATCAGAAAAAAATAATGAGCTCATAAAATCAAACTACAGGAGAAACATGAAGTTTAATAAGAAAATAACAGAAATTCTATAGATAAAGAGTTCAATAAATGGAACCAAGAATTCTAAAGAAAGCTTGGGAATTGAATAGACCAAAAGGAAGATAGAATGAGTTACTTCGAAGACAGTAAAACACAAAGGATCAGGTGGAAGAAGAAAAATACAAAGAAATACAAAGGGGAGAAATGAAGAAATACTTTGAGAATTATCTGTCTCCTTTTCACAATCTGAAGTCCGAGTTGTTCATTCCTGAAAATAGAAAAAGCCCTCATACGTGAAAACTGCTTCTGAAGACAATCCTTGGATTGTGTGATATAATATGATCAGAAATTATCCATTCATCCAAGGAAGAATGTGACTGAAAATCTTTGAGGAACTATTTTATAGGCCTACCATTAGAATATAAGTTTTATATAACGTGAAACAATTTTCTGTCAACATTATCCAAAAACCTCTTAAAACATCCTCTTAGAAACAAATACTCACACATGTGAGGTGTTATGGTCATTTCAGTTGGATGCAAAAAACTTACATAACTTTTACTTTAGTTAATATTGTTTTGCTATTTACTCTTAGTATTTTCTATGAGAAAATAGATGAGACAATAATTGCATGATGAGAAAGCAACAAAACATTTGGTACCACAGATACTTGAATTTAGTAATTTCAGCAACAATGTGTGCATGCAGTTTCTACATCTCACACACATACACACTAACCACACTCACATACCACCCTGAGGAAGTGGGTAGTTTCATTTTTTCCTTTTACTTGTTAACTGATAGGTATGCACAGTATCTCAAATCTTAATACCTAGTTATGAGTGGTACATGATACTTTGTAACTAACTTTCACAACTAATTTGCTTCCAATCATTAACCTTTAAGTAAAATTTCCATATATAGAACACTTATTTAAACCTACAAAACAGAGTTCTTGTTGAGAAAAAAGCAGACTATTACATTGCATAATAATTAGCTGTATTTTCTGATAAGTATTTTTAAAGCAATTAATAAAAGCAAAATCAATCAAGAAAATGGATAAAATTCATTTTTTATATTTGTATAAGTATACTGAGAATTACAGGTATATATTTGAGAAAAAAGTCAAGGATATTTTGCTTTTAAAGACAAAGTACACAGACTCTTTTGAAAGTTGATATTTTCGTAGGTAAATTTCAACTCATTGTGTCTATGCCAGTTGCACTTATGATAGCACTGTTGCTAAAAATGACTTCTCATGAAAAATGTAAGAACTCGACATAGTCACTTATCCATCCACAAGTTTCTATGCCAATCATCATCATTTTTGTGTGATTTATATATAAGCAAAATCATATTTTCCACAAGTTTAACAACAGTTGATGAACTATGTATGAGCAGATGAACAAATTAGCATCATTTATCATGTATCATTTGCAGATGAGCAATTTCTTTTGCTTTTCTGTGCCCCCTGGAATTTTACAATATTTGAGAGAATTCCAGCTATATTCTACATGTACTCTATTCTAAGGTAATACTTAAAGTAGCTAAATGATGTGTTGAATTATATATTTCATCAAATTGTACCTGGTTGCTTACTGACACTATACATGAGTTAGCTAATATTCTTTTCACTAGAAACTTATGAAATAAATCATGTCTGTACAGAAGATTTGGTATGGGAACAAAATAAGGGTGAACTGAGATTTAATGAGAAGGAAATCTCATATACTTCTTATAGGAATATAGGCTGGTCAAATCCCTTTGGAAAATACTACAGAGGTTTCTTACAATATTAAAAATAGATCTATCATATGATTCAGTAGCTCCTTAGGGATCTACCTGAGGAATGAAAACATACTAAAAATTCAAATGTGGATACATACACTTCTATGTTCATCGCAGTACTATTTATAATGAATAACCTAAGTACAAATGGCAAATGAGCAAGTAAATATATGGCATACAAATACAATAGACTACTACTCGGCTATTAAAAAAAAAGATGAAATTCTCTCATTGCAACAAAATCTATAGAACTAGTGGGGATTATGTTAAGTGAAATGTCAGGAAGAAAAAAAAATGTATGGTGTATTCACTTAAGTGGAGTACAGAGAAACAGAGGAGCTGATGAAACTAAAGAGAAAGAGAGATCTAGAAATATGATAACATCATCAAGGCTATGGGCAAAGGATATGAGAACATGGTCTATGGCAAAGGATTATGGGTGTTTTGGTGGTGGATGTGGTGGGATGAAAAACATCTTAGGAGATGTGATCCTAGTCTCCCAAATCATATATAACATTGTGTATCAGTGTTATCTCAGTAAATAAAATTATAAGAATAAAGTCCTGCCATAAAAATGAGAGTGATGAGAATAAATGAATCAGTGAATGTAATTGCTTGCATTTTTTTCATCCTAGGTCTAAACTAAAGGGGGCCATACAAGCTGGCAGGTTTATGCCAGCAAGGTCACAGCAAGTTTACAGGAGTAGAAAACCTTGAAAAATGTATTCCAATCAGATAGCTGTTCTTACAAACAGTATACTTGTCTGACAGGTGACCTCACACTGATATAAAAAAGATTGAATAAGAATCAGAAAGTGGAGAAGAACAGATGTAATGTGGAGTGGGAAAAAAGTTGCAGAGGAAAGAAAATTGTGATGTAAGGAGAAACTGTGAATGAAGGAGAAAATGAAGGAAGGAAGGAAATGTCATTTTTTAGAATATCCAATACGTATTTCAATTTTATTCTAATGACAATGTAAAGTGTTCAGAGTATTTTAAGTTGATAGTAAGTTAACTAGATTTAATGTTTTTAAAAAAAATCTAATATCATATCATATAACTGATTATAGATGGATAAAACAAAAAAAGGGAAACAACTAAGAGGAATTCTAGCTTCCCAAGCCAAAAAGATGGTAGTGTGAACTAGGTTTATTACAGGAAACTAAGTTGTAAAAGAAGATTTGAGTAAGACTCGGTATTTTAATACGATAGCTTTCTTACTCTTCAGTTTGAATAAAAAATAATACATCCAAGCATTTTTCTCAGAATACAATCTGCTTTATTCAACTTTTATTTTTGCCTAGAGTAGAAGTTCTTTAAAATTCTGCCTTACCTGATACTTAATGTCCTTAAAATTATCTCTTGTGTGTCTCTTCAGTGCTTTCACTATAAAGCTATTGGGTTCTCCAGGTGCTGATATCTAGTAAAATCTTTTACAATTCTCTGCCTGCTGCCAACACCACTATCAAGATTCTGTTTGCCATCTATTGTCTACCATATCATCCAGACACCATGTACCACATCACTGTCCTTCTGTCAAAACTGTAATCACGTCCTTGTAACCTTGTGACAGCTGACTGCTTCCCTTCTCTTAGCAGGATTACCAAATCATACCTGTCTTGAACCAGAAAGCAACTTCAAAACACTGTGTTTTACTTACAATTCCAGCCCCTTTAAATGTTTGTGTCTATGAATACACATACACACTCAAATAATACATTCAAAAAATGGGGAGAACTAGACTCTTTTTCTTTTCTTTTTTGAAGATTTACTTATTTGTGCATACAGAACTGGCGTACAGGCCAGAGGCTCAGGGGCAGTGAGAGGCTTCACCAGAGATAGAGTGGGGAGCAGAACAGGCAGATCAACAAAGTACACTGCTGAGGGGAGCAGCGGGTGGGTCAAGAGAGGTCTGCCGTGTCATGTGGATCACCTCCAGGGCAGGCGGGGAATTGAACTTATTCAGAAGTGGCTTTAGTGTCTTAGTGCTGTGCTTTAACCAGCTGCACCACCAGGGAGGGCCCGAGAACTAGACTCTTTTTCAAAAAAATACATATATATGTGGCCAACAGACACACACAAAATGTTAATCATCCCTTATAATCAGGGGAATGCAAATCAAGACCATATGAGATACTTCACACATATGAGAATGACATATATATATATATATATATACACACACACACACATAAACAGAAACAAAAAGTTTTTGCAAGGTTGTGAAGAAAAAAGAACCCTCAAACACTGTTGATGTAAATGTAGATTGATGGAGCTTCAGAATGGAGATTTCCAAAACATTAAAGCTGATCTATTACATGATCCAGCAATTCCACTCATAGGTATCTAATCCAAGAATACAAAAAAAAAAAAAAAACTAATTAGAAAGGATATGGGAACTTCTGTCTTTCATGTAACACTATTCACAATAGTGAAGTAGATTAACATGTAGTATAACAAAATGGAGTAATATTTAGTCATAAAAAAAGATTGAAGACCTCCTGGGTGGCACAGAGGATTAAGGCTCAACACTGTGGAGTAATGCCCAGCCATGAAGATGACCACATGGCGCAGCAGACCTACCTGCTGTCCTGTCTGCTGCTGCCCGTGGCAGTGTACTTAGGTCAATCCGCCTGTTCTGCTCCCCACTCTATCTCTGCTGACTCCTCTCATCCCCCCAAAGCCGCACCTTTGGCTTATACTCCTGCTCTTGTATACATAAAGAAATAAATCTTTAGAAAAACATAAAAAAGATGAACCCTTGCTATATACAACAACATGAATGGAACTAAAGTGGACCATGCTAAGTGAAACAAGTTAGAAAGACAAAGAAAATTATTGGATAATTTCACTTGTAGTTGGAATATTGTAAAACAAGACTCAGACATAATCAAACCAAAAATGAACCCTAGCAATCTAACTTTGTGAGTCTACCAGATGGGGAAGAAGGAGAGCAAGAGGACTCAATGGGCTATGATGGAGGGTTATGGGTGCCTTGATGATGGGTGTGATGTATATCTGAAGAGTTGAGAACATTTTATCTGAGTCATATAATGTTACTTCAATAAAAAATAACTAACAAAATTTTAAAAGTATACATTAAGTGCCATGTCTTGTATTCATTGTCTTTGCAAAATAAAATTCTTTCAGCATTACATCTGTATTTATTTAATATAAAGTTTGAAATGAAACTAAATCAAAATAACTTATTTTTCACTTAATGTCAGAATGAGACAGTAGAATTTTAAGACTATAGTTGCCTGTTATAAAGCAAGAAGAGGAAGCGGAGCTTCAAGGAGAATAGAAAGGTTATGATGCGAAAAGGGACTAAGTAGAACTCTATAGAATCAAGGCAATTCAACTTCAAGATACAGTCATATGGATTGTTTTTAATCTGTATAATACTAACAAGCTAGGTCTGTTTGTATTGTAACTGGTGGCTAAAGCCAAGGACTGTTACAGGTGGTGCCCCCTGGAGGGGAGCTGCTGGTGAGGATAGGGAAAATGCTATAAAGTATTGCATTTTGGGGTGGAGCAACTGATAAGAAATATAAGGAACTGAGATTCAAAGACACTTCTCCAAAGAGGAAATGCAGACTGCCAATAGGCATATGAAAAATGTTCAGCATCACTTGTAATAAGGGAAATGCAAATCAAAATCACAATGAGCTACCACCTCACACCAGTGAGAATGGCACATATTAAAAATGCAAGCAACAATAAATGATGGCAAGGGTGTGGAGAAAAAGGAAAGTTTTTATACTGCTGGTAGGAATGCAAACTAGTGCAACCAATATGGAAAGCTTTGTGGAGGCTTCTCTGCTAAAAATGGAGCAATTCCACTCCTAGGTATCTACCCAAAGAACAAAAAAACAATAAGCCAACAAGATACCTGTACCCCTGTTTATCACTGCCCTATTTACAATAAGGTACATGTGGAGTCAACACATGTACCTTATTCATCCATGAATAAAGATGCGAGACATACATACATACATACATACACACACACACACACACACACACACTGAAATATTACTCGGCAATCAAAAAAGATAAACTCATGCCATTTGCAGCAACATGACTGGAACTGGAAATGATCATACTTAGTGAAATAAATCATAAAAAAAAGAAAAATACCAAATGGTATTATTCATAGCAAAAGTGTAAGGAACCAGGTAGAAAATTATATATATATATATATGAATTGTAATAAAGTTTAAAAAAAACATAAACCAACAATTCTTCAGGGGAACAAGATCAAAACTGGGGCAGGAAGATCACATGGGACTATTGTGATGGCACACGAGTGAAGCAGTGGTGCGAAGTCCACGGGAATAAAACTGAGATGAAAAAATGTACAAAATGAAGAATAATGTAAAAGATGCATTTATAAAATAAAAAGATAAATAAAGAAAGAAAGGAAATATAAGGGACTGTGACGTAGTCATGGATTATTCAGCATTCTGGTTTCAGAATTTGAGGATTTAGCATTTGAGAATCCACATTTTGAGGTCAGCTTTTTTGGCCTTCACTGGGCTAATATTTCAGCTGCTGTGGGCCTCTGAATCTAACCTCAGAATGAAAAGTTTGGAGGCTTTGCAATTAGCATAGCAACCAAAACTGTTTTCAGTTCTGCTGCTGTTACAGTCTATAGTGAAGACCCTGAATCAGGCACCTCACTGGGCTATGTTGAGTGTGGCCACATGGAGGGTCTTTCAGCCACTGAAGTTGCTCTCTTAAGTGTCCCTTGTCTGGTGCTATGCTGGGGTATCTCAGTAACTCTGGGAGCATCTCCTGTTTTCTTCTGTTGTGTTTATGAGTTGGAATCAGGCCTGTAGTCTGGCTGTGCATGCCCTCCATGGCATAAAGACCCCATCTTGGGTACACGGCCTATTGTACTGGGGAGAAGCTCTGCATCCTCTATGGTGGTTAAGACACCAGCTTAGCTGCATTTGTTGAGAATTTGAAAACACAGGACACTGCTTTGGGTGAGGTAAATGGCCACTTTTGGCCTCTTTTTGCCCTGGTTTGTTAAATAAATCCATTGTTGTTCTCTGAGCCTGAGTAGTCTTTCAATTGTATATACAGGTGAAGAAGTTAGACAGTGAACAGTAAACTATTTGGGCAGTGGCCTTGGCGAGATTCAGTGCTTCTTTCTGCCCTAGATTAGTACTGCTAAGGAATGGCCAGGACATAGCGAAGACAAAGTAGGGTGCAAATAAGTGTGCATACTGTAATATGTATGTTTGTAAAATAGCTTCTGTACATAAATGTGTATGTTTATATTTCTGTAAACATACCAACATTATATATGTTGAGACTCTAAAAGGAATAATTTTATCTGTGTAAGGAAAGCAATTTCTGCCCTTTTCTTTTATATACTTTTGTATATGTATTGTCTTATAATTGTTTTTCCTGTAAAAAGCCAATTACATAATCACAAAATAATTTATGTACACACATAGGATTGAAAATAATTAGAACTACTTTTATTACCATTTACATTTTAAGCTTATTTTAAGCTACAAAACATTTTATTATAGTTATTAACACTTTACACATTCCTTGGAAGCAGTTGAGAGTAATATTTAAATAGGTTAATTAAGACCTATGATACTACCATTGTTTGAAAAGTGGCTAGTTACAGTTCACTTGATACATTGCAAGATATCAGGGTCGATGAAATAAGCATATAGACTGAATTGCAGTGTAAGCTCCCTTAATGCATTTAACCTCTTTAAAATATTTTATCAGTAAAACAAACCTAACAGGCAGCTACATTCATACCATGCTTTTATATTTAAAATACAAGCATGGAATGAGTATCATGTTTTTTTAATTCTTGGTATTATTTTCACAATAAAAACTCAGTAAAAGTGATTATGAAAGTTACAGAAAAGAGAAGAAAAATATAATCAACAATTTTCTAGTACAATGTTGCGGATGGAATTAGGAACAGCAGAATTTAATTTCCATCTCATGAAAATTATGGCAAATTCAAAGCATTGAAAATCTGTGCTCCTCCAATAGATTTTTGCTGCAGAATATAAAACAAAAAGAATGAAAGGAAACCTTCATTATTCTACATACTCTGAGTACTATGAAACTTACCCTATTCTCCTACTATTCATTAACCTATGCTTCCAGGCATAATTAAACGTATTTGTCACATATTTTATTAAATCACAAAATAAACCTTAGAGGTTCTTTTAGCTTTTAATATAATATATAAATATTTGAAAATTTAAAATGATTTTTTAACCAATGTATTTTTTTTTTATAGCAAGTGAACACTGTTCAGTTGTCCTGCAATACTGCAAAGCAATCTGATTTTTTTTTTTTTTTTTTAATTTTCACACTTGTCGTACTAAATTGGTTGTGGCCAATTTAGACTTAAGTGATAGGTGTCAATCACTGAAGTAGCAAAAATGAAGAGATAAATTGTCCCATGCCCATTCACTTCATGTATATAAGTATGCTTTGGGACAGGAAAGATTATTCCATAACATGAAATATAGGAGAGAACTACTGTAGAAAAGGAAAATTAATTTGGAAAACTAAATGAATATATCAGCATATATTTTTTTAACACATCATTTAAAATCCATATGATATCTGAGTATTTTGATCCTCACATAATTTTTAGCAGAATGCACTTTAAAATCAGTGAGAACAAAGCCAGTTCTTAAGTGGATATTAATAATTCACTACATGCTCCATTATATTCACTTAAGTTAATCATTATGATATAATCACAGGCATTGCAATTTAATTCACCCTTTTAAAAGAGCATGCTCTTATTAGTGTATTATTCTTGCTCCTTAAGAGTAAGCCTCTGCAAAACTGTTAAATTGCCATTTCTGGGTTATTGACTGACATTTTTATTAAAGGGGTAGGTAAAACTATTGTGATATACATTTTGCCCTGTGAATTGTCCCTGATTAATTCCAAATGATACTCTTTATTTTTTAATTATTATCTTACAAAATATAATGAGTTATGTGGTAAACTGCTTTAATAATTTCTGCTTTAAGTTTACCACATCAAGATAAAATGGATTAATTAACAAGATTCTATTTAAACAGATTTGATCTTACAGAACAAAAATGCATGTCATCATTTCTATGAGTCATTTCTTTCATGCCTTATGAATTGTTTAAATGATTTTATATAGTGAAAACATTGTGGAGAATATGCAATGTACTGAAAGTTATTTGAGTAAAACAGTTTTTCCAAAGTACCTTATAGGGAGGGAAAATATAAGATGAAATGCATCATAAACTGACACATATTTACAAATAATAGCCCCCAAAAATCACATTTTCTGAGTAGTTATAGTATGTTGGCATAAACCTCACAATTGATTTTTATACCTTTTTCTGTTGAATTATGGTTTCAGGCTTCAGTACACTGATAGGAAAAGACACAGAAAAGTTCTAACTTCAAATATTTGGAGAAATAGAACTCAGCTTATATGGTAAACAATAAAAAGTGATATTGTTGTTCATAAAAATTGGTACATGGGAAAATATACTTCTATATGTAAAAGTTTAGGTGTATAGTATTTGTGTTGTAAGATTAAATTAAGATGTAATGCTTTGTATTAGTCTAATGTAAATCAAAATACAGATTGTATGTACATGATAACTAGTCACAATAAAACTAGGTTTTATTCTAGGAAAGAAAGGTACAGCTGGTATGGTTATTAACACTTAACAATTGCTCTCTTGCATAATCTGGCTAAGCCTTTTGAGACAGCATCTCAATGACCATTTTACTTTTGCTAAGTGTTTTCTTGGTCCATTAGGTTGAATCCAATTTTCATGGTCCTGTAATACAAAGAATTTTGTTCCTTCCACCTTCAAGCTTGTCTGGTTTTTATTTGATCCTAGTTAGGGTTTAATATAGCTACCTTTGAATAAAAATGAGCAACACTTTATGATCAATACAGCAATTGGTAAGACATATAATTCACAATCTTACAAGTTTATAAAAGTATAAATTGTTGTAAATCTAAATTTTTATTCTAAAATCATTAAACTATGCTAAATAAACTATGCTAAATAAAATACAAACCTAAGAACACTTTTGCGATATTTCATCAGAATTAGAGTTCAGATTTTTTTTAACAACTCTCTACAGTCCACTGAGTTGGAGGGCATAAGAATATTCTTTTGCAATCTTTCCCATAGTTATTCATTTAGCTAGATGTGTTTGATTTTACATAGATGTATTTGAAACAGGATCCTGGGGAATCTTTTTGAATTATATTTAATTTCCTTACTTTATATGAACACTTTTTGGAGACAGTTTCTCAAACAAATTCTAGCAAATATTCTCAAACTGTAGGAAAGAAAAACTCACACTTTGAAATTCTAGATTCCAGGGAAACAAAAACTTACCTCTCTGTTTCTAAATGTTCTATATGTATCTGTGTGCATGTCAGCATATTTTTATTTACTTATGCATACAAGAACTAGTGGTAGAGGGGCTGGATTCACAGAGACAAAGTAGGGAGCAGAACAAGCAGGTCAACTGAAATACACAGTTGAGGGGAGCAGAGGGCTAGACAGGGAAGGTCTGCAGCACCATGTGGGTCAACTCCCTGGCTGAGAATCAAACTCATGGTGCAGTTGCTGGCAATTGCTTAACAGCACTGACACTTGAACCCCTATGCCATCAGGGAGGCCCATCAGTATATTTTTTTAATGTACAACATATTATTAACTGTTGTGCAGCAGATCTCTATAACTCTCATTCATCTTACATAACAGAAATATAGAACTATTAAACAGTAACTCCCTCTAAGTCCTAGTGAGACTTTGGTGACCATCATTCTATTCTTTGTTTCTGAGTTTGATTATTTTAGATAATTCACATAAGTGGAATCAGACAGAATATGTCCAACAACTGTCGCATTTCACTTAGCAATTATCTTCCAGTTTTATCCACATTGTCATATATAGAAGGGTTTTTGTAATGTTTTAGATTGAATAATATTCCATTGTGTGTATATATACTATTTTCTTTATCCCTTCATCTGTAGAATAAAACAGGATGATTTCTTATTTTCACTGCAATGGTGAACATATATATCTTTAAGATACTAATTTTAATTATTTTGGATACATATGGATAAACAATTATATAACTCTTTCATCACACCTCCAGGAAATATGAAGTATTTGAAGACATGAAATAAACACCCATATATAGAAATAGTGAACTAATATAATGATCATTTAATATCTAGGCCACAGAAAATAAACTCAGATCTGAAAGAAGAAAATGTTAGTAGCTTGACTATTTGAGAATATATTCAAATATATGTAAGAAATTATTTGTGGATAAGTGAAAGCCATTCAAAAGAACTACTTTTGTAAAATAGATTATCTACCAAAGAAATATACCTCACAAATTTATTATGATTATAATCATAGGCTATGTAAGAATAAAGTACTCATTCATTAAAAAGAAAGCTAGGGTATGTTCTTTAATAATATTCTACTAGCATTTAAGGAAAGTTAAAACAAACAAGCAAAAAGTCCTAATGGCTTCCCCCCCCCCCATAGGCTCATTTAACTAGTATTTACTCAATGCCTACCATGTTCTATGACTATTAGTTGAGTATTCTTCCTATTTCATGTTCTTTCTCCCCTTCACTCATGAAGTAGCCAACCTCCAACAGATCCTCAGTGATCTCTACAGCCTGAAAGTTGCTTTGGTGTGATTATGCTATTATTGCATAATGAATAGGGTACTACAGAAAGGATAATGTTCCACTTCAATAAATTGATTAGAAAGCATTGTGGCGGCTGTTTTTTTTTTTTTTTTAAAGATTTATTTATTTATTCATACAGAACTAGGGTACAGGCCAGAGATGCGGAGGGTGAGAGGATTCACCAGAGACAGAGTGGGGAGCAGAACAGGCAGATCTACGCAGTACACTGCTGAGGAGAGCAGGAGAAGTCTGCCAGGCCACGTGGATCTCCTCCGGGGCAGGTGGATCCAACTCATGGGGAAGTGGCTTAAGCTTCTTGGTACAGTGCTTTAACCTGCTGCACCACCAGGGAGAGCCCCATGGCAGCTGTTTCTAACCCTCCCTCTCTCTCTCTCTCTCTATCTCTCTTGGTAGTGGAATGCATAAAGTGAGCCCATGTGGCTAAGCCCTGAGGCCTCTTGCCTGCAGGCATGTAAGTAAATTTGAAAGTCAATGTCCCAGGCTTAAGTCTTCAGCTAGTATCCAAAACAACATGAGTTTAGCTTCACGTGAATCAGGGCCTGAATCAATCAGTTCAGTAGTTCCAGACACTTCACATTCATGAGCTTAAAAGTAATAAAAATGGCCCTCCCTGGTGGCGCAGCGGGTTAAAGCACAGCTCTGAGAATCTAAAGCCGCTTCCACATGAGTTCGATTCCCACCTGCCCCAGAGGCGACCACATGGCGAGGCAGACCTCTCCTGACCCGCCGGCTGCTCCCCTCAGCAGTGTACTTTGTCGATCTGCCTGTTCTGCACCCCACTCTGTCTCTGGTGAAGCCTCTCACCACCCCTGAGCCTCTGGCCTGTACCCCAGTTCTGTATGCACAAATAAATAAATCTTAAAAAAAAAAAAAATAATAATGTGTTGTTTTGACCTGTTAAGTTTGGGATGATTTAGAATTCTGTAATAAATAACTAATGCTCTGGTATCTAGTTGTAACATGCTGTTGTAACAAATACTAAAATTAGAGAACCAGGTTTGGAATAATAAGAGGACTTTGGAGAGTATTATTAGTGAAATATGAAAATGGAAGGAAAGACGCTATTAAAAGGGAAGGAATTATCCTTCCTCAGGAGCATGAACATTTGAGTTAAAACTAGATTTTAAGGAGAGGAAGCAGAGAGTAAACATGTAAGATGACAAAGCAGGAATCTTCTTTCAACTTTCATTGAAATAATTAAATGGGGCCCTCCCTGGTGGTGCAATAGGTAAGGACACAGCACTGCAAGCTAATCGCAGCTGCTTTAGTGCGAGTTCAATCCTGGGCTGTGGAGGTGATCCACATGGCGCTGCAGACATCTCCTGATCTGCCTGCTGCCCCCCCAAGTAGTGTACTTCATTGATCTGCCTGTTCTGCTACCCCTCTCTCTGGTGAGCCCTCTTACTGCCCCTGTGCCTCAAGCTTGTACCACATTTCTGTATGCATAAATAATTTTTTTTTAAAAGAAATAATAATTAAATAAAAACATATATTTCAATGTACACATGAAAAACTTTAAGTAGCACAATCAGTACCACTTTACATTTCCATATTTCAAAATAAAAGTGTCTGTAAATCTCTAGATAGAACTGGAAAACAATTATGAAAAATTCACTTCATATTAAGTGGATAAAAGAAGAAACTACGTGTATACAATTACATAATATGTATACAAATGTTGAAATTTATTTAAAATGCATATGATATTTTTCTATGTACAACTTTTCATTCATAAGATATCAATCTGCCCAACATATACAATTAAAATATAAGAAAATAAGGTAGCAAATTAAGGGTATGCCTCACAGATCCCATAAAGCAACAATGAAGTTCATAAGCTTGTGACATTGTTCCTCAATCATCTCAATATGAGCTCAAAGTATTACAAGTAATTTCCTTGAAAAATTTAGGCTAATAAAAATGATTCTAGGGAAATTTTTGCCCCACACTCCAAACCTCTGGGGGACAATATCTACAAACTTTTTGGCTATAAGCTAGTATCTGTAAATTAATATCAGTGAACTAATAAAATATTAGTATATAAAATATACTATAATCTATATACTATAAAATATCTACAAACTAATAACTTTGCAAAGCACTACTGTCATGTGGGTAGAGGCCATGTATGCTCTCCACCTGATAAAGTACATTCCCCTCACACACAACAAACAAAAGTCCAGTCTCAAACTAACATACCAATACTAATGAGGTAGAAAGACTGTGTCTGAAGGAGTGAATCCTATCACAATTATTCCTTTGTCTATATGAAATATCAAGAATTTAGATTGAAATGGAAATAGTACAAAATTTAGACACCTAAGTTCTACTGGAAGACATCAACTGAGACAATTTCTCACCTACTAATACCAGCTTTCTTTTGCTTATTGCTTATAAGGAAGTTTGAATGAAAGTGTAGAACTGAGAGTTCAAAAAGAGCCAGTCTGGAATTAAGGATTATTATTAACAGGATTTAGATGTAATCAAGAAAATCCCTACCTTTACACCACTGAATTTAAAAATTGTAATGGACCATGAATTTCTGTGTGCCCCATTATTTCCTTGGGAAAAGAAAAAAAAATCTTTGTATGAGTTATCCTACTTCTGTACCTCCAGAAACATTGGCATGCAGGGGTAAGATAATTTGTCTGAGTACTTTACTAGTGAAGATTTTGTTGGGTAAGACACAGAATATGCATCTATTATAGTCTGACAACAGAAATCTCTTGGGGAAGGAAAAACTGCAATTACACTAGATTATTTAGACAGTAAACCCATATTACCATAAGCAAAGAAACTATTTCTAGGATATATTATGGATTATGGTAACAACTCTGATTTTCTTCTAAGATATATACAACAAATTAGGCTTTTATGTAGAACCATAAAGTTTATATGACTAACTTACTCCTATTCTATACAAAATATCTGTTTTAATGACAGACAAAATTCAGAAATCAGTCATTTACTTTTACTTATCAGTAGCATGTTATATATAACACCCCCAAATCAAGCTATATATAAAAAAGTATTATCCTCCAATTCAATTATAGGTCTAGTGACTTAGGCAACACAATTTCTTGTACCTCAGTTTAAAAAACTTATTCTAGCATACATTTATCATCCCAAAAAAAGTCAATGCAAGTTGACAAACATTTGCTATAAAAAGAAAAAAATAAAATAACCTCTTGATGTTCCTGTCTATATTTTCTTAGTTATTTGATGTTGGAACGAAGTCTAAAAAAAGAATAAAATCCAGGGGGAAAAAAGGCAAGACAAACTCTGTGTTTATATTTTCTAAAGCATTTCAAAAACAGGTCGGCAGTTTCTCCAAAATGTAGGATTAGAATGAATTAATATACAACATAGTCAAAGATTGTGTCTTTAAGTAACATGTTTCCAAACTGTTCACTAATTAAAATCTATTATGGGCCCTCCCTGGTGGCGCAGCGGGTTAAAGCACTGCACTAAGAAACTTAAGCCACTTCCGCATGAGTTCGATCCCAGCCTGCCCCGGAGGAGATCCACATGGTGAGGCAGACCTCTCCTGACCCGCCCGCTGCTCCCCTCAGCAGTGTACTTCGTCGATCTGCCTGTTCTGCTCCTCACTCTGTCTCTGGTGAATCCTCTCACCCTCTGCATCTCTGGCCTGTACCCCAGTTCTGTATGAATAAATAAATCTTTAAAAAAAAAAAATCTATTATGAGACTCACTCAATGTATACTATTGCCAAAACCAATACATTTAGAAAAAGAGTAGTGGCTTGTCTTCATTCAACTGTTTATGCTCCTGGTTCAAGTTGTTTTACTCATTTGGAGAAACTACTTCTATTCCTACATAAATAATCAAGGTCATTTTTCCTAGCATTTTTTTTTCTTCTTTCTGGAAACTGATTTTGCTCCCTATACTGATATTCCCATCAAAATAAAATTCATTTTTCCCTATCTCATGTATAGTTAGTTCTCAGTTCCATGTCCCATGCCAATTGCCACCTAATTTCAATTCCCCCATTTATGTCAAAACTCCTATAAGAATTATATATTTTTCATTAAATTCCTCTTTTCTCATTCTCTTTGTGATTTCAAACAGGTTCTTATAGCTGCAGAAAAGATGCTATGTTAAAATTCAGCAATTCCACCAACTGGATATCTATCTTAAAGCCTTGGAAATTAGGTGACAATAATACCTGACAGAAGCTGGAGCTTTGATGGATCTGCCCAACAAGAGAAAGAGTGATGAGATGCTAATGGAGAAAGAGAGGGAGGGAAAGGGCTACTTGGCAACTTTTCCTTCTGCTCCCTAAACTGCAAGTGCCACATACTGACTTCTAAATAGAAAACAGATTATCCAGGCAGGAACCTGGAAAACATTGCCCTAATGAGTGAGCTCCCAGATGAACACAGAGTTTTTAAGTAAACATGGCCAGTCCAGGATGCATAACAATCGAAGAATAGGTCTGAGTGGAAACAGACCTTGGGAGTAAAACAATAAGCACTGAATAAATATGTGTTTATTCAATGATATTCTCAAATGTGAGGCAGACTGTGAAATGTTGATGTATTACTTTTAGAGATATTCTTATGTTAACTACACTAATTAGAATTAAAAATTAGAAATCTACTCTACATTTTATGTATATAACAAAATGATACATATATAATTTTAATGTGGTGTAATAGTAAATATTTTGTATTAAATGCTTATTATAACTGTGTAACTACATGTATATGAAAAATACCTAGGGAAGGCTTATTTTCTAAAGTAAAAAATGCTAAAATTAAATTTAGTATAAAATAACTTTAGCATGCATATATACTAAAGTCATGTACTAATATTCATAAAACTAAAATATACTATAAAATTTAGACTTTGGCATCATGATCTTAATCACTTAAACAAGGAAAATAAGCAAGACCGAGGTGTACTTATTGATCATGCATAGGGTAGGACTCTACTTAGCTGAACTACTTATCCTTCCCAAGGTATGATAAGGAAAAACAGTTGTGAAGTTTCAGTTCTTCCAAACTGAGGATATTTGAGATCTTTCATAATACATCTGTAATGTAGATGTTTTGAGCAAAAAAGCAACAAAGTGAAAAAAAAGTTACACCTTAAGAAAAATTTTAAACTAGCTGGAGAAATATTTTAGCTCTTTAATTTGCTTCTCAATATTCTATTCTACATAGACATCTTCTAAAAATTAATATCTCATACAAATTATCCTCAAGTAAATATAACAATTGACTGATTTCTTATTACATTATGGAGGCCAGAAGAGAGAGCAATGACATAATAAAAGTGCTGAAAGGTAAAAAATAAAAAATAAATCAAAATTACCATAAACAAAGAGTTGTATATCTGGCAAAAGAGCCTATCAAAAATGATGAAGAAATTAAGATGTTTTCATATACAATTAAAGGAGTTTGGTAGCACAAGACTTGCCCTAAAGGAATGGTAGAAAGCAGCACTTCATGTTAAAATGAAGACAGTATGACAGTAACTCTAAGCCACATGAAAGAATAAAGACCCTCAATAAAGGTAAATACATGGACCTAGATGTAGTTCACTATTACTACATTTATAAATCTGTATATTTCCTAGTGGTTCTAAAAGACAAATACATTTTGAAAAAATCTTTTATTATACACAAAATAAATAAAGATGTAATGTGTGGCAATGACATCCTAGTGTAGGTGCAAAACTGAGTTCAATAAGGAAAAGTTTTATATGCATCCTTTTGGACTACATGTTATCATTTTGGGAGTCATTCTGTTCCCTACACCAATACAACCCCACACCTCTGGCCTGCACTCCAGTTCTAGTGTGTATAAATAAATAAATCTTTTTTTAAAAATAGCAAGATTAAGTCCTTCCTGATCAGTAATTTTTGATACCACCATTTTTACATTTATTTTCTACATATTCCACCAACAATTATTGCATTTATAGTTTTATAATCATTGTCCTAGCATTAATAGTGTATTATACTAAATGTAATATCTATGGTAATCACAAAAAATACATAAATCTATAAACAAAAAAACAAGGATAGAAACAAAATAATTCACCATTTAAAAAATTCAACACTAATAAGGTGGCAATGAAGGAATTGAGGGACAAAAAGGTATAAGACGCATAGAAAATAAGTAACAAACTAGCAGGCCATCCCTGGTGATGCAACAGATTAAAGCACAACACTATAAAACTATCCACAGCCACTGCAGCACAAGTTCGATCTCAGCCAGGTTGGTGACCCACACGACACAGCCAACCTCTCCTTTCTCATCTGCTGCTCCCCTGAGCAGTGTATTTCTGTAGATCTGCCTATTCTGTTCCCTACTCTGTCTCTTGTGAATCCACCAATACAACCCCACACTTCTGGCCTGCACCCCAGTTATAGTGTGTATAAATAAGTTTTTTTTTAAAATAGCATTAAGCCCTTCCTTATCAGTAATTTTTGATACCACCATTTTTACATTTATTTTCTACATATTCCACCAAAAATCATTGAATTTATAGTTTTAAAACCATTGTCCTAGCATTAATAGTGTATTATACTCATTAAGGTAACATTATTTTACAACACTGAATATGCAAATGGATTAAATTCAACAATCAAAGGACAGAAATTGATGTATTGGATACAAAAACAAAATCCAACTATATGGTGACTAGAGAAAAAGGAAAGAAAAAGTGAAAGGATAGAAAAATACACTATGCTAATAGTAAACAAAAAAGAGCTAAAGTGACCCTATTGATATGAAAGGAAGTAAACTTAAGTTAAAGCCTAGTGCAAGAAACAGAATGATAAAACGATCAACTCATGAAGAAGACAAAAAGTATAAACATATACATTTTATTTCCGGTGGGATTTCAAATGTTATAAGAGCTATGGACAAGTTTGGTTGGTACTTCAAAAGATAATAAACAACACTGCACAACAGCAAAATTATGCAACCAATTCAAAATCCATCAACAGGAAAATTATTTTTAAAATATGGTGTATGTATTCTAAACAGAAACTATATTAGAGAATCATAGGGATTGTGGCAAGGTGAGAATGAAAAGTTATTGTCTAAAGGTTACCAAGTTTCTGTTTGAACGATGAAAACATTTAGGAACTAGATAGCAGAGATAGCTCCTAATACCGTTACTGTAACATAATTGTGCACTGGACAATGGTTTAAATAGCAAAATTTTATTGACATATATCACTATTGATATATATATTTTCTTATGCAGGAAAAATATATATTTAAAAGATTTTTTAAAGTAAGAAATATTTAAATACAAATTTTTTGTTGTTAAATTTAAATATCCTTTTAATTGCAGGTTTATTTTCCAGAAGATTAGCAATGCCCTTAAGGAAGTATGAATCTTTCCCAATAGCTTTGAAATGCCCAAGCCTTCCCAGGCCCTTGACTGCTCCACTAAGGTAATGTGCACAGTCTGAATCTATCACATTGATCCTAGGAACTGAGTAATCTAATTGGACTGTCAGTGTTAACTCTTAAAACCATATCCATAACCCAAAAGAGTAGAAAATACTACCTGCAAACAGATAAGGATCAACCTCTCCTTAGAGAAATTCTGCTGTCAATAAAGAGAAAGGCAGATCAATGTAACAAATTGAGATAACTGACTTTATCATATATCTATAATTAAATAGAAAACTTTAAGTTAGAAGAAAAACTTTTAGCAAATAGCAAACTATAGTGATTGACATTTTTCATTAAGCTGTTGCATGATGAAATTTCTCAGATTATATAAATGTACTGTCTTCTAAATCTCTTATTTGAAATAATTTCATAAGAGAATTATCAAATACCAATTAACAATAATTTTGCAGCACTTACTAAACTCTAGAAGCTGCTGTGTGCTTTGTTATGGATGTAAAACATCTGACATTGCATTTATTAATAGCTACTACTATATGACATTAACTTTTAGAGACATGCAACCTTATCATAAAATTGCATGCCCCCTTATACCCTCCATATTGAAGGAACTCAACCCAGCAGTGGAATACTGTTTTTCTGGCAAATACCTTGCTAAAATTGTATTCAGTTTTCAAATGCTAATTATAAGTAATTAAATATGATAACTTCTGTAACTTAATTGCAATGTCTAGAACACCAAATAATAAAGGACCTATTTGTTGCTATTGAAGTAAAAATGTTAGTTTTTAGGGTCTCTCGCCAGATAATTCATTTATTAATTTTTTCTGCCTCACAGTGAGACATCAGAAGATAAAGGTGTTAGACCATGTTGGGAGGAGAAGATATTTAGATGCAGAAGTGGCCTTGAAATCTTCCATGTTATGCCATAATATTCTGAAATAGTATGTTCAGATTAAAATAAGATTGTTGAGATGCTTGACACATTCAAAAATAACTTGCCTCTGGATGTGATGCTGTAATGAATGGCAAAATATATTAGACTATCTGATGTGAAAATAAATTTATAAAAGATAAATTGTGATGTTGACAGACAAAAAAATTTGCTCAAGGTATCACATATTATAAATGTCACTGGCAGATGGATACAAATGTAACTTTCAAGGCATATGTAGAAACTTTTGTGACAGCTTTTAGAAGAAAAACAATGAATTATCTGATACCAGAGTACTAAAATTTATTATTGGGCTATTCTAGGAGTAGTTATGTTATTTTCTTAATTAGTTACCTGCTTCTACCGAGAGGATTTCTAACTAAGATATTTTGATCAATGAAATTCCACTCATGAACAATCCTTTTTCAAAGCAAGTCATCCCCAAGATTTTTACCTTTTTGGTCAGTTATCCCTGACAGGGTAATAGGAAAAAAGTGTCCCTTCAGAACTGATAACAGACTCTTTTTGGCTATCATGTAGCCAGTTTTAGGAAGTTAAGGTGATTGAAACTAGCAATCATACTCACCCTGTAGCTAAAATGATAAGCAGTAGCTTGAATTATCAGTGTTTATTTTTATCATTCCAAAGTTTTCACACCGATTTACCAGTACAATTAGTGGGACCCTTGTGTTAAAAATATATATCTATACATATATATCAAATGCAGCTTTAAACTGTTTAACTTCTCCTGAGGTAGTTGACACACTAGGAGTCTCTGACAGGTATCTACTATCATTATATATCAGGTTTCTAGGGCATGGTTTACAGAAAATTGTACCATACTTGTTTGGAGGATCTGAGGGGTGGAGGGAATCTAACTTTGTGGCCTACAGCTAGTGACAGCACATGGTATTTTCCTCCTATTCAGTGCTCATTAAAGACTTCTAGAATATTTTCAAATACTTTATCACTTAGACAATGTTGGTAATTTTAACATCATTAGAAGCTGAAAAATTTGCTCTCCTCTATTGCTAGAGGAAAAAGAATGTCAACAACCACCAGCCCAAGGGATTTGGCAAACATGCTTCGTACTGATTTTGTCATGATTTCATGTCCTTTGCCTAAGGTTTGCTGAGTACTCTACTCTGCAAAATTGAACAAATGTGCATTGCTTCTCTCCAAACTACATACATAAATACTTCATAATCTACCACTTAAACTATAATAATGGAAGAGCCATATTGATATCAATCACTTGGAGGTCTTTACTAAAATCAGGCTCTCTTAAATCTTGCTTCCTGTCTTGCACTTTCACTGCTCTCTATCATGCAACTTCCCTTTCATCCTAGCATAAAGATGGTGGAGAGCTGAATCTCAAATTCACAAATAGATATTATTTAATTCTATGCAGTATATTTTATCTTTGTTTTTTTTTTTTTTTAAGATATATTTATTTATGTATACAGACCTGGGGTAGAGGCCAGAGGCACAGTGGTGGTGAGAGGACTCACCAGAAAGAGAGTGGGAAGCAGAGCAGGAAGATTAACAAAGTACACTGCTGAGGGAGCAGCTGGCGAGTATGAGAGGTCTGCTGCACCATGTAGGTCACCTCTGGGACAGGGATCGAACTTGCCCTGAAGCTGTCACTGCTTGGCTTAGCTTGGCTTAGCTTTGCAGTGCAACACTCCAACCTGCTGTGCCAACAAGGGCCGTTTGTTTCATTTTTAATGCCTTTTGGAATAAGTTATACATTAAGCAGAAAATATCAATCATGTATGAGAATCACTGAAAACCTATATAATCATAAAGCTTGATTTAAAAGAAAATAGTATCAAGAGTATTATGCACAGATCGATCACATGTCCCGCTTTTTTCTTAGATATAAAATGTTTACTGACTTGGCTGATATTAAAAGATAATTTCTTTACCTACCTATGCATACTTGAACACAATAGTTTAATTTTCTTAATTATCACATTTTTGAAATTTGGTAAAGTAGGAAGTTAAGTAGTGGATTTTTTTTTTCCTGCCTTGAAAGTACATGTATCTTTGAATAAATTTCCATAGTTTTTTCAAACAGGACATAAACCTCCCAGGTTTAAATTCAGTCCATATTCTAAATGTGTATATGCCTCTCCTATTCTTAGTATCCTGCTGAGAGGTTCTACCTTTTTTCTCAATATGTACTCTGAGAATTTAGCTCCCACCTAAATTATCACACTGCCTGTCTTCTATATCAATTATTAATAGATCATATGAAGTTCAGAATCTAAAAGTTCAGCAAAAGCAAAATGAAAAACAATAGGAGTCTTTATAAAGTGTTTAGATTGGATAATAAAAACAGGAAACATTTATGGAAAGTGACTATATTACTGGGACTGTGTGAGGCATTTTGCATCTAGTAATTCATTAAATTCACGCATAGATTGTAGCGATATCCTAATTACCAAAAAGGAAAGTTGATGCTTGAACAAGGGAAGTAATTTATCCAGCATTACTCAGAGGGGCTGACCCACCTCTTCAGAGCTGGAAGGCTCAAAAACCAGTGCATTTAAATGTTCTTCTTTGTGGCTCTGTTGCCCACATAAAGAGATGCCTCATAACAGAAGTCAGTAGCTTTACCTAATTCAACTAAACTAAAATGGAAATACTATCCAGACAGCTGTAAACAAGATTCCTTCGTATAAATCCCAAAAGGACTTCCACAATTCTGATTGAAGTCATTTTGAACACACAAATTGCAAGCCATGAATTTTGATATAATATTCAAATTATTTGGTCCTAAAACATCTATTCAATATTCATGCCCCACATGCTTCCCCACCTATCAAGTCCATCATATTACTTTCATTACCATTTGACCAAGGATTATCATGGAATAAGTAAATTAACTAAACTTTGAATAGCAACAAGATTTCTAATAACTATTAATCTGGCTGATATTGCCCAACTAGAATTCATATGTTTAAATCATAGCCTTCCTTCCAGGCAATGGATGATATTAGGATATGGACCTTTGGGAGACAATTAGGTCATTAGGGTATGTCGTGAGGGTAGAGTTAGTGTTGAACTTGCCCAGAATTTACAGCCCTTTTCTAATTTTCTCTTTGGGGGTGGGGCTGCCTATATAGCCTCACTAATGTATTTTCGAAATGCATAACATTTTGACTTCACAAGTTCATAACTGGAGAGTAGCTTTCTCAGAATGAATCCTACCTTTTGCTTTACACATAAATAATTTACATGATATCTAAATGACACTTTAGAATTTAAAGTTGATTCCAGAAAAAGTAAACCATTCGGAAGCTTTCAGGATAGAAGGAGTAAATTTTGCATGGGCTGGCATGAATTTTGAGGATCAAGGATGGGATGTTATGGACTGAATATTTGTGTCCTCCTTCAAAATTCATATATTTAACTCTTAACCCTGAAGGTGATGATTTTAACTGGGTCTTTGGAGAGGCAACTGGGACATGGGGGTAGAAACCTCATGAATAGTATTAGTGTTCTTATAAAAGAGGCCTGAAAGAATTTCCTCTCTTTTTCTACCATGAGAGAACACAGCACAAAGAGCTATCTGTGAACCAAGAAGCAGGCCTTCATCAAATACTGAATCTACTAGCACCTTTCCAGCCTCCAGAAACATGCAAGTCAATTTTTTATTGTTATAAGTCACCTAGTCTATGAATTTTTATAGTAGCTGGATAGGACTAAGACACCTAAAACATTTTTTTCATTCACAAGGTAACAATTGGGAATGAAAACAGTGAGTTAAAATGTGTGCCTCAAATGAAATACTCGTTCTTCATCATTTAGAGAAGTATGCTTATGAAGAGATTTATAGATTATCTCCAATTGTGAAAATAGTACAGACTTAAAAACACACATATGGGAAGAAAATAATAGCATTCCAAATTCAAAAGGGATAAGAATAAGAAATTCATTAAATCTGTCAAAATAAACAATGTGCATGGGTCCATGTCATTATGATTAAAATACATTATTTTAGGCCATAATACTTTTTCCTGTCAAGAAACTATTACCTCCCTTCCCTAATGACCTCAGTATTGGTATAATGACTTGCTTTGTCACTGAAATATAAACATGGTGATATATCAATGTGGAGATTTAGCACTTAGCATATAGGTATTCATGCTTTCTTTTGTCAGCTACTTAAAAGGGCAAAATCCATAAATAAAGCATCCTGAATCAAGGTGATATGGAACATGGACTAGCAATAAGCTACTGTTGATGTCAGTCACTGAGATTTTTGTATTAGTTTTTCCTAGCACACAGTAGAGAAAATGAGAGTTCAATTTAGAATAGTGTTTAAATCCAGATTCATAGAAAAATAGTGAAATCATAACATAAAGTGTTCAAAATCATACAAAACCCCTTTTGACCACCCACATATTCCAGCTATTATGGATCTAATGCTATTGGGTGCATTGGGATGATCATTTAACCATGAGCAGAAGACCTCTCCTCTCAAAGGAATTATATTCTGATGGAGAGAAAAACAAATACTAAAATGTTACAGAATATTAGAGGGTAATAAGTATTGTGGAGAAGAAAAAAAAAAAGGAAATTTCAACAGTTGGAGAGTCTGAACTCCTTAAAGCTCTTAGGGAAGATGCCACTGGAAAGATAACACTTTAGCCACTTTAGCAATTATCAAAAGGAGTGGAAGTGTAACAGGGTGGTCCCTAGGAAAAGGGTAAGTTCCAGGTTCCCTGCCCCACCCAGAAGGAGGGTGGAGCTGGGCAGAGAAAAAGGAGAGAAGAGAAGGGAGAAGAGGAGAATGAAGCAGGATGGAGAGACAGGAGAATTGAGGAAGCCACATGGAGCAGCAAGCATGTAATGAAGAAACCGGGCTTGTTTTCTGACACTGGACTGGTTAAGGCAGATGTGGGTGAGATACCTGTAGGAAGGTGACTGTGGCAGTGTTTATATTGATTTTGATTTTGCTCTTTTCCTCCCAGATTTGTCTGGCCATTTCTGACCCTTTTCCATGGGTACTGACCAGAAGGTGCTTTAGTCTCTGGGTGGGCTTTCAGGCCTTGCTTTGGGCCAGTCCCTTTTGGATTGACTTTTGCCCACGATGGGATGGGTAACTTCAGGTGTTTGATTTAGAAGTTATATTCTTTGTGTTCCATATTGTATATTTACTGTATTAAAGTCCCTTTTCATTAAAGTTTTATATGTTTTGTCTTCTTGCAGCAGATGGCAGAACCCACTTAGAGCAGGCAGGATTTTGGGGCTTCAGCGGTGTCCCTTTCCCCCTGTTCTGGAACAGATTTGGGGTGCCCTATAACAGAAGGAGCAGGACTTGAGAGTATCTTTAAGATGAGAAATCTAGGTAGGAAGAGAAACCTGGACAAAGTGTCTGAGCAAAGAATATAATCACAGCAAGCAAGCAAATGAGGTCAAAGAGAGCCAGAGAAAGCAGAGTAGAAAATGAGGTCAGAAAGAAGTTATTCAGATCACATGAGGTCTGATATGGGCTTCTATGATGAGAAAAGTTGGCAGCCACAGGACAGTTTAAAGAGAATTGCAGTGAATTACACTGTACAATGGTTATTGTGTTGTCTGCATACTAAGGACGTAGAATTCAAATGAACTATATGGAGCCTTTATAATCTGGGAAGGAGCGATGGTGACTCTTTATAGGATAGTAGAAGAAGCAGAAGATTTTCTTGAATTCTGGTTATAATCTGAATTTAGAGCCACATGGATGTAATGACTGATTAGGATTATAAAGTGATATAAGAATTTATCAAGGATGAATCAAATTTTAGTCTGAGTAACTGGAAGTTTGAAACTGCTATTAACATAAAGAAATCTAAATGGCTTGAGAAATGGGAAGGTAATGAAAATGTTTATTGCAATAATGAGCATATTGCATTTCAGATGTCTGTTTAGTTATACAAGTGGAAATGTTGAGTAATGTTGTGTACTGTATGCACAACTTACAATTGAGAAGTATTCACCAGGTTTTGATTATAAACTTAGGAGTCAATACTTTGCATTTAAAGTTATGTGAGGGGCAGACATTTTCACAGAATTGAGAGTTGTGGTCTGGTTTTATACTCACATGCATAAACTTTGATCAAGTTTATGGATTTGATCAAGTTTATGGTTATAATCAAAGTTTTGAAACTCCTTGTTACTAAAGAATTATGACACAAGCTATGCAACCTCTATCAACTAACATATTCCGGATGGAGGGGAAATGCTCCATGTTAGCTCATCTTATGACCCCCCCCTTTTTTTGTATAATCAAATATTCCAAGCAACCATCAGTTTCCTACTGGACTGCCTTAGCCTCATAAGGTGCTGCCTGGCTCAGATGAGCAAGTGCTGCCCCAGGATGGGAAAGTACTCTTGAAGTCAAAAATATTACAATTGTTAGAGGGCAGGGGGAGAGGGGCACCCCTAAAGCCCCAAACCTGCCTGTTCTAAGTGGGTTCTGCCATCCGCCACGTCAAGACAAAACATATAAAATTTTAATGAAAAGGAACTTTAATACAGTGAATATACATTACGGAACACAGAGAATATAACTTCTAAATCAAACACCAGAAGTGACCCATCCCCTCGTGGGCAAAAGTCAACCCAAAAGGGACTGGCCCAAAGCAAGGCCTGAAAGCCCACACAAGACTAAAGCACCTTCTGGTCAGTACCCATGGAAAAGGGTCAGAAATGGCCAGACAAATCTGGGAGGAAAAGAGCAAAATCAAAATCAATATAAACACTGCCACAGTCACCTCCCTACAGGTATCTCACCCACATCTGCCTTTACCAGTCCAGTGTCAGGAAACAAGCCCTGTTTCTTCATTACATGCTTGCTGCTCCATGTGGCTTCCTCAAGTCTCCTGTCTCTCCATCCTGCTTCTTTCTCCTCTTCTCCCTTCTCTTCTCTCCTTTTTCTCTGCCCAGCTCCACCCTCCTTCTGGGTGGGGCAGGGAACCTGGAACTTACCCTTTTCCTAGGGACCACCCTGTTACACAACTGGCTAATTAATAAAAACAATTATAACAAAATTAATATTGTAAGACTAGGCAGTACTAGAATAATCAGAATTCTTTTACTGCCAGGAGGAGAACCCAAATCTCTTCTCTCTACTATATCACATAAGCCTTCTATTCAGTTTCTAAAGTACTACTTAAGTTTTCTATTGTTTAGTCTTCAAATAAAGAACTTCACCTAAGTCTTCTATTCAGTTTTTAAGGAACTTTACTGTATCTCTTTGTGATTGATTCACAAGAGAATTACTCCAGCCTAGCCCTCTACCTCACTTTATCCTCTTCACATCTCCAACCCAGCCTCCACCCTAGCCCTCAACTTAATTTACCCTCTAAAATGTCTCAATGATAATGAAGGTCATTAAGTAGCATTTAAGGTTTAAAGGTACTTTATTTAGCCAATCATCACTGTGATAAATATAATAATGTTAGCTTTAAATTTTATGAACTTATGTACCTATCTTAATTTTAATTTTAAGAATAATGTTATAATCTTAGCTGAAGGTCAATATGACCAAGCTGCTCTTAGAAAAAAGATGATTGTGATTCAGCCCTATTCATATGCTCATTGATTGCTTATATAAAATAAACCTCTGCTGAAAGCAGAGCAGGAAGATGTGCACCCAAGGCTGACTCCAGTGTGTTCCTCCAGCCACTCCCTTTCTCCTGCCCCGCTCTTTTTGTTTTAATCTCCCCCTTTTTTTAAGGAAGCTCTGCTTCCAGATACCGATGCTGCTCCTGCCTGTTCTGCCCCAGAACAATCAGTGATCTGGACAAAGATTCTCCGACAGAGTTATTAGGCTTAGTTGTGTAAATAATGTTTGCCAGAGAAATTCCTAACATGTAGCATATATCCAAGCCAACCAAAAAATATGCAGTATATATATTATTTTTCTCTATTAAGATAATATTGCATTCATCTTTCATAGGAAAATGATATGTCATCTAGTAATTCACCTAACTTATATTCTTGAACATCCAAGTGAAAGAATGATTTAAAAACTGTGAAAGATATTTCCTAGGTTGAGTAACAAGATTAAATAAAAAAAAGAAAGGAAAACATTATCACATCATTTTAAAGACTCATAAGGATAATAAAGTTCTTTTTAATAAAATATTGTATTATTGTTTTCAGAAAGTAATGTCACATTTTAGTAATACAGATATTATATTTCAAAGGCAATGCAAAGAAATAAGCAAATTAAAAAATATATTAAGAACTTTTTTTTAAGTTGAAAATTTATCAATTCACTCTAAAGCATATGACTTTTGGGAATCCCACCAATAACTAGCTCTATTTGGATATTATAGCTATGATTCCAAAACACTGTCAGGTAACAGTCTATACACGTCAGGGTAAATTGTGTGTGTGTGTGTGTGTGTATTTCACCATATGCCTCTTACTAACAAAAATAAAAGTATTCACAAAAACATCAAAGTAAGACAGAAATAAACAACAGTTATCCATCAGCTCATACCTGACAAGATGTTAACTATTAGGCTACGCTGTTCTGGTGAACATAAATAATTTCACAAATTCCTAGTATCAGATGGAATTGCTCTATGATCCTGATGAAAGGAAATAAATCTTTTGGTAATCACATCTGAGCATTCAGATGAGCATTAAAAAGAGAAAGAGAAAAAAAAAAAAAAAACAACATGCAAACAGTGAGACCAAAGAGCCCCTTTGTGGGATGACCAGATACCAGTTAATTCTTTACCAATTACAGTATCAACCTTGCTCTATTTTTCCATAGGTCTAGAAAACAAATATTGTAACCAAGAGAAACTTAGTGCCCTGAGTATGGCTTACCTTTTGTTATCTTTCTTCCTGACATCACTTTCTAGATAATTTAGGAAATTTTCACTGTAAATTTTGTCTCAGTTCTTTTGAGATGTAAATCTTCTTTGAGTCTCTTACAAATTTTATAGCCCAGGAAAGTCTTTTTCAAGAATCTGGGAGTCATTATTTGAAATATCATCATCAAGAAAGATAGGTCCCTATTGTCTAGTCCTGTGTGAGGGAAGGAATCAAACTACTTTAACAAGAATCAATTAGCAAACACATATGTACAAGCACTCTGACCAACTTCTTGCCTCATGCTCTCCAGTACTTGTCCAGCAGAGCACCCCAGCTTTAAAAAATTCTCCTGCCTTTTGTTTCAATAGTTGAGTTAAATCTCCCTGCTTGCAAACTTTAATCCCCACTGAAACATCCTTCCTTGAAAGCTTACTTCCACAAGATACATTTTTTTTTTAAATACTGAATATACTAAATAGGATTACCTGTGTTTCCCAGCAACATTCAGTCTTAAAAAGTAACCTGGTTCACTAAAGACTCCCCAAATTATAAAACACAATTGCAAAACCTACAAAAAGCCCCTGCTAAAATCTTCACAACAGAATGATGCATATTTCCCCCATAATGTCTGCTATTTTACTACCAGTGTGTTTATGGTAAACCTGGCTAGTAAGCAGTCCCAAAACTAATAACATCAATTTTAAAAAAGTAAAATGGGGAGTCATTTTAAGTGAATTTAGAAAATATAAACCAACGTTACGGAAAATAATTGCTTAATCACAGGCAGGGGTTTGGGGGAAATGAAATGATAGCTTTTTCACTAAACTATTGAACCAAACATTTACCTTTGCATATTGTCCAATTCTTTTAAATTATGAAATAATATGTAAAATTAAATGGCACAAGTACATACATTAGCAACATCATTTATGTACAGCAGCATTAGATGACAGTGGTGCCAGGCAGAAAGGGGAACTAAACCTGGCCAAGGACATTGCCGGTCACTGTCAGAGTTCTTCACCTGTGCACACAATTTCAAGACTACTAAGGCTCAGAGAACAACAACAAAGGAAAAATAAAAAGTTACAGAAGCCCAAAATAGTCATTTATCTCACCCACAGCAGTGTCCAATATTCTCAAGTCCTCTACAAAAGCAGCTAAGATGATTTCTTACTACCACTGAGGACGTAGAGCTCCTGTCCAGAACAAAAGGCTATGTACCCAAGATGGTGTCTTGTCACTGAGGACAGGAGGCAGGCAGATAACAGGGCAGGTTCCAACTCACAAAGGCAACAGAAGACACAACAGGAGATGCTCCCAGAGTTGCTGAAATACCCCAGCATAGCACTAGACAATGGTCATTCAAAACAGCAGCTGCCTTGGCTGAAAGACACTACACGTGGCCACACTCACACAGCTCAGTGAGGCACCAACTCGGGTTCTTCACCTTCCCTTCCAGGCTGCAATAGCAGCAAAACCAGGAACAGATTCAGCTGATCTGCTAATTGCAAAGCCTCCAAACTTTTCATCTCTGAGGTAGACTGCTGAAGACCTCTCCATATTCAGAAGCTGAAAACAGCCTTCTGGAGAATCAGGGGGATGGGGGATGAAATCACTAAACAACCAAAAAAACCACTGAATACCAAACCTTTTAAAACATTAAGAGAAAAAATAACATTCCTACACAAAATTTCTCATTAAATAAAAGTGAAGGAACCACGTCCCATCTCATCCTATGTGGTTGATATTACCCTAATACCAAACCCAGACAGAGATGTCATAAGAATAGACAACTTAAGATCAATATTTTTCATTGAACATTGACACACAACATTTAATACAGTAATAGCAAACCAAATTCACCATTATATTAAAAATAATTTTACTATAAGACCAAGGGGAATTTACCCAAGGAATATACTGTTGTTTTACAATATACAAATCAATAAATGAACCAAAGAATTCATTGAAAATGAATAAATACACTAAAACAACTTAATGAAGACTACAGTCATCTCAACAAATTGAGCTTGGGCCAGTAAAAGAGAAGAACTGATACTCATACCCCGTACCAGTTATAAACAATGGACCACAGACCTAAGACCTGTAGAAAAATACAAGAGAAAAGCTATAGTCCCTGGATTAGACTAACAATCTTAAAAATAGCATCAAATGCACATCCATAAAAGAGAAAACTGTGGCCCTCCCTGGTGGCACAGCGGGTTAAAGCACAGCACAAAGAAGCTTAAGCCACTTCCGCATGAGTTCAAACCCCTCCTGTCCCTGAGGAGATCCACATGGCATGGCAGACCTCTCCTGACCCACCCGCTGCTCCCCTCAGCAGTGTACTTCATTGATCTGCCTGTTCTGTACCC
>NW_004567111.1:28633754-28747620 GCF_000260355.1 Condylura cristata
TATATATATATATATATATATATATATATATGCTTCAAAAGGCTGCACTAAGAATATGAAAAAGACCAGTCACACTGGGAGGGGGGGGACATACACCTGAGATAGGACTTTAGAACACATTTATAATATGAGAACAAACATCCCAAATTGCAAAATGGACAAACAGTTGAATATACATTGCATCAAAGAAGATATAGCTAATATATTTAAAAATATTCAAAGTTATTATTTATTAGGAAAATTCAAATTTATTCACCCAAATTACTATACACCCACTAAAAGGGTTTAATCAAATATAAAATAGTATGTTTTGTTAAAGTGCACAGAAATTGGAAATATCATACGTTGCTGAAGACAATATGAAATGGTACAGCCATTTTAAAAAACATTAGCAATTCCTCAAAACTGTAGTGTAAACTTGCCACTCATCAAAATAGTTCTATTAGGAATTTATGGCAGTGTAATAAAAATATGCTCACATAATACATACACACAGTATTTATAGCAGTATTATTCATTATATCTAAAAAATTCACATGCTTATCAAATGATGAACTAAAGAATAAGCAGTGTGGGGTACTCATATAATAGGATAAAATTCAGTTTTTAAAAGAAGCAATTAGGGAGGGCCCTAATGAGGTGGTTGCAGCAGGTTGAGGCACCGCACTGAGACGCTAAAGCCGCTTCAGCATGGGTTCCATCCCTGCCCCAGAGGCAGACCTTTCCTGACCCCCACTCCCTCCCACCCCAGCTGTTCCCCTCAGCAGTGAACTTCATCAGTTGGCCTGTTCTGCTCCCCACTGTCTTTGGTGAATCCTCTCACCACCCATGTGCCTCTGGGCCTGTACCCCAGTTCTGTATACATAAATAAATCTTAAAAAAAAAAAAAAACAAGCAATTAATTTTATCCCTGAACTGTCATTTTCTGAGTATATAGAAACAATAGAAAATGCATATCTATAGAAGAGATAAATGCAGCCTGCACATCACCCACCACCCTGTGCTCCCCAGTTCACCTGCATAGTGATGTACAGGAAAGTTTCTTTTAAAGTCATGTTTTTATTCTACATTACTAATAGGGAGTTCATCATTTTAATATTTTTATTATTCATACAATTTATAAACTGGCTCCAGCTGATGGAGAATTTTTATGAAACTGGTTATTCCGAGAAGGTACAAGGTTTAAAATTTGCCTATACTTTTCCAGGTTTTAGCTTTAGCATGTCGAAATTAATTACACAATAGTATATTTGTCTTAAATATTTATGGGGCCTTTCATTTGAGTAGCTAAATCTGGATTTGCAAATTCTGCCAGTAAGAGGAGATCGTTGTCCTAATAAAAAGCTTCCCTTTATGAGAAATTCACTAAAACTTTTGAAAGCAGACCTGTGTTTTCTATTTTACCAGAACCAACATCCCATGCTCACTTGCCACTCCCACAGTTACTCAAGAGCAGAGATGGCAAAGTTCCCTGGAACTATAGCAACATAGTCTGACTTTACATTCCTTGGATTTCAGAAGTAATTTCTCCCCACTTTCACTGGCTATGCAATTTCAGATAACAAATAAACAAATAGCTAGTTGATCAAACTGGTTATTCCAAAAAAGTTGATGTACAAACAATATAAACAACAGAAGTGAAAACATGAGCAAGATCATTAATGGGGTTAATTGATTTAACTGAAAAATATACATTCCCTTTAAATAGTGACCTTAAAAGAGGCCCTCCCTGGTGGTGCAATGGGTGAGGGCACAGCACTCCAAGCTGGCCACAGCCACTTCAGTACAACTCAGGCAGTTCAATCCCCCGACCCAGAGGTGACCCACATGGCATGATAGACCTCTCCTCTCTCACTTCATTGATCTGCCTACTCTGCTCCCCTGCTCTGTCTCTGGTGAAGCCTCTCACTGCCCCTGCCCCTCTGGCCTGCAGCCCAGTTCTATATGCATAAATAGATAGACAGACAGACAGACAGACAGATAGATAAAATCCTATTTAAAAAAGTAACATTGAAAGAATAGAAAACTATCAGATCAATCAGGATAATTTCTGTAATAGGCAAAAAGACAAGATTATTTTCTACATTAGATTTTTGAAAAGGCAGCAATGAACTGAGTATCAAGTGGCACTGAAAAACTTGTACAAATGATACTTTCAGATAAAGGATCAAGGCAGCAATTATAGCTTCAAAAAGCAAAATTAACTCATTAGGGAAAAGAGCTCTTGACACACAGGGCACACTTGTCTAATTATTAAAAAAAAAAACAGGTAAACAACATAACTAAATTTAAGGGGACATGAGAGACTTTAGAAATAGCAAAAATGGATGTAAGGCAATAAAATCACTGAATTTTAAATGTGGGGAGGTGGGGACCAACCTTCTATCTCTCCAGCATTTACTCAATTTTCCAATGGTAGCAATCCTTAAAGTTCAAAGATCCAATACTCTTGTTGTGTCTCTAATTTCTCCCTCAGTAATGGAGCCCTATAATCTTCATTCATTCCTTCCAAGGTGATTTACTTCAACCATCCTCTTGCTAATAGCTTTAGATCCATTCCTGTTTTTATTTTGCCTTCCCTATAAGACAACATACCTGTGCTGAGTAAATTGAGCTGCCTAACTTTGCATAACAATTATTAGATTTCTGCATGACTATTAAAATATTCTTTGTGGTGTTGTTTAATACACTATAAAACAATAGCCCAGTATAACATATTTCTTAAACTCCAGCTGCTTTCATTACTGCCTAGTTATCTTTCTTTTTTCTGAAGATCATTTTCTACTTCATCAAAGGAACTTAAAATGATTTCCTAATCTTTCTTCTGATTTACTCATAACACTGTCAGATTACCTGAGTGTTAAAACTAAGTGGAGGACTTACTCAAAGCTATTGCATTAAGGGACAAAAGTTGACTTTAATAACATGAAGCAAAAGTCTGTAGTATTTTAAGCACTATGGTGGGTAAGTACTGGAGGACTGTAAGGGGGAGGTTGGTCTATATAAGTAAGTAATTGGTGTTTGCTAACTGGAGAAAAATAAAAGTTGGGTTCCTACTCTCCCACACAGATTGGGAGACAGGTTGATACCTTCCTTGATGATTACATTTCAAAGGGCTGATTTCAAAGTTCATGGAAAAGATATTCCTAGATTGTAAACTGGCAAGAAGCTATAAAAAGGTCTATATCACAAAGGGACACAGAAAGAATTTACATTTAGTTTTCTAAATGAAATCCTATGAAAATCGGTGGTCAGGTATAGCAAAGATGAAACATGTCTAAACTTTAGTTAAACACTGAAATTTCAAGACCATGGGAAGACTCTCAGTCTGCTAATGACATCAACTTCATGTAAACCTTTCATCATAGCTATGAGCTAATCTATCTTGCTACTCAGAGAACTGCTTTTCCTTAACCTAGCCTACCGGCATAAGAAGTCCCTTTCTCAGTGCCTCCCAGGTCATGCCCTTGATTTTCTCAGTAAACACCATTAAATTTCCCTAACTAGTACTTTTTTTCTTCTACAACTAGTCTCTTCTTGCTCCTTCCAATTAGTCTCAGGCCATTTCCACAACAGCAAAACAAGCAATACAGTCCCTTGTCCCGCATCTTTTTTCTTTTATTCCTTGCTCATTATCAGCTTTTCTTTAGTGGCAACTGTATTGAAAGTTGATAAAATCACTGTCCCCTTGCTTTCATTTCCTACTCCATCATCCATTAATATTTCTGTGCATCTATTACACGAAACTTATTTTATAACAAAAAGTAGCAGTCATTTTATGGTTCAGAATTTATACCAGAATTTGGGAATACTGACTATCGCTATTTACTTAGAGACTATAGGACTATAATTTCCTTATTTTACACTTGAGATTCAGGCATTCTTTTGATTAATTTCACTAAATGTTTTCCTCTGCTTTTTCCTAAATTCCGTTATATGTACCATGACTCAATCCTCTTTTCTTCTCATCTACTCACTAAATCTAGCAAGCTACTTACACCTCTGTTACCACCTAAGGCTGATTAATTCTGTTTTCTATGCTGTATCTCTCGCTTATGTATTTTCTGATAATACATAAAAATCAATCTTCCATTATGAAATAACCCATCCAAAATTGAGCTGATCACCTTTGCTCTCTGCCTCACTAACATTACCCTTACATTTACTTTCACTTTTTCATTAGAGGCATCATTTACCAGTTCGAACTCTGGAATCATGATTTCTTCTTCCTACTTATTACATCTCAAATACCAAATCATACGGTTTCTATATGTTATACTCTCTTAAGTCTACAAAATTTTCTCAATTTTGACTTCTTTTACACATCAGGTCCATTATTCATTGTGTAGTTTATTGTTATAACTTTTTTTCTTTAAGATTTATTTATTTGTGCATACAGAACTGGGGTATGGGCCAGAGGCTCTCAGGGACAGCGAGAGGCTTCACCAGAGACAGAGCGGGGAGTAGAACAGGCAGATTAACAAAGTACACTGCTGAAGGGAGCAGCGGACGGGTCAGGAGAGGTCTGCTGCACCATGTGGTGACCTCCGAGGCAGGCAGGAATCGAACTCATGCAGAAGTGGCTTTAGCTTCTCAGTGCTGCGCCACCAGGGAGGGCCATATTGTTATAACTTTACTGGAACTAACTGTGCTATTCTTCCAGAAAAACATTTAACTAGAGTTTTAATATGTAAACATAGCTAGTTAATTTATTCACTTCAATATATTGTCCTCACTTTAAATACTTTATAAAATAATTAAGCACTTTTAATCTTATAACATTCAGCAGTTTCTATAATCTTAAACAATTATTGTTTTGATCTCTTTAATTTGACTAAAAGACCCATGCTATCAGACATTTTCTCTTGCTATTGTTAAGTATTGTTTCCATACCTTTAATTTTTTTTCCATATCTTTATGTTTGCCATCAACAAGAAACACTTAACTACCTGGATATGTTAGCATTTGGGCAAACCTTGATGTCTGTAACTTAGATGTAGTATAATTAAATTTTTTAAAAGCTATGCTTTTATTTATTTTTTACATTCAGCTATGATTTTCATCAAGGGGGAAGCACACAAATTTATTGTGAATCAGTGTGCAAAATCATTTTCTATTCGTGTTTTCTGAAAAAGTGACAGTAGTACTAAAAACTTTTCGAAGGTCACTACATTTCTTTATAATAAGGTCAAAAGAAATCCAGAAGACGAAAAATAAAGACTTGATTAAGTATGTTTTAAATTACTTCATTAGTATTATTATTTGACTGCATTTCCAAGGACACAGTGTAAAGTGAATTGCAGTGAAAAAAAAATTTGAGTGATCAATAACATCCTGGTACAAATTACTTTGAATCATTTGCTCATCTCTAACTATTATGAGCAACTTGAAGTGACATTTTCTATATCAATTAACATTATACTGAATATACTTCAATTTAATTTCCTCTTAAATACCTTTTTTATATGCTACATGGAATAAGTCCTGTGGTGTAGCCTTCATTTCCAGTTTATATGCTTCAGTTGAAATATAATTTGATTGCTTTTCTTTTGTGTCAGTTAGGATCCTATTAGAAGTTTTTCATACAAATATGAAACTCAAAATTGAGTTTTTAATTCCCTTGCAGAATGCGTTGGTATACTTATGTGATTTTTTTTATAAAGAATATGAGCATTCTTATTTCTTATTAGACATAAAAGGAGAAGACCTGAAAGTCAAAATCCAACTTATAGAAAACCATTCTAAGATCTAGCCCACCTCAAACACATATCAGTCCTGATTCTTTTAGTCCCAGCTCCAATTTTCTCTTTTTTTTTTTAATTTTTTTTTTTATTATTTTTTATTTTTTTATTTTATTTTTTTAAAGATTTATTTATTTATTCATACAGAACTGGGGTACAGGCCAGAGATGCGGAGGGTGAGAGGATTCACCAGAGACAGAGCGGGAGCAGAACAGGCAGATTGACTAAGTACACTGCTGAGGGGAGCAGTGGGCGGGTCAGGAGAGGTCTGCCTCGCCATGTGGTCGCCTCCGGGGCAGGCGGGAATCGAACTCATGCTGAAGTGGCTTTAGTTTCTTAGTGCAGTGCTTTAACCCGCTGCGCCACCAGGGAGGGCCCAATTTTCTCTTTTGAACCATTTTAATGAATGTGTAAATGTTTCTCTATATCTACATATACCATGTTTCAATTCATTTATTATTGTTAAGGTTATATTTCTGACTTCTAATAGGATCTTATCAATTTTTTAATCATCAATTGTTTCTTATCACAAACTTTTTTTTTTAATCATCAATTGTTTCTTATCACAAACTCTTTGAACTTTCTAATCCCTAAATCTCTTCATTGACACTCTAGCTGTAGTACATTATCTGTATTTGTGTCAAGGTATCTTGATTCTATGCCTTCCATAATGATCTTCTCTAGATCTGGGATGATATGTCCCATCATTTTTACTGATGAAAATTTTGGCCTTATTTTATGACTCACTTCTATGAATTATTAGAGTCCTTCTTCCTTCCTTAATTTTATAATGTATTCAGTACCTACCTATTAGAAGTCTTTCACATGTTACAAAGTGTAATAGGATCTGAATAAACTAAAACAGATAATGTTTCCAAGCTTGTGAGAATAATCAGTGACTTACATAAAGACATTATAAGAGAATGATGCTATAAAGGAGAGAGATATAGAATTATGGTATAACATAAAGTTGGGAGATTAACAAGTCACTAAGTTTATGAAGACTTTCCAGGGAAAATAATAATTAAATGAGGAGGCACAAAATGAGTAGCATTGCGTACATATAAAAAGGAGCAGAGAGAATCTCAAGCAGAACAAAAGCATGTTCAAAGTCTCTATGGTAGAAATTTGCTTTGCAAACATGAAATTTTGAAATGGATTAAATGTAAGTACAAGGATATAAGCATGAAAGATCATAAAGATAAATGGGCCCAGACCAGTGCACAATCTGAAAGATGTAGAAGTTTGTTGTAATAATAGAAGGATACAGTCAATGTATATTATGTAGACTATAATATGATGAGAGTAGACATGTCCCATGATTACTCAGGATGATATTTAGAGAAATAATTATCAGGGTTAAAGAATGAGTCAGTGATTCTGAATTGAGAGCAGTTCACATTGAAGGTCTATTTTGTAAATTTTGTTAACACAGTGATTAGGGTTTACTAGTGTAACTCAGTGAATGGGAGTCAGCAGTGATATTCTACAACATAGATATCAAATTTATACAAAAACTTTGTCCATTCAGAAAGTTGTTCAGCTTGAAAATGTGTTCTTCTTATCTAAACCAGAGTCTAAATACATTTCACATATAACATAAAATGTTTTTTGCATAGTTTAAGACAGTAAATATTATACATAGTGTACTTTGAAATAACTTAATTTTTCATAAATGCGATTCAGTAAATACTGAGGCAATTTGAGAATAAAGGGAACATTGTAGATAAACACAGTGACAGGGAAAATCTCTGCCTCAGACAAGCACTAGGTGCAACTGAGTCATGTGAAGGTTAGTGTGGCTAGAGAACACTGAGAAGAGCATAAAACAATGTAGATAAGGCTTGACAGAGGTAGGGGTCAGGAAATTCAGTGAACCATGTTAATTTAATTTTGAAGGTGGATGCCATTTATATAATGGTTTAGAAATGAACAAGAACAGAAATTAGGAGATAGGTTAACAACATTATGTTAGTGGACTCCAAACAAGATATGTCAGCAGCTTGGACTGGAGGATTGGGAAATGAAAAGTTGTGGATGGATTCAAGGTAAATTTATGGGTTTGAACCTATAAAAATTGATGATGTATTGTTTGATTAGAGTGAGCAATGTGAAGGATTAATATTAGTATCTTGACATAGACAAGTGAGTGGATAAAATGCTATATGCTTAATTTGAAAAGACTAAGAATAAATTTGGGCGAAGACCAACAGTTCAGTTTTAGACGTGTTAAGTTTGAAATGAGTTTATGCGATAACTCTATGGAGATGTCAGTTTAGATACATGCTGTGTAATTTATCTTTTACTCCATGGTAAATTATTCTGAAACTTAGCAGCAAATCTGTATTAGTAGTCTATTGCTGTATAAAAAAATTACTCCAACATTTAGTAGCTTAAAATAACAAATCCTTATATGCCATCCAGTATTGAGTCAGGAAATATTGTATCATTCAGGGAAGGATCCCTTTTGATGTTGCCATCAAGGTATTGACTACACATATGTGAAGGCTTGACTGAGGCTGAAAGATATAATTTCAAAATGGCTTATGCACATGGCATTTAATAGATCTCAGTTCCTTGTTAGATGGCAACATGTGTGCTTCACTGTCTTGATGACATGGCAACTGGCATTTAATAGAGTGAATAATGCCAGGGTGAAAGAAGGAAGCTGCAATACCTTGTGCATAATCAGAAATTCCACATCATCATGTTGATCCTGTTCTGTTTATTAGAAGAGAGTTACCAAATCCAGTTGACATTAACGGAGGATAATTAAGAACTATCTCATTAATAAACTACCAAATTCAGCTTTTTTGTTGTTGTTGTTGTGATTCTATACATAAGTGAGAACATATAGAATTTGCCTTTTTCTGTTTGATTTATTATATTATCGTAATGACCTCAAGGCTCATCCATGGTGTTGCAAATGAAAAGATTACCTCTTTTTTTTTTAATGATTGAGTTATATTCCACTGTGTATATACCATATTCCACATTTATTTTACCCATTCTTCTATCCAGGAAGTTAACATTATTTCCAGATCTTGGCTATGTAAACAATGTTGCAATGAGCATGAAGGTGCAAGAAACTTTTTAAGATGGCTACTTCCTGTCCTTCAGGAAGATACCAGAAGTGGAATTGTTAAATCACAAGGCAGTTTTTCTTAATATTTTGAGAAAGGTTCAAAATGCTTTAAGTAATGACTATACTCAATTATGTTCCCACCAACAGGGTACAAGTGCTCACTTTTCTTTATATACTCACCAACAGTTGCTATTTCTTATCTTTTTAAATAATATTCCTTCTAACAGAGGTGTTATCTTATTGTGATGTTGACTTTCATATCCCTGATGATGAGTATTGTTGAGCACTGTATTATAAAACTATTTGTGTGTGTTCTTCATAAAAATGTTTATTAGTTCATCTGCCTATATTTAAATAGAATATTTTTTTAAAGATTTATTTATTTGTACATACAGAACTGGGGTACAGGCCAGAGACTCAGGGGTGGCGAAAGACTTCACCAGAGACAGAGTGGGGATTAGAACAGGCAGATAGACGAAGTACACCGCTGAGGGGAGCAGCGGGCGGGTCAGGAGAGGTCTGCCACAACATGTGGTCACCTCCGGGGCAGGCGGGAATCTAACTCATGCGGAAGTGGTTTCAGCTTCTTAGTGCAGTGCTTTAACCCGCTGCGCCACCAGGGAGGGCCTAACTAGAATATTTTTATTGAAATATGTGAGTTTTCCTATATCTTATATAACACCTTATCTAATCAGATCATATCTACATTAAAAAAACTGCAAGCATTATAAAGAATTATAGTATTTATTATGGAGGATTCAGTAAAATTTGTTTTTATACTCTATTTTTGTTACAGATTTATATAAAATCACATTTTGTAGAAAATTTAGCAATATAAATTAAACATTTTAAAATGTGTAAATGTTAACTTGGTGATTCAAATGAAAATTACCTTGAGGGGACATAGGTGAGATCAGAAGTATGTATTATAAAATTCTGTGTACTGTTTCAAAAAAATAAAAAGTCCTAGATATTTTTCCATGAAAACTATGCAATTGATGCAATATAAAAAGATAAAAAGTATGTGTTCACAACAAAATATATGTTTGAAGAAAATAAAGCTCTCAACCTCCTGATGATTCAGGGGTTAAAGTCTCAGGGCTATCAAGCTACCACCAGCCACGATGGTATGAATTTGCTCCCCATCCAAGGAGCTAAATAATAAGATGCAGCAGATTCATCCTATCTCACCTGCAGCTATCATCAACAGTGTATTTCAGCAGATTCACCTGTTCTGCTCCCCACCCTGTCTCTGATGAATCCTCTCATCCCCACTCCTCTGGCTTTGTGACCCAGTTCTTACATGCATAGGTAAAATAAATCTTTAAAATAAAGAAAGTAAAAGCCTCAAAATATTATGATATGCTAAAAAGTCAATAATCAATCTCCTTTTTATCACATATTTTTGTTCACATGTGCATATGTACATGAAATAAAGTTAAAAGGGAGGAGAGTAAAAGGAAATAAAAAAAATACCCCAAATTTATGTGGTTTCTCATTTGGTGGTGATATTGTAGATGATTTTTTTTTACAAAAATAGCATTTGTTCATATATTTTGTACTTTATACCTTCAGATTTATATGTACATATAAAAAGAAAAAAAAATGACTGATTTACAATTGGTAGTGTATGTGAAAGCATGTGGAAGACAGTCCCATTTTCCTGGTCTCTTTGTGACCTACTCTGATCTCCTGCATTTGTCTATCAGAATGTTTGAGCAATGGTTAAACATCAATTGACAGTAGTTTCTTCTGTAATTTTTTGGCCCCTTCCAAAGCTCAGTAAAATACAGATGACCTCAACCAGGTCCTCCTTGTTCTCTGTCCCTTTAAATTAAAGTTTCCCCTAAGTGGATTGATGATAATTGAGGTAAATGATCTTTCCCCTCTGTGTCCTGTCCTGGGAGATCAACTCTACAGACTGAAATTCATCTCCCAAACAAAAGTTTCACAAATGAGAGTGAATGCGAAATAAAGTAGGAAAACAAAAAAATCAAGGGAAAACCAATATACAAATCAGTGAAAAAAACAGAAACCACTATAGAGACATTCATCAGAATTTAACATAGGATATTATATGATTATAAAATCATTGTAAGAGCTAGGGTCAAAAAAGGAATCTAGACTGGATCTTGAGAAATATCTTTCAGAATATAGTATAAGTGAACTTCCAGTAGCTAACCCCAATGACACAAACAAAAAGGAAAATAAGGAAGCTACAGTAGCATCATAAATAAAATAGTAAATAATAAAATCAAATGCAACGGAGATATTTTTGAGTATTTTTGTAATAAGCCCAAGTCTCCTGAGACTTATACACAAATCATGAAAATTGTATTTGTAATCATTTGTCTGGCTAATGCTGCAGACCTAAAGGGATGATAACCTCTTAATTTTCTGTAAGTGCTAACTGGCTACAGCCCACTCACTAAGTTAAGTCCCAGAACTCCAGGAAAACTGATGAGATGTCTTTCTAAGTATTTATGTTTCAAATAGAATGAAATCCCAAAACACAGTAGGTCATAAAAAACAAAGTATTATACTTGCATACTAAAGGTTTAAGAGTTAGGAATCATGTCTGTTACATTTCTTGTTTTACTTTTACTTTTCTTTAATAGACATACTTTAATTTACAACTCTGATTGTGTTTAGAGGTAAAGAGATGTAGACATGTAACTACACCACATCCACCAGCAAAGTACCCATAGTGCTCCACTATCGTCCACTGAATCCCCGCCCCCCACCTATTTTCTCTCCTCTCTGCCTTCCCTTCTGGTAGCCTCAATTCTACAGTCAGATTCATAAGGTTTATAATTTGTTTGTAATGGTTTTATCAACCATTACATTTCTTTTTAGGAGGAAGATCAGGATAGATGCCTTCTCCTAGGAGGAATAGTGAAACATAGTATTTCTTTACCCATCAATTACAGCATATCTGGACACACATGTAAGAAATATTTTCAGTGGCTCTCATCTCTTCACCCTACCAGTCAATGCCAGGGCAAATAGGAGACAATGCATCTATTCATTGTAAAGAGATTTTAAAAAGATACTCTCCGATTTAGAATACCTCATGAATACCTACAAAATAAAATGGATAATAATGAATATATATATATATATTTTAAAATCCCAAAGTAACAACTAGCAATTTGTTGACTAAACAGCTAAAATTCTCACAAAACTGGAAAATAGATACTGAGCCAGTTTAAAAACAAAATCCTACATCATTATAACCTATAAGGTGAAAAAATATATATCTGAAGCAGCAGGAAATGGGTGTGAGTCATGTTCATTATCAAAATGTCATATGAAAGAAACCAACTTACAGAATTTAGTTGGCATCCAGAATTTGAGTTATAAGGCAAACTGGAAACCCAGTTGTTGTTGTTGTTTTTCACCCTTTACAGAACACTTGAATGCATGCTGACTATCAGTTGAGCATACTTAAGTTCTTCACCTGGAGTCTCTTTTACAGTATCACCCATTTCTAACACAGCCCTATGGTCACATACATTACAGAGAAGTATACCTGAGCACATAAGTTGGAGCAGGAAAGAGATGATAATAAAGAATTCATAGAATTGATCTCCAACAGAATTCACATACCTTGGTAGTTATACAGAAACCAAATTCTTTGACAAGTATAATCTTGTAGCAAAAGAGCTCTGATTTTGAGAGTCTGAAAATCCAAGTTCAAGTCCTGCTTGTCATTAACTAGAAGAGAAACATAACAGAAAATTATGAAGTTAGACTACTTGCTATGATTTCACATTATCTTTAGTCAGCAGCACCATCTGGGTCAAAGAACATTTATTAGTACGACATGTGCATGTGTTTCATCATTTTGCTGGGGCAAGAGAGCTCAACTGTATGTCTGCACCTAGCAAAAAGAACCTCTTATCAGGATTGCGTTATTGCAGTATAGAGTTCCAGTAACAAAGAAGGAAGAATGATCACAGAGGAACCGATTATCTTCAACAGTATCTAACATGGAGATAGAGGTATGGATTGGAATGACGGCTCAGTTGCTGCCAGGCAGTGGAAAGACATCGACTTTATATGTGAACCTTTAATGAATACCATTATTGACCAGGATTCACTAGAAGCAGACAACATTTCGATGAAGTCTGGGTCAAAGAAGTGATAACGAAAGTAGGATGACAAAATAAGAAGCAAAATAAAGAGGACAAAGTCACGGAAAATAAAGACACATAAAAGACCCGGGCAGGCCCAGCTTTATTAGCCCCAAGCCCCCCCCAGTTGTTATTATAATGGATTTTGTGGATCATGGAGAAATAACATTATTGGCAAACTGCAAAAAACTCAATAGAAGTTGGAGGCATCACTCAGGGCATTGGTGTCTCCCTGCCTTCTGCAGAAAAGATAAACATGATAAAGTCGCTCCTCTGCTTTGAGATCCAGAGGTACTCTGATGATAACATTATCATGTGGGTTGCAGCAGCAGATGACGGAGTAATCAAGCATTCTGTAGAATCTATTCAGCATGCCAAAGATGCTCAAGTTCCTATTGTCCTTACTGTAAACAACTGTGACAAAGCTGAGACTGAGCCTGAAAAACCCAAAAAAGTACTGCTAGCTTGTGATGTGATTTGTGAACATGTTAGAGGCAACATTAAAGTAGTGACTGTTTTTGCACTTAAAGCAATAATCTGACGACTCAGCAGAGCCAATAATTGCCCTTGTAGAAGTGTTGAAATTGAAAGTAAATCCCACTCATCAGGTGAAAGAAGTAATAGAATCTTTCACAGACAAGGGAAGACAGCCTATTGCTACAGCTATAATTCGAAGCAGAGCTTTGTGCAAAGGTTGAATTCTGGTGCTGGAAAGGGTTGGGAAAGAGCAATTAATGTTTGATGTAAATGGAAATACTATCAACAAAGCTTGTTGCAGCATGCCAGTGAGAATTGTAAGTTGTAGGACTTGAAATTCTTGAAGTAGATTCAGATCCAACAGCATGCGAAATTTTTGACTAGAGAAATCACGAGCAAGAAAAAAAGGAATTGAAGCATATTCAAAAGCCAATGAAGGTGTGGTACTTTTACCTTGAAGGAGTGGTTATTCATGAAATATCAAGAAAACATGAAGAACAAAACCATAAGAAAAAGAAGAAATAGATTTAAATTCACTTCATGTAATTATTAATGTTGATGTTTATGGGTCCACTTAAGCCTTTTTCAACGTTAGGAAAGTCTATGACGTTTCATGTGAGTGTGAAATAGAATTAGTATACTTAGGTGTGGGTGAAAACTAGATCCCAAATAGGGTCAGAGCACCTGGGTTTCCTTCTAAGAAACTACTATTCAAAGCCCATGTAGAGATACCAAAACCCTTTCCACCTCTCAACCCAGAGCTAAAACCAAACAAAGAGGACCCTCCCTAGTGGCACAGTGGGTTAAAATACAGCACTATGAAGCTATCCACAACCACCGAAGCACTAAGTTCCATCCCCTGCCAGGAGGCTGACCCACATGGTGAAGCAGACTTCTCCTGCTGCTCCCCTCAGCAGTGTTTTTCTGTCTATCTGCCTGTTTTGTTCCCCACTCTATCTCTGGTGAATCCTCTCAACCCCCACACCTCTGGCCTGCACCCCAGTTCTGTATGCATAAATAAATCAACCTTAATAAAAAAGAAAATATGGCACTTAAAGTAGGAAATACAATTGTTAATGAAGAAAAGAAAGCTCTGGTCAAGATGTCTTGGGACAAGGATTTTAAAATTTAAATGACTAAATATCTCAGTTTATTGTAGAGCAACTAATTTTGCTATACAAAAGGCAGGAATTCACCACTTTTAGTCAGAGTGTTCAAGTTAGTCTACTGAGTGTTACTTGGCATGCTGTGTGACTTTGAAAATGTTACGGAAATAGAAAACCTTATTTAAGAATGCCTCCATGTAGAAATCCTGGCCTGCATGGTAAAGGTGAACTGTTAATCACTTGTATATTATTGAATATATATTCAGTTTAATAAAATTGAATGGCATGCTTTAGTTTAAAAAGTGCCTTTAGTTTAAAAAAAATAGTGATATACTATTTGATTTCCCTGTCCTGACTTCAAGTGTGAAATTATAAAAATAATTGTGTTCCTTATGTTTCAGTGATGAGAGCTTTATAAACTAAGTGGGACTACATGTAGAAAGGCAATATTCCACATTCAATTATGTGATAAAGTTTGTTCTGTAAATTAATGAGACTAATTTTGAGAGAAGACTACTAAAAGTACAAGACTTGAACTGTGGAACAAGTTTTGAGGATGCATAAACACTCTATTAGAGAAAGGAGGGAAAATCTATTGAAACAAGAGGAGATGTAATCCAAAAGCAATAGGAAAAGCATTTGGGCTAGACCCCAGGATCATACTCCAAGACAGTTGCCCCTCTACCACTCCCCTATTTTACCTACCAAGTAACAATGAGTCAAATATTCCACAGGTTTTATGTTTCTAATCCAGATGACAGCTCAGCTGCTGACAGGTTATGAAGAATGAGGATGATGCCCTCTCTGGCTTAGGCACTTTATTAGCAGCATGTGGAGAAGAATTTCAGTAGCAAAACTTTTATAGGTTATAAAGTAAATAGATCCCCAAGATCTCCTTACCCCAATGGCTAAGGAAAAGTGAGAGTAAACAGATTTAGATTTGATCATAAAAGCTGACAGAAAAACAGGCATGATGTATGGCAACATGTGACCCCAAAGGGATGTAAATACAGTGCAGTATTTATCAGTCATTACTATTCATTTATACTAGGAAATGCACACTAGTAAAATGAAGCTACTGGATACAAAAAGAGTATGGGGAGAAAGATTCAATATTGATTACTGATTCAAGATAAGCCACAAACAAATATTCCTAAATTAAAATTTTGATTAAAGGAACTAAAATCTATAACCAACCCAAGTTTATAGAAATTTCACATGCCATTTATTATTTAATGCCAGCAAAGAAGTTTCACATGCAACATCTTATTTAATGCCATTACAAGCTTTATAAGCCTTATTAGTCTCATAATTCCTATTAAATTGAGCTTCAAGAAGGGTAAAATCTTGGTCAAGTGTTATGATTAATAATAGTACCTAAGTTTAAAAATCCGTATTTTCCCATTTAAGCAGTCTTTCACCATGTAGATCATAAAATGTAAATGAAAATAAATGAAGTAAAGAAAATAAATCTAATCAAATAAAAAATAAATGTCACAGTATGACAGACAATATATTGTTATATATCTTTGTGATTTATTTTAAATTAAAAGAAAACAAAACGTATAAGCAGGAAACTATTCCTATGAACAAAAAAATAAAAATAAGAAATTGTAAAAGAAAATTAACAAGTTTTGGGCCAAGAAAAATAATCTTGCAGAGTTAGCAGAGTAGAGAAAAAAACTGTGAAGTAGAGCTCTGTGATAAGCCTTACTGCCACCCACAATGTGATGCTCAGCAGCCCCCTCACCCTTTCAAGAGACTCAAATATCATTCTCTCTCCTACGATTGTTAGTTTCTTCCCATATAGATTTAATTTGCCAGAAAAAAATGATCTTTTGAGTTTAAAGTAGTGCATACTATTCTCTCAGAGAATTTAGATAGGCCCCAAAATGAAGTCTCTTTCTGTAACATGCTTAGTTGAATGTAATCCTTTCCTATTACTCCAAAAACCTGCCTGCCTGATAGTGTACAAATTAAATTCTACTTAGAGTGGGATGTAAAGAAAGTAAGTAGTTGGGGAACACTTTTCCACAGGTCTGTTAGCTTCTGGGTTACTTTTCGATCTTGACTCCAAGAATAAATGTGCTTTCTCCATTCCAAACAGTGGTGACTATTTGTTATCAAAAGCAAACCTAAATGTTAAGAAATAAATTTTAGATTTGCTTTAGCATTTTATTTTATAGTCAGATGATATCATAGCAAATCCTAAAAAAGATCTGGAGATGAACTAAATCCAAAATATTTTATCCCAGTAAGTTTTCATTCTTATGAGAGGTAAAATAGCCACAGATAAAATATGTATTGATCATTTAAATAACATAGAGCACCCAATACTTAAAAACTGAATCTAGAAAACAGTTGGAGAGGCAAATTTAAAATTCAGAAAATATAAAAGTACATAATTAGGAGTCTGTCTCTGAAAATTACCAGAAAAACAATTCAGTATAAAGATGATCACATATATGTATTATTATTTTTGATATGTAAATGAAAATATTTTAAAACACTTTTTAGAAAGTAGATTAATCAATAATATATATATTTTTTATTTTTATTTTCTAAGAGCTGGGATATAGGCCAGCGGTACAGGGAGGTGAGAGATTCACCAAAGATAAGAGTGGGTAGCAGAACAGGCAGTTCTACTGAAATACACTGCTGAGGGAAGCAGCTGGCGAAGACAGAAGTCTGCTACACTTAGCTCCCTGGCAGAGAATGGAACTAGTGTTGCAGTGGCTGTTGATAGCTTCATAGTGCTGAGACTTAAACACTTGCAGAACCAGGGAGGCCCAGCAAAATTTATTTTATTTTTTCAACTTTTGTTTGTTTGTTTTTTTAAAAGATTTCTTTATTTACTCATATAGAACTGGGATACGGGCCAGAAGTGTGGTGGGTGAGAGGATTCACCAGAGACAGAGTGGGGAGCAGATCAGGCCGACTGACTAAGTATACTACTGAGGGGAGCAGCGAGCGGGTCAGGAGAGGTCTGCCTTGCCATGTGGGTCACCTCCTGGAGGGGGAATGAATTGCACTGAGGCAGCTGCAGTCAGCTTGCAGTGCTTCACTCTAACCCATTGCACCACCAGAGAGGGCCCCCGAAATTTACTTTTAAAGTAAAGAAAATCAATTGGAAAACACAACTATTAAAGACTTAAATGGAAGAGCACTAAATTACTGCTTTTATCTTGCCTTGATAATTTTGATAAATCTAATTTCAGGTTTTGATAAGTTGTATAGTATAATGAATTCATTTTCCTGCTAAGCATAAAAGGCGTTTAGAGGAAACTAAAATAATCTCTCTAGTTCAAATAAAATGGAAAAATAAGAACAAAGATAAACAATTTATTATTTGATATCTGTTGACAATAAATTGCATATTCACTAAAAGCATTTCAACTGGAGACTGACATCTAGTTTTTTTTTTTACTTTTTTGTTGGGGAGAGATATAATAGACACAGGATATAAAAAGTTTAATATCCATATGTATTTTTTCTGTATCAGAAACTCCAAAGATAAGATATGGGATCTTGTTTTTGAAATTTCTCCCAGATTACCTTGTGTAGATGGGTAGCAGGGCATCATTCAATTTTTAATAAAAATTATAACAATCTTTAAATTTAATTGAAATTTAGTAGGCTATGGTAATCAAAGGTTGATTAAAAAGAAATGTTATAAATTTTCAATATTTTAAAATAAATTTTAAATTGATTTAATTATTTCAAGCATTAAATTAGTTTTCTTCAAATGCAAAAAAATAAATTGAGAAAAGCTTGCTGTGAGGGATAAACAACAGCTTGCAAGTTCAGCACATTTTGAAACCAGCAAAAATGTCATATTTCAATAAAAATATGTTACTGATTTTGGAAAGAAATATCTTAAGCACTTAGTTTTATTTGGCCCTTCAGTTAAATGGCTAGGGGAAAAATTATTAAAAAAAAAAAAAGTTCTTGGTCAACAAAGTAAAAATCAACTTTTGCACAGTTAATAACATTTTATGTTTTCTTAAGGAACATGATTTTTGATGCAGCAAAAATAATTCCCTTACTGTTTGCCAATTTTTCAAGGAGTCTAAGTAAACAATCTTCAGATTACACACTTAGATTAAAATAAAAAAAACTAAACAAACGAATATTCATTAGCAAGTTAGAAGTCTTCATAATCATAAAAATATCTATATTAAATATGCATATTTGGATGCCAAACATGATGGTTAAGTTAGCATTCACCTTTGATAGTGTTACTATAGCAATATTACAATTAAAATTATCCAAATTACAATGAATAGACTTAATATGCAATGAACTAGCAATTACTGATACAAATGTAATAAAATGTGCTAATTTAGAAAATTGAAAAATATGTACAAATTTTTCCTCTTTCTTTCTCACACAAGTAAAAAAGTGACAAAATATTAAGTTCAGAGAAATGGGAAGCTGTTGCAAATTGTTAAATATTCCCTTTGTAAAGACTTTTATTGTCTATTGATAATAAAAAATATTAAAGCAAAACTTTGTCATTCAACTATTTTATTCTCATTCTATTTGTTACAATTTCTTCTTTAGTAAGAAATCTGCCTTAATTTAGTCTCCCTTTTATATTATTTTACACATTGTTTACCCCCTTCCATATATAACTGATATTCATGTTCAATTATAGTATTGGAAGTGCTCAAGCAGTTCTAGCTTTGGGAATGCAGTGCATTATAAAAAGTTACCAAGTTTTCGTACCATTGTATTTAAAGTTTTAATTGGATTTCTGTTTAAAATAAATTCTAAGACTAAGACTTTAGGTTGGTTAGTTGAGAGGTTATCTAGGGAAATATAAGTCTATTATTAAAGAAAGTCAGATATAAACAATGAAACATGTTGCATTGATCAGGTTTCCAGTAAAGATAATGGGACTTGATTTCATTATGACCCTTCTGTAGGGGGAATGTGGAGAAATTATTACACCCATCTAGGTTGTTCTGAGGCCCAACAAACAAATAAATTAACATCAGACAAATTACTAGGAATAAAAGCCAAATTTAAACGAGGTATGGAGATTTTACATGGCAGTGAATTCTGAAGTAAATGAGGGCAAACCAGGCTTTTAAGGAATCTACGACATCAAGAAGCACAGAGAAGGCTTCATACAAAGATGAGCTCACTTATATGACAAAATCAGATGTTTTCTTGCTTTAAAATGGGTTTTTTCAAGAAAATGCAAAGAAATGGAAACATATTCCTTGCTCATGGAGTGAAAAAAAATGAACATGGTTTAAACAGTCTTCACACCCAACACATTTTACAGACGTATAATCCCTATCAAAAAATAGAGTGGCACTCTTCAAATAGATGAGATTATTGAAATTTGTATGGAAACCAAAACAATTCTGACAACAAAGAACTGATTGCCAGACTTCAAATCAATTTCATAGTATACAACAAAGTGACTTAGCACAACCATATGTGCTCACAACTATGTAATTTGGGGCTAAGAAGGAAATCTTTTGACTCTCTAGGCCATTTTTTCTATTTATCTTTTTCTATTTATTATTTAAATATCTTTCATCTTTTTGTTATATTTGAAGATCAAAAATTAATCCACTATCTAAATTTCAGCTTTATATAAATTTGTTTAGCTTTAAAAGCTTTTTAAGTAAATAAACATCCAGAATGATAGGTGAAGTCAACATTTCACTGAGTTAGTTTTGCTTTACATTAAATTCTACTTTCTTCTATGTAAAAGTAAATTTTTCTTTAGAAAACTTATTTTAAAATGTTCTATTCCTTCTTAGAAAATATACTGTAAAGTTAATATTTTTATGCTCGTCAGGTCTGCTTTGTGGTTAACAACTTGGGTTGTCACTGCTAGCTGACTGAGCATTGATGCTGATGGAAGAATTCCACTGTGACATCTGACAGTTTGGGAAAAAGCACAAAACTCTTTACATAGACACAAAATGCAGGAGTGTACCCTCAGTTTATGCCCCCCCAAATATCAAAAGCAGTTTTGCTTCCATTCCACATACACATTTTTACTGGACACTGAAACAAAAGGTTGAATCCTTAATTTTATCATAAAGTTTTCACATCTCTCCATAATTTATTGTCTCTGAGTCATACTGGTTAGGGAGGGATAGGTAATAATTTATCCATTTGATGAATGATCAAACTTACCATTAAGAGTACCCAAAATGAGGCCAGGAACCAGAATTCATCCCTGAACTGTTAATTAGCAGTCTAAAATCAGATATTACATTAATTGAGAAGTGTTTAGAAATATTTGGATAATTTGTCAGAGTAGTTCTGTTTTGTTGAATTTAGTGATAATGAATGGAGTTTTCATTCTTATGCCTTTTTCTGCTTTGTTCATTTCCTAATAATTACATCATTTTATAGCTTTTGCAAAACTTTAATTTGTAATGAATAAGGAGAATTGATCCTTCAACCAGAGACAGTTTAAGATGCACTGCTCTAGAAGAGTATTAAATATAACTGGGGACATAATTCAGTTGTTTATATCTAAAGCTCTATATGTATGTGTATACAGATATATATATATATATACAGACCTTGGGGATATAAATATATGTGTGTGTGTGTGTGTGTGTGTGTGTGTATCCAAAGAATAAATATATATATTGCAAAGCCTAAATCTAATAAAGAACCAATACAAAATAGCTAGAACATATAAATTAGACTTTAGGTACAAAGTTCACGTAGTGTCCTATTCTGTATAATCTTCTTGAAAGAGTTTACAGTGATCACCAGGAAAATTTTCCTCCCTCACAAGAGAGCTCCTGTGAAGATTCAGACTAGAAATTCAGACTAGAAAGATGGTGCTTGGCAGATAGACACTCATCAGTGATAATGTTGGCAGTCACCACAGTAACAGTTACCATGGTGAATGAACACTTTCCAGAAATGGCTAGCATAGTGTAAGAAAGGGAATGCAGAAAATTTTAAGGCAGTTTTAGCCTCTCTGAGTACCATGTTCAGATCTGTGAAGCTGCTGTGAAGCTGCTTTTCTCACCTTCCCATTAATTATGTCATTTTTCCCATAGTGTGTGGTTTTGATTTCATAGGAAACTAAAAAAAAAAGAATCCAAGAGCCTCATTTGACAGGGATACCCAACAATCTTCAATTCTTTATCATCCAACCCAGTTGTAGTATAAGTCCTCGCTTTTTTTTTTTTTTATCATAATGCATGTATCTGAACTAAGCTTTGATGGTCTAGACATCCATTTAAAACAGACATCTGTTTTAAGGAGAGCTTTCATAAATAAACACATCACCAGCCACTTGACTAGAAAAAGAGCCAAGTCCCAACCTTCTACCACTGAAGCTCCTTTGCTTCAAAGAAATCGATTGATTTAGATAACTGACCATTTGGGTCACTTGTTTTTTCTCTTGAATGCTTTATATTCAGCTGTAAAGAAATGGCCTGCAGAATTCTAGGCAATCATCTGGATCCTAAAAAGGAAAACCCTGAGCTTAACTGTGCTCTCCCTCTCTACCTGCAACCTCTCTGTGTGAACTCAGGTCACTGTATAATTTCTAGGTGCTATAAGTAATAATTCCCAACTCCGTCAGTTTTCTACTTGTTGTCACTGAAGGATATTGCAAGCATAGTAAGAACCATGGGGCATGTTCATCCTCAACACTGGTTACTCAAAAGCTAAGACCCATAAACAATGCAATGTCAAGTTTTAGAAAAACGATTTGAAAGCCAGAAGTTCTATTAATTTAAAAAGAAATTTTATCAGGAAGTTGAAGTGAGTTCAGCAATATTATACCACTTTAATAGAAAACTTTCACTTTATATAACATCTAAATAGTTGCAAATAGTTGTATGTGTGGCTGGGTACTTCCTAAAGTTTATAAGTGTTTATTTAAATCTGAGCTGCATTTGCCGAAGTTTGAATGAAAGCAAATGGAATGAAATACTGTATGCTTTAATTCCTCTTTCATTTCATAACTATTAAAAATATACATCTCTTAACTTATTTTATACTTTATAAGAAAAATATAAATTATTCGGCACATCTGAAAGTGGGAACTAAGACTCTAAGGATTCTATTAAAGCTTTTAAAATCTATATGCAAAACAAGATGATCAAACAACACAGACCACTGGTTACTCTCTTAATCCTCTCATGACATACATGACAGTTGATTTAACAAGAAGGTGCTGAATGTAAAGGGTAGCTTTATAACTCAGTAGTAGCAGGAAATTTCCTGTGAAAGGGCATCAGGGCCAATGTCTTAAAGTGCCAGTGAGCCAACATAATTATTTAAAATTAAATACCGAAGTTTTACATCTCACACCTGTAAGGATGGCTCATTAACCAAAATAAATGAATAAAAATAAATAAATAATAAAAATAGTGTTGGTGAGGGTATGGAGAATATAGGAACCCTCATACACTGTTGGTTGGAATGGAGACTGATCTACCCCCTATGGAAAATAGAATGGAGATTTCTGAGACATCACACATAGCTCTGCTATATGATATAACGATTCTACCCCTAGGTATTTAGCTGAAGAACAGAAAAAACAGTGATTTAAAGGGCTATATGCACTCTTATGTTAACTACAGTACTAGTTACAATAACCGTTGTATGGAAACAACTTAAGTGCCCAATGACAGATGAGTGGATGAGGAAGATGTGGTATATAAATGAAATATCACTCAGCTTAAAAGGAAAAAAAAAAAGAAATACTGTTTTCTGACAACATCAATGGAACTGGGGGTTGGGGAGGTACTATTCTAGGTGAAATAAGACAAAAGGAGAAAGACAAATATCTATTGTTTCACTCACAAGTGGAATATAGTGAAAGTAAACAAATGAACTCAAAATCAAATCAAAACAAATAACTGAGGACTGACAAAGTTGGTCAGACTACAAGACGGGAGCTTAGGAGGTGTGGAGATAAGTGTGCAGGATCCAGTGAACTACTACAGAGGACTGTGGGTGCCTTGGTTATGGTTATGGGGATGAGATAGCCTCACATATCTGAATATGTTAACATCGACTACAGAGTCATCTATAATGCTGTATACCAATGTTATCACAGTAAAACAGTACAATTTTTAAAAATAAAAACATTATAAACGACTGTACTCCACTCATGTTAGATCACATTCCTTCTCTACTATCTGAGGATACCTCGCTATAACTGCTCTTTTTCCTGCACTATCTATCAACTGTTTCTTTCCAGTAGGAGCATTACCATAGCATTCACCATACTGATTTTTTTTTCCATATTAACAAAGGCTCCACACCATATTTACCACCAGTTTCAGTCCTAATTATTTTTCTCTTTATAACAAAAATTGAAGAAAAAAATTGGCATTACTTCTGGTCTATAACATTCCTCTTTTCATTCCCTCTTAAATTTATTCTGATCATATCTCACTCTTGCCACTTCTCTGAAATTGCTGTAATCAAATTCAACAATTCAAAATATTCTCTTTGATGTCAAATCTAACAGTCAGTCCTTGATCCTTATTTAACATGGCCCTACATATTGATAGCAGCATTTGACCAATTTGTGGTTGAATGTCCAATTTACTGGTTTTACCTCAACCTATAAAAGCTGCTAATATCATTTTTTTCAATACTTGTTTAATAGTGAAGTGATTCCAGACATTAGTTGCAGATACTTTGTTTTTCTATGGTCCCTTGCATGTGAGTGACAATTCACTCAGCCTCAGGGTTTAAATGCAAGCTGTACAGTGACAACAGTTGGATTTATACCATGAAACCACATTTTCCTTCCAAACTTTAGATATTTATATCAACTGACATATTTACTTGATATCTTTGCTAAGATATCCACAGACATCTCAAACTATATCTAAAACTGAACGTCTGAGTCCTTTCAAATCCCTGTTCTCTAACCTCTGTCAACACAGTAGATGGATACCCCCTTCTTCCAGCCACATCTCTTTCTCCCATACCCACCTACATTCTATAGGAACTCTTCAGTGCATACCCAAAGTCTAATCACTTCTCATCGTGTTCACTGCACTCACCATTATCTGAATGAACATCATCTCATGTCCTAATGATTCGTTTATTTTGATTCTTGATCTTAACATTTTATTCCCAATAAAAATTTATTTTTGAAATATAAGTCATTTCATGTTAATTCCTCAAGCTAAACTGTGAAATCTGTGAAATTCATACAAAAATATATTAATATCAAAGAAAATGTTGAAAAGAAAACCAAGTAACATGAATCGAATGTTGACATATAAATGTAGCAATAATTATATCAAAATGGCAAATAAGTAAATTAATAAAAATACAGTGTTCAAATGTCTTACCTTCTTTTATAATATACAGAACTTATTATCAGATTTTGTTTTTCATTTGATTAAAATCTTACTCCTCTACTAAAAAAATAGATGCACTTTAGGCAGAGTTTTGAGCCTTCCTCTATACCAATTCTTGTTGCAATTTTTAATAAATATGTGTTGAAAATAAAGTTATATGATAGAAGTTGAACCACAAGTCAATCAAATTATTTGGGGAAGCCACTCATACAAAAACAAAGTAATTTACTTGTCTTATATCCATTAATGTAAATTGTAGATGACCTTAAGACCTAATACCAAAGGCAAAAACTGAAGGATTAAAAGGAAACATAAATATGTGTAAAATCTTTACTATTTTGGGATTTAAAAAATAGGGTAGAAGCCAATAAAGTAAGCATTTTAAATAACAAAATCATCTATGTAACTGAATAGATTTTTTTAGAAAATGTCTTACTACATGTGTTAATATTCTATTATGACTGATGATACTGCCTCTTGATGCTTTCTGTTGAATATTTTAGGAACTAACACATATCAAGTTTTTACTTAAAGCTTTCATGAGGAATCTTAGGATTGTAAAGATGCTTATTTGTTCATCTAATTTTAGAAAGGCACAGTCACCTAAATTGCTCTGGTTGCAACAGAAACCTGTATGACAGCTAAAAAACGAAACATAATAACCCTGGCTACTTTTATGCCTTAAAGAAGAGAATGAAAATCAGTGGGTAGAGAAAAAGCATGCACATATTTTTCAAGAAAAATAGAATAAAATGGGTTTCCAACTATAATTCAGAAAATCTGATTAATGTATATCTCTTCTAAGCAAATGTGGTAATGAAAAACAAAATTACTGTGCCGTTATCCTCTTATTATATAAACTAAGGAGACTATCTCTATTATCTGTATTACACACACACACACACATACACATATAAGAAAGAAGGTAGTACTCAGATTCTGGAAGAGTATTTTGCAAATGTAGGCATTTCAAAGGGCACAGTGTGAGACCTAATACAGCAGTCATTGCAAAATATTCTCAATGGCACATTACTGTGAATACTTTTTTCTAGAAAAAAAAATAATTATAGCAGATTTGTATTTTAAAAATTGGCTAATTAAACAGAAATACATGGAAGTGTGAATAGCAGTCTGCCAACTGCACATGATAGATCTACCTCTGTGAATGTTTTAAAATAAATTTATTATTCAATTCCAAGTAAATATAGCAAAGGCTGTAATTTGAAATGGACTAAACTAAAACAGAATATCAATTATAGTTATGAAGAAAGGATTTAAAATAAAAGTAGACATCATAGCTGTTAACCTCTCAAAGAACACTTTGTAGAAAATGTGTTCTCATAAAAAGAAAAAATATTCACCAAATCAAATGTCACTGTCACCCAAATTGAATCTTTTGTCTTGTGTGTGTGTAAATTGACCTTAGATAATATACAGTGTTTAAGGAGTCATTTCAATAAAGTTTAAGTTACATTTAAGATATTACACTTTACATATAATTTAGCTCTTCAGATAATAATGATTTGCTCAATTTTCATCAGATATAAAGGGTCATATCTTTAGTATTTCTGGAGCATTGTTCATTTGAACATTTACTTTTTACATTCTATATACATTGTAACAAATCAAGAAGTGTAATTTCTAGGAAATATAACATAAAGCAAAATGGCTAAGAAACAAAATGGCTAAGAAAGTCAGATAAAGTTAAGAGTGTTCTTTTTCTTCACTTCTGTGAAAGATAGGATACCTAAATATCTGAAGGGTATTTAGATTGCATTAATTATTAACTGAAGTGGAGCTAAGTTGACAGCTATCATCACTATAAGGAAGTAAAATGATGGAGTTTTTTTAGAAGACATGAAGTTACTCTTCTTTTAAAGGTGTGAGGGTAAGGTAGGTAGAGTTTACTCATGTAACAATGCACTCTGAATTGAGTGGGAGCAAAAAGAAAAGTAAACAGGACAAAGTTCCACGGGTAAACTACTTGGCTCTGTGTGACCCCGGGATCACCAGCCTTCCTCCAGTCCTTTCCTGTACCCAGTGCTGACTGGCTTCTTTCTATTGGTCAGATGAACTGGGTAAATTCCTGACTCAAGAAATTGCTAATCTTTTTCAAAATGAGGTACTCATCCTCCAGATAACCAGGTGGTTCTCTTCCTCCTTTCTTCAATGCCACCTGTCACTTAGTATGTAATTATGGCAAGGGGAAAGATCATACATTGCATTGTTTTTGCCTCAAACCTTTTTATACTTACTTGCTATGCAGAGAGGAAGTGGGAAAACTAGAAGTAAAATGCACCCTTCCTAGAAACCGTGTCTTACATTTTTCCCCTAGTTTAAAGATAAAATACTAACAATAATAATAACATCTAAGGGCCCTGACAATTCCACTATCTTAATCTCTATGGTAAATGCCATGGTCAACTAATTTTCCTGCTTTTTGACAAATGACCAATATTCCTGTGAGGTTACAATTATCTCCACATACTATGAGATGCTAAGTCATGTATCAGTGAAGGAAGCACTTTATAATCAGGATGTCCCTATCAATATGTTCAGGCAAATTGTTGATTTTAATCATTTAAATTCCTGAAAAAGGAAACTTAGAATATTAGTTCTTGGATATTAGCCTCTTTTCAAATGCATACTGTCAAATATTTCCTCCTATTCTCTACTGTCTTTTCATTTTAATGGTAGTTTCTTTTTCTGTGCAAAAGCTTTTTTAGTTTGACATAGTCCCATTTATTTATTTTGCTTTATTTCCCTTATCATTGGAATCGAGTACCCAATGATATCACTGAAGTTAATGTTGTTTAATGTCTCACCTGTTTTCTTCTGTGTATTTATAGTTTTAGGTCTTCCAGCCAAGTCTTTACTCCATTTTGAATTAATTTTTGTTTAGAGTGTGAGATAGTCATCCACGTTTATTTACTTTTCTAGCATGTGGCTGTCCACATGCTAAATTATTGAAGAGATCTTCTTTTCTCTGTCGCATGCACTTAGCCCCTCATGGTAAATTGATTGTCCATAGATGTCTGTTTATTTATATGCTCTTAACTGTAGTCCATTAATCTCCTTGTCTATTTTAATTCTAATACCACATGGGTTGGTAATATGCATTTAAAGAGGTATGAACCTCACCCCTGTTCAATCATACATAATGTTGCAAACCAATGTAACCTCATTAAAAAAATAAAAATAAAAATAAATCACAAGGTTAGAAAGAATGAAAAGCCATGAAGAATTTACTAAAGTTAATTGTCTGATTCTAGTCAATATTCAAAAATAGCTTTCTCTAGAAAAATAGGGTCTTGCAAAGGTGAGAAATTTTCTGAAATAAGACATATAAAGGGAGATAACATCACATTGTTATTGTAATGAATATAGGCATGCATACAGTTTTTCAAGTTAGTATCATTGCATTCTTTGGGTAAAATAAGATTGCTATATTATATGGCAGATCTATGTTTAAATTTTAATAAAAGTCCATTTTGCTTTACATAGTGGTTGCACCATCCTCATTCTCTCCAACAGTGTACCAGGGTTCCTTTTTATCCATATCTACACCATGGTGATGCTGGTCTTCTTGACATAGAACATTTCCCTATGTGAGGTGATAATTCATTGTAGTTTTGATTTACATTTCCCTAATGATAAGTAATGGTGAGCATTTTTCTGTGATTGTTGGCCATCTGTGTGTCTATGTGCTCAATTACAGATGACTACATTAAAAAGATATGTATTGGCCCTCCCTGGTGGCACAGCGTGTTAAAGCACAGCACTAAGAAGCTAAAGCCACTTCCGCATGAGTTCGATTCCCGCCTGCCCCAGAGGTGACCACATGGCGTGGCAGACCTCTCCTGACCCGCCCGCTGCTCCTTTCAGCAGTGTACTTCGTCGATCTGCCTGTGCTGCTCCCCGCTCTGTCTCTGGTGAGGCCTCTCGACCCCCTGAGCCTCTGGCCTGTACCCCAGTTCTGTATGAACAAATCAATAAATCTTAAAAAAAAAGATATGTATATATGTATGTATGTGTGTATATGTATGTAACTATGTGTGTATATACATAATGGAATACTACTCAGCTATGAAAAATATAAAGTCTTGCCGCTTGCACCAACATGGAAGATATGTGAAATAAGCAGCAGAAGAAAGACACATATAAAATTATTTAAATAATATGATGGAGCTAAACAAACAAATGAACAGGCATAACTAAAAACAAACCTTAGTAAGCTGGATTTATAACTGAGAATAACAAAAAGGAAGGGTAAGAGATGGGGAACAATGAGAAAGGGGGCTCTTGGACTATGGCAAAGGATTACAGATACTTTGGAGGTAGAGATGGCATGAGAACACAGATCTGAAGATGTATAAACCTATCCCTTAAATGAAAATAGTATTTATACGAAAGTTATCACAATAAAATATATTTTTGGATTACAATTGAAAAATAATTATAAAAAGGGTAACAAATACATAGGACAGAAATCAACTATAAAGCACATCATCTTGTCTTTAATGTTGTTCCTGCTAATGTGTGTTAGATAATAGATTAATGATGTATTTTGCATGTTAATATCCTTAATGGTTACTAAATTATATTGATAATAAAATGGCAAATGCTTTTGCTGAAAAAATATCAAAATGGTATAAGCTGACTAAAGAAACTTTTATTTCTAACCATTCTAGTTCACATGCTCTTGAGGTATCAGCAATTTAGTTAATTACTCTGAACTCTTCCACACACATACAAATAGAAAGCAAGTAACATTCTTTTTTTTTCTTTTTGAACATTCACAGTAAGAAAAAGTCTCTAAACAAATGTTGCATGGTTTGTATCTGACAGTGTCAGCCCATCTACAACTTAAATCTTTTTAATGATGTACTTATTCCATGAGCATTATCTCAATAAAATAATGGAAATTAATACAGTGCACACATGTTTCTATATGGTAAAATCATGTAATTTTCTAGTTAGAGATTTACCATACTTATTATGGCCTATACATCAAGGGAAACAACAAACATCTTAGTAAGTCACAGTCCTATTAACAGTTACTCTATCATAAAAATAAATAAATGATAGCAAGGGCCACTTCTGAGGAGAAATAATATCTAGACTTGATAAGACTGATACAGCTGCAATTGGATTTTAGAGATCACCTATCAATAGCCTCATACTACAAGCAAATAAATTGAGATAGTAAGGTCAATAAACTAATTAATGGCATAACTCAGAATCCATGTTGCCAAGTAACTCCTTAATTTCCATTAATATCCTTTGCCTATAATGTCTTTTCTTTCTTTGCATGCTGACCTCCAACACCCTCAAGTCTGCCAGATGGATAATTTTATTTGAACCATCCAACATTCAAATAAAATATCACATATCTGAAGGGGTATATTCTTTTTATCATGCTTGTTCTCCACCTACTTTTACCACTACAATTCTGATAAAAGATTATTTAAACTTATCGCAATTATGTTTTTTAACAATTATGAGATTATTTCAATAGGAGCAACAACTTATTTATACTGGTATCCCTCTGCCTGACCAAACTTCTGTTACAGAGTGGACACAAATGAAATTATCCTAGGACACTAAAAAAAGGAACGTATGTCCCAAAATGCAATGGTGTAAATTCAAGACTCCATACTTAATCTGAGGAGAGCTTTTATTTAAATATGAAAAGTAGTATAAGATACTTGAGGCTATGGTTAGATTGAATGCCATTCTTGTTCTTTCATAGGCTTGTGTGATATACATCATCCATTTTTTCAGGAGTTCAAGGAAAGGGGGCTTTCTTGGTAACTGGCTAGGTACAAGCAGAACTCAAGAATTCAAGTAGAGGGAAAGCCAAACATCATTAGCATTTAGTTTCTGAACAGTCAGTGTGCCATAGAAATAGGTAGTAAAATAAAAACAGCAATATTTAACTCAACAACAAAAATTAAAATGTGGGGAAAAAAAACAGATATGGAGACTTCTATTTAGTTAGGATATTATTCATGTTATAATAAAATGAAGATTTGCAAAATGCTACATGAACAAAAAAAAAAGGCATTAGGAAGTAATATAATACTGGGGGGGGGTGGAATAGTCTGAAAAAAGACTACAAACAGAACAGTTTCCGTCAGGCATAATTTCCTGAACTGCTCATGGATACCACACCACAGCGCCATGGAACATCACCTTGGAAACTTCACACATGCCATGACTTTACCCAGAGACCATCCACAGAATACTCCCAATTTGGCTGAACCGATCTACTCATCTTTTTAATGTTCATCCAAATTTTTAATACTAACCATAATTCAATGCATAAACACTTAGGCTGGCTTTTACCAAATGTGAAATATTGTTGAGTTCCTACTGTCAGGAAACAATACCCTCTTGCTCTTGTATTTCTTCATTCCTTCTGAACAGATATGCTGTCAACTTTCATTGTGCATTATCTTGTCAAGGATGTCTACAAATCAAACAACATTGGTATATATAATATCTCACTGAGGATAAGCAAGTACAGTTGTATGTGCTTCAGAGCAATTTTCTACCTTTAGGAGAAAGATTGAACAAATTTCCTTTAAGATTTTGAGAGTTCCTCAGCTGTGACCCAGAACAACTGCATGCATATTACTTGTCTATGTATTTCCAGATCACCTCCAGGTAGAAAGGTGTAAACTTGAAGCCTATACTGCTTAATCTATACTGTATTTGATAGATTCCATGTCTCTGATCCCAAAATCTCTTGTCTTCTGGCAACATTGATAGGGAAAAAACTGACTTGCAAGCTTTCAAACAGTGTAAAATCTCCAAGCCTTCACAGTCTTATGATTATATATTCAGAATGATTCCAGGACTGTAAGTGTAGTGACAAGTGGCCATGGCCATTATGTTCCTGCTCTAATGGAATTTGTATTATGTAAAGATAGGTAAACAAAACCCATGAAAATAGTAATAACCATGATAGTCACTATTCCATATAAGTGCTACAATGAAAGGCAACATGGTATAGTGAAAGAAAATAAATGCAGGCAGTATCAGAGTATGTAATAGTGAGGGAAAAGTATTTCTGAATAAATCACATTTATACTAGATGATGAATTATAAGAGTCTTCTACTAAGAAGCATAAACAAGGAGCATTCTAGGCTTGTAACACATTAAAACCAACGGCTCTGGAGTAAGAAAAACATTGGGTATCAAGAAATCAGTAAGATTAGAATGAAAAAAATAAATATGTAAGTCAGATATGACATAGGAAAAGTTGGTAGGGTTGCTAGAACAAAATAAATTGTTGAAGAATTCCATAAGAAATTCAGACTTTTGGACCCTTCCTGGTGGCACAACAGCACTGTGAAGCTAGCCACAGCCACTTCAACAGGGGTTAAGATCCCAGCCAGGAAGGTGACCCACATGGCACACAGTAGACCTCTTCTGAACATCCCGCTGCTCTCCTCAGCAGTGTATTTCAGTCCATCTTCCTGGTCTGCCCCCATTCTGTCTCTGATGAACTTTCTCACTCCCTGCACTTGTAGCCTGTACCCCAGTTCTTGTATGCATAAATAAATAAGTCTTAAAAAAAAATACCTTAGAGGTAGAATTGACAAGCCTGGTATTCAGTGTGTGATGAATAAAAGGGAAGAAGGAAGACTGATATCTAGACTGCAAAAATAACTGGACTCATTCATCATTTTCCTTAGAATTTGTTGAATATCATATGAGTATCAGACACTCTTTTTAGAACCTTGGAATATAACAGAAAACCGAATTAAGTCTCTGCCCTCAGTAATTAAGGGTTACCAAAATGGGAGGGAGGTACAGTCAATAAATAAAAGTAGGACAATCATGAAATGTGTGGACAGAACTAGCACTATAAAAAATGAAGATAGGGTCACAGTGTGGAGATTGAAGAGAAGCTTGTTGATAAAGTGTCAGGAATGACTTCACTGAGGAAGTAGCATTGGAAAGAGAAAAACAGGAAGTGGGGAGTGAGCCAGATAGATAGTCACAGGGTCTTTGAATAGAGAAACATTTCAGGCAAAAGGACAAAGAGAAATAGCTTAAGGAGAGTAAGGTTCAATGTTTATGGTTTCATTGATACTCCTGTTTCTGCCCCTAATTCCTGTCTGAGGTTTTCCTTTGCTTTCTCTCAAAACTTGAAATAAATAATTAAGCAATAGAGTCAAACCCACCTTTAAATCACATAATTCTCCTAGCTAGATGCCTGACAGAGATTGGTCTCCCAATAATCATTTGCTTCCAAATTAACACCTCTATCTCTGGCAAAAGCAGGGTTATCTTAAAATGAGTTTCAGGAATATTGCTTATTTAAGCCTACCGTCACTGATAAATAATTCATATTTTCTCACTGTCCACTCTCCTGATTCGTTGCTTCCATTAACTTCACAGAGGAGTCAATGTATTCTTGTCCAATTCGATCTTTACTACCTGAATAAAAATCTGCCTTAGTTTGACCCCTACTTGGGGGAAAAGGACCATTTTAAAACACCTCTTCCCTCCAACCAGCTTCTGTGATTTTGCCCCATTTCCTAGGAAAGCCTTTGTAGAAACACTGTCAAAGAGCTGTGTCTGGTCACTTCTCCTGTTTGTTCTTTATAAATACTGTGAATTTGGTCCTTTCTCTGTTTACCAGCAGTATTAGAAGAGACAACTTGACTTTAGTCCTCTTTAAGAAGCATTTGACAAGATTCATTTTATCTCTTCCTAATTTATTTCTGTTCTTTAAGTAATAAAGGCTAACCACAAAGTACAGAGAAAAATCCTGACACTCTGTATTTTTGATCTGTTTATACATGCAAACCTCACCACAGCTCTGGCAAGCAGGTGCTGTTACTATTATCCATACATTTTAAATGAGGAAATTGGAGCCCTTAGGTCACTTACCCAAGGTCAGAAAACTAGAAAGAAAGAAGAGATTCCTATATAAAGAGATTGCCTACCTCCAGGTTATGGGGTTTAGTCATTAGCTTTTGACCTTTCATCTTTCAAGCTGTATCTATTTAGCCTATTTTTTTCTAACATGAAATTTAATGCTATATAGCCCCAGTATTATTAGTATATTTTATTTACATTTTATAAGTTTTGATTAATAATTTAAAATCAGCCTGATTTTCAAACATATATTTTGGATTTTTTAATCTGCTAATTATTCAGAACAATGCTTTCAACTTCTAAAGAGTTTAGAAATAATAGTACTATCTTATCATAAGATACTTAGCTTGTAAAAGTGGTTGAAGTTTGCTGTATAGAATTTCATAAGATAGTCAATTTCATAAAAGTACATGTAACTTTGAAAAAAAAATTGTGAAATAACTACAATTGATTCCAATGTGTTTCATATGTTTATTATATCCAGTTTGTTAATGATTTAAATCAGTATAAATCTCCAATATTCTTACTGATGTTTGGTCTGTGTGAGCTATCAATTACTAAGAGAGCTAAATATCCAAACGCAAGGGTCTATTTTATGCTTTAATAAACATCTTATATTACAGGTTTCCCCTATTAGCTCGAAGTAGGGTATTGTTAAGAAAACCTTCTAAGGGGCTTCCCTCTTGATATAAGGGGTTAAGTCTCAGCACTATGCAGTCACTGCAGCATTATTTTGATTCCAGGCCAGGGAGCTGACCCACATTGTGGCTAACTTTACAGGACCTCAAGTGCACCTGTCCGCCCTGGCTAATGTTGTGCATGGGTGAGCACACTCCCCAGTAAGGCCAACAAACAAGTCAGCAGAGCACAGTGCACTCTGTCCTGCAAATAGCTGCAGCCCACTACTTTGTATCAAGCAGAAGCTACAAGAAGCCCCAGCCGTGGTACAAACACACCTCACCCTTTGCGTCCTGCACATTTCCTGGGCACATTTCCTGTTTTTCCCTGCACCTACAGACCCTATATATACACCCATGGGCAGTCTTAATAAATAGACTTCCGACTTCAGACCCCAGGCTCCTGCTTCAGTTTCTTTCTCTGGTCTCAGGGTCTCCTACGTTGGGGCAAGTGCACCCCTCACCCCTCGGGTGGGTTTGCAACACCACATGACACAGTAAACCTCTCCTGTCTCAACCCCTGCTCTCTGCAGAATAACATAAAACAAAGAAATAGGATGCTATTCCCTCCCCCATTAAATAAAAAAAACAAAAAAAAACAAAAAAAAACCCCTTTGGATTTCTTTTGGTTAGCAAAGATAGACACTAATGTCAATTTTCTCCTAAAAGTAAAGTGGCGTGTGTTTTGAAATGCAAGTGATACCCATGTATGCTTTTTAAAGTATTTTATGAAATATATACAAGTATATAATCTCTAACTAATATGGATGAATTGAAAATTTTATTGTTGTACATTTACATATTATTTTCAGTATTGGTTTTTCTTGTTCCTATTATTTTGAACAATAGTAATACAATTGAGCAGATTTTCAATTTATTATTTTGCTATTTTAAAGTTTGTACTCAACATTTGTATATTTTTATAATTAAATACTATAACCAAAAACTGTCTTTTATAAAGGCAAATTAAGATAGATGAATTTGTCTATAAAGAGGAAAAAAACTTCTGAATTTCACTGAAACTTTTAATCTAATTAAATTTATTGTCTTAACTAGTGTCTTATATTTTACTATCTCTTGGTATGTTGATTTAGCTCAGCTATTGTTTCCCTTTTTATTTTCTTTTTATGCAATTTTATTGCATTACATCATCATATAAGTTTCAGATTTCGAATACTAAGCATCAACATGTACATATACTACACTAAGTTCACTGCTAAAAGCCCAAAATCTATCTTTCACCATACTATTGTCCTTTTCTTCTAATTTATTTTTGTTTCACTCACAGAGATTGCCTGTTTCACAAATTGAAGTTTTGTGGTAATCCTGCATTAAGCAAGCCTAACAGCACCATTTTTTCCAACAGCATGTACTTATTTCCTGCCTCTGTGTTATATCTAAGATAACTACATTTTTTTTAGACATAATGTCATTGCACACTTAATAGTCCACAGTGTAGTATAAACATAACTTTTATGTGCACTGGAAAACCAAAATATCTGTATAACTCACTTTATTGGGGCATTCACTTTATTGCAGTAGTCTGGAATCAAACCCTACAATATCCCTAAAGTGCATACTTGTAATGGATATATACAATGGAAACTAGATTATTCTGTGCAACAAACTGAAAGGATGTATGATCAATGCTGCATTTTTTTACTTGGCTTTTTCATGAATGCTTCTACTGAGCAGCTCATATGATTATTCCTTGAATTTGAATAATAATATATAGTGATGGATCACAGATTGATAAATTTTCCCCTTAATTTTTCTAGTGTAGCAAATCATGTATTAATTAAGTGAAATGTCAGAAAAATTACTAAATTTCTCCCTTAGAAATATCTTGGGGTATGTTCATTTAAGTATTATTATAAATGGAAGTAAAAGAACAAACTAAAAGACAAACCACTGGCAATTTTTTTTTTTTTTTGAGGTAAAAGAGCATATTATATTACTATCATTTTAAGTTAAAAGAAGAGTTTACTGGCTCTCCCTGGTGGCTCAATGTGTTAAAGCATCACATTATGAAGCTCTCGAAGCCACTGCAGCACGAATTTGATCCCCCACCAGGGAGCTGACCTACAAGGTGTGGCAGACCTCTCCTGACCCGCCTGCTGCTCCCCTCAGTAGTGTATTTCAGTACATCTGCCTGGTCTGTTCCCCACTCTGTTTCTGGTGAATCCTCTAGCCCACCACACCTCTGGCCTGCACCCCAGTTCTGTAAGCATAAATAAATAAATCTTTAAAATAAAAAAAAAATAGTTAACAATTTAATCTCATTTTTTCAGATTCTAGTAAAGATTTAATATTTAATTATCAGGTACAAACGGAGATATGCTTTAGAATCTTAAAATAAAGGTCGTAATAACTATCAAATGACTTATAAATAAGGTCTTCTAGGACATATATAATTGAGATAATTAACTAAATTCAAATTGTTCAGATTAATGTGACATTCCTTACAGGATAGTAAAAACAAATTCTTTGAGACTACACTAATAAGTTATTTGCCTCAATTATCCACTAAATTGCACAGAAAAAAAAAAAGACTTCTGATCTAAACTTCAGCACATTAATTCGGATACAGATTTAGAAATAATTACAAAAATTGATGTATTTAATGTGGTTGTTCCATACGCCACTTAGACCCATATTATCTCCATGACTATAGCTAAAAAGATTTTTAGTTATCAGACTATATGTTATTTATAAACATAATTATCTAACAGTTTTATTTGTTACAGCTCAGAAGTTATTTTTAGTTAACTCTTTCCTAATATTCCAAGGATGAGTTAATTTAGTTGTTTACCAAAAACACATGGGTTTCCGAAAGTGTCATTTTCTTGACCTTGTATCTGTTTGAGTTCCTATCAGAGTTCCTGCTCAACTTCAGGAAAAACAATTCTGTCAACCTATAATGTTGTTTGAATTTTCTTTAACCATCACTTTAAATTATTTGGAAATTGGGCTATATGGGTTGAATAGTGAGTATATGCTGCTTAATATTACTTCCCTTAACTACAAGCTAAATGAAATGTTAATACTACAATTATTAGCAATGTTTAGTATACAAGTTAAAAATGGATTACTGAAATAATGTTATAAAATTCATAAACTTAGCTAGTTGTGCTAAAATCTCAATATTTTTTCCTATTACTTGACTGTGGTTATTGGGTTCAAGGCAATTTATAAACACGTTCTTAGATGTTCAAAAGATTTTCTATTATATATATTTGTAATGTATTTTTTTCCTATAACATGTAATTTTTCTTGACCATCTATATGTTTCTTTTTCCTGAGAACTATATACAAGTTCTTGAGTTGCCAGTTAACTGTTTATAGTGTATTGTACTGCAAATGAGCTTCTATTGTCCCAAATATAACATCCATGAAGAAAACTAGTATTTATTAAATCTGTGACTAATAATTTCATTTAAATTATAGTTAGCATAATTCAGAGGCTCATAAAGTAACAGGAACTATGACAGAATTTCAGAGAATAGTCAGGTTCAGATGTTGCACCAAAGTACTATAAATATGTGGCGAAGTACAGGTCAAATGTTGAGGAAAAAAACATATTTGATTTAAAGGTTTAGTTTTTTTTTTTTTTTCATCTTACTGGGCAAGAATGGATTGAAAATTCTAATAGGAGACATTGTAATATGTCCTTAAAAATCACTGATGTTAAAAAATTTACCAAAGAATTTAAATAAACAATAAATATCGCAACATAATATTGACCATAAAACATTTAAGACTAAAGTAATAGAGATCTACACTGTTGTAGTAGTGCTAATGTAGAGAGAATAAAAAAGTAATACTTCACTCAGGGGATATGAATTAGAATGTGTGATATTCTTACATGGACACATAGAAATTTCTCAACTTTATGCACTGGTTGTGTAGAAATAGTTATAAAATTTAATAAGTTTTATAATGGAAGTTATGGTTAACCTTTTTAGCATTAAGGATCAGAGAATGGATTATACATTCGTTTGGGATTCTAAGAAAAAAAAAAAGAGAGTTCTTTCTATAAAGAAACTTATAGAGTGTAAACAGGATTAAAGACATTCACAGCCAATAATGAGGTCCCGGGTGAGTAACATAGCAATACAATGTTAGATAAAGCTCTCCTGTATGTACAGAAAATGGTATTACTAATATTTGCCCTGAATTAGTGTCCTGAAATGAAGGCTGCCTGACAGAACATATAGGTGACTATTAAATTCAGTTGGCTTACAGTATTCGAGACTTCTGTTTCCTTATTGATCTTGTGCCTACTTGTATGTTCATTGGTACAAGTAAAGTACTGCAGTTTCAAACTATTACTGAATTACCTGTGTCTCCCTTCAGTTCTGTCAATTTTCACTTTATCTGTGCTGGGGCTCCATTATTAGGTGCATGTATATTTATAATTGTTATTTATGTCTCAGAGGTTGAAAATGTATTATTTCCCTTTTTTTTTCTCCAGTCACTTTTTCTTGTTTCAAAGTTAGCTTTTGCACTGTTGAATATATTAACATAGTCACACCAGCTTTATTGTATCTATTTTAATATCTGCAATAGTTTTACATCTTTTAACCTTCTATTTAGTTATATCTTTGAGTAAAGTTTGTCTCCTATAGGTACCACAGTTGATCTTCATTGTTTATTTTTTATTAATTTGTTTGATGATATTAAGTTAATCTACATTAGTTTTTATTTTTTGAATACAACTTATATTACTCATTTCCCTACCCTTCCTTTATTACTATATTTTCAGTGAAGATCATATATTTAGCTTAGTACCTTCTACTTAACATACTATGCATAATTTGTATTTTTATTTATTAGTAGCTTTTCAGGTGCTTACTGTATACTTCTTAGCAGAATCTACTTCAGTATGTGCTAATAACTTCGGTGAGATTCATTTCTGTTTTGTACTATTACCTTTTAACCCTTTGTGCAATCATTTTTATTCACTTTCATTTTAATATGTTATAAAGGTAATGATATTGCTAAATTTATTGCTTTCATAACACTGGGTCTTTTAAAGAAAATGAGGGGGAAAAGTTAGACGTATATACTCAGTTTGTTATATTGGTTTTATTTACCATCATGGTTTCCTTATTCTGTGAACTAAGGTTACTTTCTGATGTTATTCCTTACTGTACCTCAACTTTCCTCTGATCCATATAGTCTATCTTATTATTATCAAATATACTCCATTTCTTCTCTTTTTTAAATATTTTATTTTTGCACAGAAGAACTGGAGTGTAGACAATGGGTAGTGGGGCAGTGGGAGGTGGGTGGAGTCATCAGAGACAGAGTGAGGAGTAGAACAGGCAGATCTACTGAAATACACTGCTGAGGGGAGCAGCAGGCATGGCAGGGGAGGTCTGCTGTGCCTTGTATGGGTTAGCTACTTGGTCTGGGTTTGAACACAGGTTGTCACAGTGGTAGCATTGAGACTTAACCTCAAAGGCCACCATGGGAGCCCCATATGCCATTTCTAAATGCAGTTAATTGCATTGTTTTATGCAATTTTTTATTTTAATAAGAAGGTAAGACATGAGAGAAAATAAACATTTTTACTTTTTTTTATTATTTTTTTAAAGGTTTATTTATTTATTCATACAGAACTGGGGTACAGGCCAGAGATGCGGAGGGTGAGAGGATTCACCAGAGACAGAGTAGGGATCAGAACAGGCAGATTTACCAAGTACACTGCTGAGGGGAGCAGCGGCGCCATGTGGTCACCTCCGGGGCAGGCGGGGATCGAACTCTCGCGGAAGTGGCTTTGACTTCTTAGTGCTGTGCTTTAACCCGCTGCGCCACCAGGGAGGGCCTTTTTTTTTTTTTTTTTTAATTAACAGTGTTCTTAAATTTGAAGATGGGTTTGAATTACCATCTGGATAATTCTCTTTTACTTTATCTACTTCCTTAAAAGTTAATTTTACGTATGATCTACTAGCTATGAAATGTGTTTTTGCTTACTTGAGAAAGATCTTATTTCATACTCATTTTTGGAAATGAATTTCCTGGATTTAAGTCCTGGTTGGCTCTTGCGTTTCTGTTTCAGTACTTTGACCATGTCATCACCTTCCTTCTGACCTCAGCAGTTTCTGACAGTTAAACTCATCAGCCTTCACTAGTATGGGATTAGTACAAGGAATTGCTGTTTTCAATATACTTTTGAAATTCTTTCATTAAATTTGTTATGATGTGTCTGACTATGGATTCATTCCCTATATGGAGTTTGGCTGAGCCTCTTGGATGTTGAGATTAGGTTCTTTCCCCAAATTTGGGAACTAGTCATTATGTTTTCAGCATTTTTAATTATATCTCTCTCATCTCATTCTCCAAAGGTTACTTCCTTGGACTTTTGACAATCACCCAAAGAGGAGAGTCCTTTTAGTAGGGCGATCTCTGCTATCTCTTTCCCAGATTTCTCTGTTAGTCTGTATGTTTTTTTCTCAAAAACACACCAAATGTTAGTTTGCACTAACTGGCTCATTGCTTTATTGTTTTTGACAATGCACCTGAGCATAAATTGTAATGCATAAATTAGTCAATTAAATTAAGGCTTCTTTACAGGAGTAGTTTTTAAAATAAATTTTTGAAATTTGTTCTGACTGCTAGGAAACTTTTCTTTGCGATTTCTTTCCCTGACCTTATTTGAAATTGTGTTTTATTGAAGTAAAATTGCATTGTGACGTAAGTTCCAGATTTGCATCATTAAAAAGCAAAGTGTGTGTGTGTGTGTATGTGTTCTATCGTACTTCACTCACAACTTTCACCATACAATTATCCCTTTTCACTTCACAGACCCACTTTGCTGCCCCCACCCACTACCCCTTTCCTGTGTTAACCATTTTAGCTCTAGTGACTGGAGGTGAATTTCCACACCCGTGGAACAATGAAAAATGGAAGTCCATGAACTTTCAAGAAAAGGAGGTGGAGGATAAATAATATTGACCATTTCTTCTGAGGAAAAAGCATAGCCATTAGCTGATAACTGGGAAAATAATTATTATCTATATTCTTTACCAACAGCCATCTAGAACGGGGCTTCTCTCTTTCTCAGCTGAGGCAGAGGCAGGCCCAGGACAGGGGTCCTATTGAGAAATTATTCTTAGGAATAACTTTCTTGCCTTTCTATCTATGTAAAGTAATTCTATTAAGGGCCTTGAAGAATAAGAGTGTCTCCCTTTGCTTTTGTGTAATAGATGATTAGAATCCTTTTTAAATTGTGTGCCACTTAAAAATTTGGGGTCTGCAGGGACCACTTCATCACATACTAACAAACAGTGCAGTCTTGTTGCAGTTTCATCTTGACATAAACTCCAATTTACAGAGAGAGTTTGCTTCCCAATATTACAAAAATTTGAATTAATTTGAACTCATCCTTAAAAATACTTATATGAAGAACACATACGAAACTTTATTATTTTATTATAAATGAAGTTTTGGCATGCACAAAATTGTGTTAGACTGATTTTTTAACATATAGTACTTATGAAAAATATTTCCCTCATATCATTTGCATATGCTGAATAAACATAAGCAGCAAATAATTATTCAGATTAAGTAAAATGTATATTCAAACCTGAACCTATGTAAGTTTTTTAAATCTACTAAGTTTCAGTTTCTACACAGGATCTAGGCAAAGTTCGTGTTGTTAAATTTTAAGTCACTTGCCAGAATAAATCATTTTACTTGGTTCTTTGCTATTACCTGTAGATAAACCTTACGTCAGGGAACTTTGTGTGAGAAACCCTATGTAAGGTGAAGATAATTTGTTACCATGGAATTGCAGAAGTAAAAATAGCGTCCAGTTAGCTGGTGTACTTAGCCATCATCTCAGAGAAAGATTTCAAGCAAAGAAACATTAGAGTCAGGGATTTCATTTTATTGTTGAAATCCCATTAGTGGGATGGTAGCTGTGCTTCTCAGACTGTAATACACCAGAAGTTTAGATAAAGCTGCTATTTGTACACATAATACAGCAACCTGAATAATTTCAGCAATAATAATAATTAGAAAAGCATCAACACTCAGACACCATGCCCTTAAAATGTTTAGGATTTAATAATTGTCTATTAAAATGCTCATGATAAATATTGATATTGACTATCCACATTTAAATTTAACATTGAAATTGCTACTAGCAACAATTTTAACTTTCTTTTTCATAAGAATGTTTTCTGCATATGGAATTTCATATGGCTTGGGGAAATGGCAATAGAACATATTTTTTATTGGTTTATTCACTTATTTCTAAAGCATAAGGAAAATTTCACAAGAGTGTTATATATTGATTATTTTGAAATTAAGACACCATTAAACGTTGAACATATTCACTAAATTCATTAGAATTTTAGCTAATTAGGAGCCTTCCCTGATGGCACAGCAGGTTAAAGCACAGTATACAAAGTTAGAAACAGCAGCTTCAGCACAAGTTTGATCCACCAGCCAGCGAGCGGACCCACATGGCATAGCAGACCTCTCCTGACCTGCATGCTACTCCCTTCAGCAGTACACTTAGTCAATCTGCCTGTTCTGCTCCCTGCCTGGTGAATCCTCTCACCCCACTGCACTTCTGGCCCAGTTCTGTATGCATAAATAAATAAATCTTAAAAAAAAATTAAGCTAATTAGGACCTACATATTAGTCATCAACTATCAATCAAGACTAATAGAAAATTAACATAAATGCTATCAAACCATATCTTAGCAGAAATATGCATTTCATATTTAAATATTATTGAAACCAGAAATAAGTCACCTTCATAAAGGAAAAAAAATATTTCTTAGTTACTTTTGTCACAATTTCTCCTGTCATTTCTAATTCTTTAACCAGTGGGTATACCATATGTAGTTTCTTCGACAATTTTCAACTTTTTAAATCAGAAGAAGTATTTAAATCTTAAATTTCAGTTATACATTGGAAACTATATTGGAGGGGAAATATTTAGAAAATTCCACATGGAATATGTTAAAAAATTAACATTTAGACATTTGGGGTAAGTAGAGTTTTTAGTCAAGTTTGAAAACTATTTTTAAATCCATTCTTATTTTGAACAAGTTCCTGGGAATAATCTCCTCTTTATTTTATTTTATTCTTGCATTTAATCTAGCTACCCAAACAGTAAAGACTACATGTAAGTTTCTTTCATTTTCTTTTAAAACTTATAGTAGTTTATTTTTATTGGGATATAATTAACAATGTAGTAATTTTTAAGTATACAACATGATGATCAGATATGTATAATGTGAAAAGATTACGACAATAAATTAACAACCATCACGTCATATAGTTAGAATTTTTTCTTGATGAGAACTTTAAGACTTACTCTGTTAGCACCTTTCAAATATTCACTACCTTAATGTTAACTACAGTCACAATACTGTATATTACATATGAGTAATTTATCTTATAACTGAAAGTTTGTATCTTTTAACTACCTTCATTCACCTCAAATCACCCCTCACCACCCATTATTTCAGTTTGTTTAGACTCCTCATCATTTATTTTAAATTTGACACTTTTAAACATGCATCACTTTATCTTTTAAATTATTGAACGTTTTTGCTCATTTCTTCTATAGCTACATTATCACTGTGCATTTGATAATCAAAAATAATAATCCTTCCAAGCTCTCCCGGGTGGCTGAAGGGTTAGGATGCAGCATTGCAAGAGGGCCGCAGCCACTTCAGTGCCAGTTCCATCCCCAACCTGGAGTAGATCCACATGGCGCGGCAGACCTCTCCTGACCGGCCTGCTGCTCCTCTCAGCAGTGTACTTCATCAGTCAGCCTGTTCTACTCCCCACTCTGTCTCTGGTGAAGCCTCACACCGCCCCTGCACCTCTGGCCTACACCCCAGTTCTGTATGTTTAAATAAATGATCTTTTTTTTAAAAATGACAGTTTTATAAAGGAGGAACTAGTTTGTCTTTTTCCTTAAACAGTGTGAAATGAAAACAGTTTTCATTTTCAAAAATGAAAATGGAACATATTTAGAAACAGATAACATTTATAGTGGTGGGCCTAAAATTTGGGCAATAGGAGCATTAGGGAGTCAATTCCTGATTTGTTGCAAATTAATAACCTAATTGCCTTCTGCCAAATTTCCCTTAGGTCTATAGACAGCAGCTGTAGTAAGTCTGCTTAGTTTTTTTTTTTTTTTCCTTTCCTAGTAAAGTATGATGTAGAATTATTTGATATTCAAACTTCTAATACCAAATTTCCTTAGGAAATAATGAAGAAAATGGAAAAAAATGTCATTCTCCAAAAGAGCACAGAAGAATAATGTTAGAAAGAAAAAGTGGGTGAAAGAAGGTAGATAAGCAGCAAGGGAAATTGTAGGGGGGAAAAAAGAGAACAAACAGAGTAGTAGTAATCATATGGCTTATAATATAGGATAATGCTTGCTTTTTACCTGGACAATCTCTGACTTAAATTATCATATGAGATGATCACAGTGAATCATTTTAATTACCATATACAGGTTACCATCTTCACTAGGATTTTTCTGCTCAGTTGAAGGAAATTACCATGAATTTATAAATGGAAAAGAACAGAACTCAATCTGTACCATCTGGTTTGCTTCTGATTTTCCTGGAGTATTTTAAAAGCATTTTAATATTTAAATATATTTTAACTTATAAAGTAAAAAGGTTTAACAAAACACCAATTTTTGAAATGTTTGTATTTGAATTAGAATCCTAATTCTAATGTGTGTGTGAGTGCGTGTGTGTATTTTTAACAGGGTGCATAAATTATGCTACAAGGACACCATCACCAAACATTTTCATTAAGTATTTAACACAGATATGCTATTTCAAAGTTGATTTAATTATTTTTTCTATATAAATGTATGCAACCAAAAGAAAAGACATATTTAGTGCTCACATATCATTTGTATACTTTATTAAATCTCTTATGTACTATTGTAATTGTGAGTCCACTATAAACTTTTATTCACGGGGGTACAATTGATTTGCTCCTTCATTTATTCCAGTCTCTAATTAACTATTGCCTTTAAAATCTTCTCAAAAGGTAGGACTTTGATGGTATTGATTTTCATTTTATAATTTAGCTCAAGGGGGTTACTGAGGGTATGGGGAAATGATTGGCTATAAACTGGGAATAATTTTTGCATGTGAATCTGTTTCTATACCTTTTTACCAAGTCTATTATGAAAATATCAATTTGTTCCTTATTTCTGGGTAAGTCATTTGACAAGAAGTCAGGCTAAAGTAAATGCCTCAGTCATAAGTTTGCTTGTTTATTTTTCCTCTTTTGTTTCAAGACCACTGCTTATTTTTCTGCAATGCTCACCTCTGTTTATAGCTGCCAAAGGCTTGCATCTAGGACTCATCTTTCCTAATTAAGTTGTGTCAGAGAAAGGTGGATTCCTCCCCACCATTTCTCCTCCAGATTCTCCAACACCTTGTGATCCTGTTTTTAATACCTTCATATTGCAAGAAACACAAGTCCTGTAGTCCATTAAAAGCTTCTACTTACCAGTGATGGAAGTGCATTGATGAGTGATATCTACCTATAATGTCCTGCCATTCTTTATCTCTTTTGTTTCACTTTGTCACTTTGTGAGTATTTGGCAGATCTTCTTAAATGACGATTAGATAAGTCTCTAATTGGAGCTTAAATGAAGCCTCTTTTTTAGCTATGTTTATGCTAAGTTTGTCATTTCATTGAGAAACGTTGGCTAATATCAAACAAGATTTAATGTCTACAAATGTATAGAACTTGGATTAAATTATTTCTGAATTTTGTTTTACATAGGGTTCAATTCATGACTCCAAATGCACAGACATAGCCAACATAATTATACAACACATAAAAATGAATATAGGTAAAAGAACACAAATGGTAGAAAACTATTATCAATTATAATGAATCCAAGCCAAAAATACATATTTCTTTATATGCTGTATTGCAACAGGTTCTAACAAAAGATATAAAAAATGCATTTAAAGGCATTTCTGTAGAAAAATATAGTTTTTCAAAGTTTGGGACGTGTATGAGAAGTCACAAATTAGAAAGAGGCAAGCTTAATTCTACTACAAATAACTCTGAAAAATAGCTACTACTTCTTTAGTGAGAATTGACCCTACAATTATTGTGTCCTTAAAGTGATTCTGACTCCTATTTAGATAAACTATCAGAGTAACGGTTTATGAATTGCCACCAATCCCCAAAAAAGGCACTAAGCATTGAGCATCTTTTTGTCAAGTCTGTCTTTTAGATCTAAATTTCTTATGTTTTTTCAATTATTTTATAATCCTATTATGAACTATGAAAAATAAATATTTACATGTGCATACTGACATATACACAGATACACTTACAATGAAGATATCACATTCTGTTATACCCTTTTCCACATAACATAGTTCCCTTAATATTTTTATTTAAATATGCATAAAATTGTAAATGCCTTTAAAGTGCAAAAGAAGTCTGCACAAAAAAATTATCTGTGATGGGCAGGAATTGGTTTAACATAGCTTAATGGTGGAGATGAATGTATTACTTTCTGTAATTGAAGAGAAGGAAGGAGGACAGCTCAATAAGGAAACCTTAAAATAACTGCAATTTACAGTATAATCTAGGGCTTTTCTTTACATCTTGTTGATATTTTTCTCTTAATTCTCCCTTGTCAGTTTTATTTTGACCATGACTATGTTCATCAACACATATTAGAATAAAAATGTGCAAGCAAGGTAATAAAACAGATAGCACATCCTTCAGATACAGACTGACACAGTAGCGAAGAAATTCTGCCCGAGGAATGTGCAATGCCTGTAACAGTACCTGACCAATATAATAATTAAACATTGTTTATAAAAAGACCTTAATTTGTCTAAGAATTTCATATATATCACCAAAACAAAACTGAATATAGATTTGATGTATACTCAGTGAAACATAAGAAGTCTAACTTAAATATTATGTGTAGGTCTATAGCTATGTATACCTACATATTTAAGTATAGAGATGTACATATTTGTATGAACCTATGTGTGTGTATATATATATATATATATATATATATGCATATATGTATATAGATTGATATTTTGCTTTAGTTTAGTGGATAAAATGCTCTTATATAAAGAACATGCAAAATTCTTGGGAAAATATATAAGCATTTGTTATCACTGCTTTATTCAGTTAACTAAGGAAAAACATTTAAATCACCATGCAAAATAAATGATCCAAATTTGAGATCTTATGAGCTTTAAATGCCATCTGTGTTTCTGCTATACCAGATGACTAAGTTGTCTTGGTAACTAAGTTGGTAAATTTATCTACAGTATCCATATCAAAAGATCCAATATATAGAACTGTAGCTGAACATTAAGTATGTGTATGTACATACATACATAATAGATGATAGGCAGGATAACAGATAAATGGGGAAATGTTTAAAGAAGAAAAAGAAATCAATTAGCATATGTTTTTGCAATAGTTTAAATATAATTGTTAAAGAAATGAGCAGGTACATTTTTAAACTAAACCTACAGGTTTATATATTAGCAGCATTCTAACAAATTGTGCTGTGCATTAGAATTTGTTTTGGGCCTAGTAATCAGTGTCTCTATTTCAATTGAGCTGAAAAGGAGGCTTTGGATTTTGACTTAACTGTCCCCAATTGATTAAAAAGCTGTGTCACAGTGATATGATGCACAGAATAATGAGTATGGCATGAATTGTTTGAGGACTGGAGTTTCATGAACTCTATTTCAAACCTAGATAAATATTACCAATTCAGCAGGATAGTTTATATTTCTATCACACAAAGATATGATAGGTTAGGAAATATTAAAGTAGTTTTAAATGTATTTGCAAAATTACTGTCTTCCCCCCCCAAAAAAAAGCAACCTAAACTTTATAACTAAATTCTACCACTCATATTATCTATAAAGTAGAGGAGAATGGGAAATTGATATTTATGATATAGACATAATTGTTACTTTTTTTTTCCTGTTCATTTATGCTTAATGATGTTCTTCTGTTTAGAACATTGATCCAATACATACACAGAATTGCACTATCTGATCAGTCTTCTATGAAATTATGTTCAACAGAATTTGATGACCTTTTCATAGGGTTATGACCTTAGTTAGGGTTGCACTACCTGCTAACATCCCCAAAGTCAAACTGGTGTAACAACTAGGTCCATTCTCAGTTGTAAGGGCTTATTCTGTTCTGAAAAGGTAGAGGGGTCTACAATATCATAAAAGTAGGATAAAAAGTAAAAATAGCAGCTGAGTAAATGGTAGGTTTAATACATTAGCAAGCTTCACTTGAAGCATTTATCTTATCAAATAAAGTGCCTAACTACCAAAGAAACTCACAAATATATTATTCAATCTGAGAATTTTTTCTGAGTTCTGCTCAGGTTATGACAACCACTTCAGTTAATTACTGAGAGACCATTTTACCTGAAATTTACATAATTTTTTGTTGCAGATTAATGCTTTGAAATGACTCTATTATATGTTAGCAGTATTTCCCACTCAATATTTTCAGTTTTTCAAGGGCAGTGATTGTGCCATATATTCTTTCTAGCCACTAAATACCACCAATTTAGTGATAGTTTCAGTATTGATATTAATAAACATTTAGGAATTTGGATATCGAATAGAAAACAAAAGTGGATTAAAAGAAGAGTGACTTATTGAAGCTATTATGATCATTACGTTAGGTGTCACTAATTTCAGGAAAGCACTTTCTTCTCAAGTAGATTTAGTTGCCATTTATGGACTATATTACTTTTACCTCCCATGTCTTTTAAGTTCTACCTTCAGTAGTTGTCTGAGCTGCAACTCATGATGCCTTTTTCATTTATTTTAAACTGCCTCTGTAAATTTAATGATAACAGGGACACTCAGACATTCAGGCTAATAAGCACCAGAGGTTGACCTCCCCTGATTTCTGGGATTATTACTTGGTTACCCATATTTCCTATAAAGAGCAACTGGATTGCCTTGAACTCAGAACTATCTATTAGAAAACTGCTAACTCTAAGAATAGCTGATAATTAGGTTCTATTAAGAGGCAGTTATGGTTCTCCCATGGTTCTACCTACTAAAATAGAAGAGAAAATTAGTTTTAGCCTGTTCCATCAACAAATGCTCACCATGCAGGGGCCAGTAATCTGTTGAGGGCATTAACCATATGGAAGCATCACTTATTGCTTCTACATCTATGAAACATTTATATGTGTGTAAATGTGTTATAATGATCTATGTTTTGCTGATTTAATGTCTTCGTGAAACTAGTATCAACCCAGAAGACAGTATTGTTTTCCTTCCTAGCTGTGGCCCTAAATAGTTCTGAACCAAATCACAATCTCTGGTGAGAAGTCTTTTGTGGGAACTACCAGAAGTACTTTTTATGTTTTTTATTTTTTTTTATTTTTTTAAAGATTTATTTATTTGTGCATACAGAACTGGGGTACAGGCCAGAGGCTCAGGGGCAGTGAGAGGCTTCACCAGAGACAGAGTGGGGAGAAGAACAGGCAGATCGAGGAAGTACACTGCTGAGGGGAGCAGCGGGCGGGTCAGGAGAGGTCTGCCACGACATGTGGTCACCTCCGGGGCAGGCGGGAATCGAACTCATGCGGAAGTGGCTTTAGATTCTCAGTGTTGTGCTTTAACCCGCTGCGCCACCAGGGAGGGCCAGAAGTACTTTTAAATCCTGAATTTGTCTTCAGGGAAATTGTGCTTTGATGTTTTCATTTTATCTCTCATCTAAATCCATACGTATTTCTCAACTGGAAATAGTTTTATTAGGGAGCTTCATCTTCATTTTTTTTTTAACTGTACAATTAGATGTCCTGGTTTCAGAGCTCCCCAAGACCACTTTTACGTTTGTGATTCACTAGATGGACTCAGAACTAATTCTTTTTTAAAGACTTATTTATTTATGCATGCAGACCTGTGGTACAGGCCAGAGATACAGGGGTGATGAAAGGATTCACCAGAGACAGAGTGAGGAGCAGAACAGGCAGATCGACTAAGTGCACTGCTGAGGGGAGCAGAGGGCAGTTCAGGAGAGGTCTGCTGTTCCATGTGGGTCACCTCCAGGGCAGGCAGGGATTGAACTCATGTGGAAGTGGCTTTAGCTCTTTAGTGCTGTGCTTTAACCCGCTGCACCACCAGGGAGGGCCCCTAAAATTTTTTATAGTAAAATATATATGACAGGATTAGCAGAAGGAAAACAACAGACAGGACAGGCAGTATACGTAGGAGTCTATATTTAGGTTTCCTTTTGCCCTTTGTATGATGAAGAAGCTTAAGTATGATGACTTAAGCAATGAAACATGAAGTAAAATGTATGTTGTCTTCCCAGGAGAACTCCTTGTAGACATATAACTCAAGATTTTTTGGGCTGGTCACATAGGTACCCTTTCTCTAAAATGTTGAAAATTCCAATAAAGAAAAATGGGGTTTACTAAAAATTAAAATATTTGTACAATCTACCCATTTATCTTTAATCAGTTAGGGACAGGTCACAGGTCGCGTTTCCACATGAAAGACAAGTCAACATTGGAAAGGAATCCCATAAACTTTACAAAGCAGTTTGAGATTGTTATGTAAGCTCTTATGTGCTCACCTGCCAGAATGTTAACATATTTTACCTGAGTAAAACCCCACAATGACTAATTTGTATTAAAAAAAGAAATTTGAGGTAAAGTGATGCTGCTGAGTCCCAAATATGAATATTTACTAGTGCTTGAGTCAATAGGTTGACTCAAGGAAGTGAAAAGTTTGCCTTTGACTATATGACAAAGAATCTAGAAGTTGAAACTGAACACAGGATCGGATGATTGGATGATTTTGGACTACAAGTTTTTTAGGCATTCAAAAAGGCCCTCAAGCTGGCTGCCCAATGTGTAGTCAGTGGCCAAAAGTGACTATTCAACACTTGACTTGACATGTGGCTAGTCCCAACTCAGATGGTCTAGAAGTAGACACACACACATGATTTTGAAACTTAGTTTTAAAAATGTAAAATATTCTATTATAAAAAGTTGTTAATATTGAATATATTTGGAAGTGTTATTTTAAATGGTAGAGTTATTTATTATAGACATTAAGTTGTTACTGTAACACAGAAGGCCTCAGGTATACAAAAATAATTGTTTCAAATCTTTTCGTTTGACCTCAATTTTCAAATACAACTTGACAAAATTTTAGTTCCATAAGATAATTGGCATGATGACAATGGGGCACTCTTTATGAGCCTCTCTACTGAAGGCGAAGTGCTGTGCAGTTCATTTCTTTCAGAGTTGCACTTAAAGAATCCAGGCCAAATAGAAATATATAAAATTTAATCTAAATTATCTCAAAAGCACTTAAGAGGGTTCCAAAAGAGTACCAATCTCTCATCTAATAGTACCTGTGTCTGCACTGTCTCTAAAATCTCATATCCTCACTAATATTCTCAAAGAACTCTCACATATTCTCTGGGTGTCCTAGTCTCAACATTTTGACTCTTCTAGCTCCTCTGTCAACAAATGTGGGCTGTCATCAGAAGTGTGAGCTACATGAGCATTAAAAATTCAAAAAGACATCTGGTAAATAGAATATATAAAACTATAACAGATTTTTATAAATGTAATCAATTATATTTTGGTATTTTTCTTCCATATTTTTTGTGACATGAATTCTAGTCATGTCTGCTCTTCTGAAGAGCTTGAAGAAAAATAAACTATCCAAATTACCACCTTTGTGTATCTGTTAATTAGTGGTAAAATATTACTTACTAGTACTTTTAATTTTACTAAACTGATGTCAATGCATCAACTTTTATTGAATTACTAATAAAATGTTTTATTTATTATTTTTCACTTATTTTACTGAAAGCATATGATTTGAACTTTGTGTTGTCCACTAAACAATGAAAAAAATGATGAAATATGTCTGATATGTTTCTTACCTGATAAGAAAATATGTGCTAGTAATTATTAACATCTATAAATTTGTTTAATGTCTATCAATGCTTCAAATAGTATCACTGAGTAATAAAAATAATTTGTAGTCACAAAGAATGCAATATTCAGAATGGGTTGTCTTATATTTTCTGAATAGATGAATATATAAAAACATCAGAATGAAAACAATATTGTAAAAATGTAGGTGTGACAGAGTTGAAATTGTATTAGACCCTTCAAAGTTCCCCTTAACTATTTTTATACAATGTATTCCAATATGTGGGAAATATATAAGCATTAAATTCTATTAAATATTTTTTTCCTATTAAATATTTTTTAAGTCTGTCTGACAGACAAATATTTTGAGCACTCTTGGAAAATATAACATTTTACATTAACTCCTTATTTTTTGTAATATCAAAAAATGAAAAAATAATGAAAGATAATACAATGACAAAAGCAAAGATTTTATATTGGTTGACTTGAATTTTCTCATTAAGTTCCATTTGGAAGGCCCAGGAAATCCTAATTTCAAAAATTAAGATTTGCCTAGTCTTTAGGTGTAATATGAAGTGTGAATTTCTAAACAAAATCAAACTACCATAACGGGCTTTATGCTTCTATGAATGATACATCTGAATTATAATTATTAATGTAGACTCAATCTTCCAGAAGAGTCATAATAACTTTTAGCCATCAGGTGTATTCTACTTCACTACCAATTCTTCCACTTACTTTTAAATTATTATTGTAATCCATCCCATTTACATGTAGCTGCCATGTGAGAGCTATGGGGAAGCAGGGGAGAAGTTAAGCAGCCAAGCATGGCATATAACTCAACACATGTGGGGTCAGGGGCTCTTGTGTCTTTGGCTTTGATTTGTACCCATGCACACAGGGAAACCTGGAGACATAGATAGAAAAGACATGTAGAGACACTGCAAAGAGACCTGTGGCTAGAGACACATGGGAAGGCCATTACTTTGTTCCTCAACCTGCCTTAACCCGTTCTTGCTATCCCCTGTCAGAAAGTGCCTTAGCTTACTTGTGGCTGGCTTTTGGGTCTCAGCAGTCCTGCTGCAGGTTCACCCCATGTGGTATTAACCCATAAGAGAACTGGTAATTTTTGGAGTTTTATTAGGATTTTTTTTTTTTTGGCATTTCCTTTTTACTCTTCCCTTGTCATGAACCCTAATTCTATAACGATCACACTAAAAAGTATGTTAATCTTTATGCAGTGAATGGCAGAGTCCTTTTTGAGCATGAGCATCTTAATAGTTCAGGGACTCTGAATAGCCTTTGATAACACACTAACAATACAAACTCTGTTTTTTGCTGTGTAACATAATCAAGTTCTGAGTTTCAAAATGAGTGCCTGTCTGGCAAGTGGAATCCCTTGTGCTGTTTTCCTAGTTTTTTTCTTTGTTACAGGAATGAATCCAGAAATAGGTGGTGACATTCTACCATGTGTACCTAAGGGCACTTTGCGTGTGTCATCATGATTTGGGAGTAATTTGCACAGAAAAAAAAAAAAATTAAGTACTGTGAAAAGGACAACATATTCATTGTTTAGCTCATTGTCACACAAAATGACGACAGATTGAATGTGGAGTGGGAAGGAAATGTAACTCAATATCAAGTTAATTCATAAAAGGGAGGTATGTTTGTACACAGAACAGGTTCATTTCTAAGAAGGTGGATGTGTTAATTTTCCATTTAGAAAGAAATTAGTCTATACACAAAATACTAACCATTAAGGTAGCTGCCATGTCCCCTCCCGTGGTGCCTAAGTGAGAAATCCTTAGGGCTTGGCACGCTCAAGGTACCGGGTACGCGGGAGGAATACATGGCCCTCCAAGACTAAAAGAATGGCTGATTCTCGAATGGTCACTGTAACTTTTTGATTTGTTTTCTGATTCTGTTGATGAACAACAAAAAAATGCTATGGATACTGTGCTTCGTTTCTAATGATTCTCTTGATAGGAATGTAACTTCCTCTATTCTCGATACTGATTTACTCCTGAGAAACCCCCTTACAATCTTTAGTATTATTATACAATTAACTCCTATATACCAGGTGGTTTGTGAAATGAATGGAGAGAGTAATTAAAAGAAATAGAAAGGCATAGGTAATAGATAGGGTATTTGTTTAGCAACACTGAACCTTGAATACACGATGGTTTCCTAGGGCCCCAAGTTGGTTTTGGACCCCTGGCAACATCACAGAAACAAAACGAAATTAATGTATTACCTGTCATGCTTCTATTTAAAAAAAAAATCACTGTATCCCTATATTTGCTTGCCAAGCAAAACTGTATAAATGCTCTGCACTCTTAAAAATAAATTACATTCAGATATGCACTCCTAGAAGTCGTGTCTGTCTGTCATTCAATCTCATACTTGTCCACCCTGCGCCAGAATTGCAATCCCTGAAACTTGTCTCCTGCTCCTGCTGTGCTGGTCCGCGGCAGGTAGGTTTCTTTAAGAACTGTGTACTGGGCTACCTTAATGTCCTAGAGGTTAAGTCTCAGGATTATCATCATTATGATCCCAGCCAGGGAACTGACCCATAACAGAACTCTCCTGTCTCACCTTAGCTGTGCATTTCAGTAGATTTAGCTGTTGTACACCACACTCTGTCTCAAGTGGTGTTAAGGTTAAGTATAAACACTATGAAGCTATTAGTAGCCACTACAGCACTATTTCAATCCCACCACACCAGGGAACTAACCCACATAAAGCAACAGACCTCTCATCTTGCCTCTGGCTTGTCTAAGCAGCGTATTTCTGTCAAAGTGCTTGTTCTGCTCCCTGCTCTGTCTCTGGTGAATCCCCCTGCACTTCTGGCCTGTATCTCAGTCCTTGTATGATTAAATAAATAAATAATAAATATTTAAACACACACACACACACAATGAAAAATGCATTGAGTACTGGAAGCCATACTCCAAGGCCAAGAAAATGTTGTTTTTTTTTTCTAATAGAAAAGTGTTTGAAAGACATAATAAAACTGATTAGTAAAACATTGTGTAGGTACCTAGTAAATTTAGTTGAATAAGTTAAAAATAGCTGATGAATAGATAAGTCAATGAATGGAGTATGGTCAGGGTTTTGGATGGATGGCCTCTTTTATTTAGTAATTCAGTAAAGAGATTTAGTAAATTGGTAGCTATATCCTAACTTGACTTTTCTGTACAAGAAATAGATATTAAGAGGGAGAAATTATTTCACTCCTTCCTAAATCATCTATAGAGTTTAACCAAATTGAGTTTTATTTAACATTTATCCAACATTAATAATAATAATAATAAAAGGCCATTGTAACTGGTCACTAAACAGAAAAAGGAAGTTGGTTAAAATGTGAGTATCTAACACATTCTTTGAGTGCTTTTCACAGGGCAACCAGGGTTATTTTATTTGAATGAAAACAGCTCAAGAGATACAATATTATATACTACAGCTGCATCACAACTTCCTGCTAATCACAACTTCCACTTGCAGTTACCTTTGTTTTTAAGGATTAGGTAATGGAGTTATATCTCAAGGCAATATTGGAACAGGCAAAATGAACACTCCCCCCAAAAGGCTCAGTGCTTTTAGAGAAAGCCATAGCAACCTGACTTTTTGTCTATCTGAGCAGAGCTTGCTGCTGCTTAGTTGTTTTTGTTCAAGTTGGAGCTTGCCTCCCACTGGTCTATTCAAACTAAAACTAGTTTTCAGAAGGAGAGGTTTTTAATATCGGCTAAATGTTATTACTGGAAAAGAAACCATAACATTTTAAGAATGAAAATATTCTTTGTATACAGATCACATTATCTAGAAAATAATGTCTAATTTCTCACATAATAAGCATTTCTTCACCAAGATAATATTCACTTTGACTTCTGAGAATTTTTCCAGGGCAAAAAAATCACAGTAGCAGAACTTTTAGAAGCACATAAACTAACATTTGTTTTATTTGCTTACCTCTCAAAGCAAGGTGCCACAAATAGAACTTTGAATTATTCTATCATATACTGATAAACTAATTGAATTTATAAGAGTTAAACATGCCCCTTCCATGTACTTCCAACTTATTTGTACTTTTTGTACTTTATAGCCTACTACATAGGTTTGGTTTTTTTGTTTTTGTTTTTTTGTTTTTTTTTGTAATTTATAGAAAACTGAAACTCCTTTTTTAATGCTCTACGTAATGTCCAACCTCACACTTTAAGATTTCATGTTGAACAAACTACTCTAGAGATTCACAGATATTTTCCAGGAGCAAGTATTTACTGGAACAAGCACCTAAGACTTTGACACATCTGCATTGTTTAACTTGGAAGCAGAACTGGCCTAGTGCACTCTATCACAGAAAAAGAAAAATATACTGGTGTAAGTTCAACGTCGTTGGTCCAAATTTTAATTACAGTAAATAGAATGACAAGGCTAAAATGAAGAGAAATATTTTGAAGTATAGAAATCTTTTGAAGGAAAATATAGTTAACTCAACATTTTAAAGCATGGGGTGGGGAGAAGACCCACATTTTTAGGACATAATTCAGTAGCGTGCTATTATTGCAGATAAAATGTTTAAAACATCAGGGGCTGATTCTTGTCCCTTAATATAAGCAAAATACAGTGGGAATAAGCAGATCATATACTGATCCAAACAGTCAATAAAATACTTGACATACATCATCTAATGGTAAGCATCTCTATGTACATCTTGAGGATGTGTGAAAAGAAAGAATCGACATCACTCTACATTTACAGAAATTAATTTTCATGGTATTTTATCTTTAATATAAAACTTCTATATTGTTTCATCAGTACAGGTCTCTCCACACATATGATTTCGTACTTTGCCGTCACAACCAAGACCAAGTAAAAGATTAGAAGAAGTTACATGTTGTTTTCCAAAATTTTGTACATTTTTCCCATCCTTAAGGTCAAAGCATGACTTTGACAGATACAATATAAATACTGCTTCAATTTTAAGGCCAGTCACAGCATGCCATGCAGGCTGGTCTTTCACCAACAAGTAAATGTTAAGAGAAATAACTTAATGTTGCTTCCACAGGTCAAACCAATCCCTGCTAGTGAGTTTTGTTTCATCAGAGCAGCATTTGTGTTTTACTTTGGTTAGGTTGGATTTGTTATTATTGAACTGTAACATCTTTGAGTTAAAGTAAGGATGCTGTTCTTTTAGTTTTGCTCAGGGCAACAAAATTTCACTCTTTTAAACCAAGTCACATTACCTATGTGAAGTGGGATCTCTTATATTTAGTGACTACAGCTTTATATTAAATTTATCAGACTTAACTGTCAAGATTTTCAATGGTGGAATAGAAAAATAAATAATTGAAATCTTAAAAAAAAAAAAAAAAGACTAGTCAACTCTTAAAAGAAAACCTTAATATACTTCTAGTAAGCATAACTGAGTAACTCACCCAGGTGACCACAGACATTATCCTAAATTACTGCAATCAACCAAGACAAAAAAGAAGAGGTGGGGGAAGGTGAAGATCAATTTTAGGAGGTTGCCAGGTAAGGCCAAGTAAACAATGGATGACGGGTATGCACATTTAAATTCTACGTTCGCCATTAAAAATGAGTTCAGGGAGAGCGATATCGTCATAGAGAAAGATTTCCTTTTTGCACATAAAAATCTTTTACAAAAGACAATCTCCACCCTTCAGAGCTGTACCAGGAAATAAACCTTTGCCAAAAAAGAAATTTTAGGGGATGCCAGATTTTTGCTCCCCTACAATGTGAAGATCCTCCATTTTATTTTTAAATAAATTGAATAAGCTCAGGAATAATAAAACACTTACAGTGATAGTGTTTAATATGATAGGAATTTTTCACATGTAGATACTTAAATATAAAATTTAAATTAACTAAAATCACATAAAATTTAAAAATCAGCTCTTTGGTGGCACTGGCCACATTTCAAATGCTCAGTGAACAAATGAGTTTCCCTATTACAGGGAGCTACATTGGACAATGTTGCTGAAGTATAAAGATTCACATTCTAATTTAAATTTCACTTTGTATTGGAAAACAATTTCTGACCTGTAAATATACAAAAAACCTTTTGGTTATATACTTGCTACCTAACTTCAAAGCTACATAATACCTTTGAATGATCAAAGACAAAGATAATTAATAAATGAATCAAGCTAATTTTATACCAATAAATTTCTACTTTTATATATGATTTAATGATAAATGCTGCTCAAGAGCACCTGTACAAAAATGACTATCTTCATAATCATAAGCTGCAGATTTTCTCTTTTCTTTTTAAAATATGGAATAAACAAATGGAATGCCAAAATGAATTGGCATATCCATGAACTAAGAATTGTTCATAACTACTAAAAAAAGTATAATTACTTTGTTCTGCTGAAGTTCTTTGTAGCAATAGAAAACAGTGAGAATTTGTACCCTTGGGCTTTTCTTTTTTAGAAATTCAAATCCACATTTAAATTTCAAGCAAGTTATTTTAAACCCTAGGTATCTTTCACAGACTATAAATAAGAGAATTTACGTTGCAAACCTATAGAAAGGAACTTAACACTGTCAGAAATAGGCTAGAATGGGGCATTTGTGAAAGACAATGTAGAGGGCCTCCCTGGTGGCTCAAGGGGTAAAGTCTCAGAACTTTGAAACTATAGGTGTCCATTGCAGCATGAGTTCTATTCCAGGTCAGGGAGCTGACCCACATGGCACAGCAAGCCAAGCCATCTCCTGTCTGGCCCCCTGCTCCCCTCAGTAGTGTGTTTCAATCAATCCTCCCATTGTGCTCCCCATTCTGTCTCTGGTGAATCCTCTCACCCCCACCCTGTACCGCTGGCCTATACCCCAGCTCTTATATGGATAAGTAAAGTATGTCTTAAAAACAGTCAATATAAAATCGTCAATAATACTATAAACATTATGTGTATATGCATGTATGTTATAAGCTACTATCACTTTAAATTATTAAATGGGTATGGAATTAAGTGTTTCTCCTCTAAACCAGGAATTTATGAAAAATTAAAAGTCATTGTTAGAAACTTGCATTTCTTCTATAAACATAATTTTCCATTAATATAATTTTTTCACACATTGTGGTTTTATTTCTTCTCCTTGTTTTTGGATCTAATTTTTAAAATATATCAGTTTCAAAATATATCAGTTTTAATAACAAATTGTAACTGAATTTTTCTAAACTAATGAGACTAATATATGATGCAATACAATATAATTTTGCATCATCCTAACAATTTTAACAATTCTGTATATAAATAATAATAAGCAGAAGTGATGGAGGGAATAAAGTATAATATCGAAAATCAGTATAAATGCAGATTATTGTTGAAATGTACTTATTAAAAACAAGTATCTAAATTGAACATACCTACTGCCTGATACGGTAACAAATTGCCAGGCTTCCCACAGTAGCAACAACTGTACAGGGGGATAACGTATAGTCACTTATTTTGCAAATTAACCAGTTCTGTTATGGCTAAATTTATCTTGCCAACAGCAGCATCTTTTCCACTCAAAACTTAGTTATTCAATAGATCTTTCTTCCATTTGTGAATATAACTATTCACAATTTTAAAAATATTCACATGTGGACCATTTTTAGTAGTGGTCCAAATTTAATGTATTCAGATCCATACTTTGATGAATACCCTTTTTACTTTGATTTTCAAGTTAAGCAACTATTAGTGGGTTCAGTCTTTATGAATCTGAACACTTTGATTGGTTATTGAAGCTTACAGGACAAACAATGATCGCAATTGCAAGAACAGAAGTACCCTTTGAGCTAGAAATGTTACCAAAAAATTCATATTCATGTATAAATAACATCAGTGGTTTCTATTTCTATGTGTAATTTACATTCCAATTGTCTAATAAAGTGGTATTTATCTTCAATGGATGGACAAGTAATTGAAATTTAGTTTTTGATACTGAACACATTTTTTTTTAAAGATTTATTTATTTGTGCATACAGAACTGGGGTACAGGCCATAGACTCAGGGGTGGTGAAAGACTTCACCAGAGACAGAGTGGGGAGCAGAACAGGCAGATCGACAAAGTACACTGCTGAGGGGAGCAGCGGGCGGGTCAGGAGAGGTCTGCCACACCATGTGGTTACCTGGCAGGAATCGAACTCATGCGGGAAGTGCTTTCAGCTTCTTAGTGCTTTGCTTTAACCCGCTGCGCCACCAGGGAGGGCCCAGATACTGAATACCATTTTAACGTTGAGCAATTTGAGCAATTTGCTTGAAAACGTAAAATATATATACAAATAGTAAGTTGTAATGTTGACTGAATAATATTGAGTTTTCTAAATTATTTTGTTGTTGAAAGTAACAATATGGTAGTTATTGCCTCCTTTAGTTCATCTGTAATTGATCTAACAATTTTAGTCATATTTGAACCAAAATACTACATATGAAAAATTAAGAACACTAGTTATTGGAATATTTATGGAATTGTGGAATTAAGTAGTTCCTCCTTTTCATAGAACATACTATCTATCTAAAGTATTTACTTAATAACATATGCTGTTTTCTGCATAATTTTCTTATTTATGGTAACTCAATTTAGTAATATATTGAAGCTTTGAGGATGAATGACCTTAAAAATAATTAAAATGGTCCATTTTTAAAAATGTACATTATGTTCATGTAGTTTACAAAAGAACTGTATCATCTGTGTTTGCTAATATTATGTGAATTAATCTAGAATACTGATGCATTGTTCAATAAATAATTAGTTCAGTACATCCCCAAACAGAATTGAGCAACTTCAGTCTAAAAAACTTATGTATCTGGTAAAAGCAAACATCAAATTTGTTCCAATATCCAAATCCTTAGTAGGTCAATAGTTCTAAATGTTAATTGATATAACTGTTCTACATACAGGCAGGTTTATCCTCATTTTACAGAAAATAGTAGGGGGCATAGGAAAGACTGGCTTTGTCCAAATTCATACTACCAGTATATGTTAGGCAAAGAGGATAGAATGCAGGAAGCTTAACTCAAAGGTCAGTATGTGCCATTACTGCAATATATTTTCTTTTACTAGATCTTTAAGTGCCTTTGCAGTTGCTTTACAAAAACACAAATTTACTCACTGGTTCTTTTGGACAAAAGCCAGTTTAGAAAGAAAATTCACTTACAATGGCCAAATATGCCAGGAGATAAAGAAAGGGGAAAGATTCCAAGTGGGAAGAGGATAAGATTTGTAGGAAAAGAAAATTAATATACAGAAAGTAATGTAACTGTTTCTGCCTCTAGCAACACAAATGAATTTTTTCCAGTAGAGAAAACAAGCCTTCAAATTTGAAGTTCACATTGGAACTGATTTTAACTCTTACTAGTATGCCCCCCATTCAATGACACATTTTTACTTAATAGACATATGAGGCATCTTTTACATTTTTTTGATAAATTAATACAAAATTATTGAGTGGACAAGACTAGCTGCAAAGGATGCTGAATATAATTTGAATGGTCCTTTAAGTAAAGGAAAAAGGGATGAAATAGATTTTGTGATCTGTTAACATACATAATTATTAGGCACTCCATACTGACTTAAAGCCTCCTAGAGCAATATTTTTTAATTTGTATGTTCCTGGGAAAGTTCTTTTAAAAAACATGCAGCCCAGAGAATCCAGCAAGATCATGGAGGAGTAAAGACAACAGTTTTGCCTACATATTTAAATGAAATTATAGGGAAATATAAATAACAGTCTTTGGAAGATAACCGCATCATCAAAAACAGAAAGTCCAAAACTGGATTCAAGTGAAGGTGGATGAAGCCTCTCTACTTGGCTCCAGTGAGCACTCCCAAAGGATTTCCTAATTAAAAAAAAAAAAAAAAAAACTCAATAGACCCTATGCCTAAAGCAGTGCAAGTGGAAAGTATACATCTTTGCAATCTGAAAAAAAATCTAAAACAGTGTACACAATTAGTAAATGAGAGCTTGGATACAGCAAGCTTATCTAAGAACTTTCTTCAAAAATTAGCACCATCCCAACTGAAATATTTAGCATATGTAAAAGAAAGATCTCTAATTTTTCTCTCTCACATTTTAGAGAATATTTGAGAAATTGCATCAAATTCGGTTCCAAAGGGTCAATGATGTTCAAATTATCATATACTGAAGCTTATTTTATCTTTAAGAACTTTTTAAAAATATTAAAATCCCTGGAAAGCAATATAATTCTTTACAACTGTGCTTTCACTAGGAAAGTGTTATAAAAAATGAAATTTTTCACTTCAATCAAGGCCATTCTTTCATTATGATATGTAAATATTTCTGAATAGGCACCATTGAAATTTTTTTGCAAATAAAGCCATCTTGTGTTTTTGATGACATTTTCAAGCTTTGAATATGATCAAAGGGACTACAAGCTGACTCAAACATTATACACAGAAAACTTGAAATGAAAGCCGAATTAGGAGGTTTGATCTAAAAATAGGAAACTAGTAATAACTATATAAGCTAATGGAAAAAATCTAAAGTATTTAAATCAAATTAGAGAATTGTCTTGTAGAGTGCATTAAAAAGTAGAGTGGAAATATGCTAATAGGAACTTTGGCTGTTAAAATAAGGAGGCATTTTCTTGGTTATCTGGAACATTTCATCCAAATAGGTGAAATAATGGAAACTTAGAATAGACTCAAAGTGACTAGCAGAATATAAGTAATCTTTAGTATAATGGGCTTACACACATCTTTAAGTATCAGTTGTGTTATTTCTTAGTCTATAATTCATCTGACCCTATCTTTCACTCAAATTTAGGCAATTAATGTTTGCAAAAGAATTTATCTTGGCAGCTTTTAGACAACTTCAGTTTAACTCAAACATATCTACATAAACATAAAGAAAACATTCCACCTGACAAACATACATAATATTTTTTGGTAAGGCACATTACTTTTTTTAGAAACTTAAAAAAAGATACAATTTCTTTATCATACAAAGGACATGGAAGTAAATGGAGGAGATGATGTTAAATAAGAAAGACAAATATGCTATATTTTTACTTAGATATGAAGTATAAATAAACAAAGCAAAGGAACAGACAAAAGTAATCCAAAACTGTATAAATTTCACTGTAGGATTTAGGCTACCAGAAAGGCAGTGTGGCTGGTGGCTCGCAAAGTGGTGGAGGGGGTTGCCCAATGAACTAGTGGAGGATTATGCATGCTTTGCTGATGTGTATGATGTGGTACTATAGTTCTGAAGAGGGGTATTCTATAACCATAAATCAAATAGTGTTGTCAACTAGCTATACATAAGCTCAGGAGTCAAGCATAAATTACACATGGAAATTTTAGTTATTCTTCATAAAATAAGATTGGGTAAGCAGAGGGGAACAGATGGTGAGAATTCTTGTCTCTAAAATGTCATTATGTATAAGAGGTAGGTTTTTTGTCTTGTTTGTTTGTTTTCATGAGTTAAATGGATCACTGTTGGCCGGACTTTTGGTATTTCCCCTGTCTTATTCCCCAACATTCGTCACTGTCTCTCAATTTTTCATAAGAAACTTCCCATATTTCTATACATGCCCTTTGTTTAGGATGTCTTGTTTATCCTTGTGCCTTTCTTCCAGCATGGAATGATTTATCTATTGTATATACCTGTAAACTATGATAGAAACTCTAAATTTTAACTCTGATATGATTCTTCCAGAAATATTTACTGAACTCGATTAGACCACACAACACATCAGTGTTGATACTAATAGCCTCTATTATTAGCTTTATCTTAGCATCTATCAAGATTATTTATAATCCATAAACGTATGAACTATGTCTAATGCATTAATTTTTCATTAGTAATCATTATAGTTCTGGTATATGTAAAGCACTCAAATGTTCCTTAAACTTCATTTTAGAGAGACTATGAAAAGAAAATTATGTAACTGAAGTTTAAAATCCATGGGTACATTTTAGCAGATTGCCCAATAACTGTCAATTGTCAACAATTTAAAATTTTCAGGTAAGCATAAAAATGAAAATATAAATCATTTGTTAATCCTCCTCCCTGAAAAGATTACTGTAAAGATTCTTTGCATACAGGAATTTTGTTCCCTGCATATTAATTTACAAATAATGTTACTTAAGGCACTACTGTACCTTCCGCTTTTAAAGATGCTTCTTTTAAATGACAGGAAAATACTTTTATAAAATAAACTTTAACTAGTATACTGAATTCTGTGATAGCATGTCATATTTTATTTAACCAATTATTTGTGTTTAGACATTACATTTGTTTGAATTTTATTAATTATAAGGATTCTGGAATAACAGCATGAAATTAAATTTCATCATATAACTGACAATTTAATAGTAATAAATTGATAGTTGGTTAATTTATCCAATTAGAATGCACATTTTAAGGTTTAATATATCTTAAAAATACACATCTGAAGAGTGGTATCAATTTAGACTCTTCAAAGCATTATACTACAAAGATTTATCAATAGTATTCCTGTCCACTACAAATATGTATATACTGTTTTACTGTTATTTCCTTAATGAAGGACAATATATGGCATCTAATAACTTCAATTTAATAATTATGTTGACAGCTAAAGCAATCACTATTGCTTTATTTTAAAATACTTTATTTTATTTTGGAAAATTTTATACTTTGGAGCATTTTCTACTAGATTTCATAAATGTATGTTTGTAAGGTGAGTCTATGAAATACCTATACTAACTTTTTATTTGAAACACACTGAACTTCTCTTAACTACTGCTTTACATAGAAATAAGTCAAGTAATCTGGTGGTTCAAAATGTCAAAATTTCTAAGAAACTCTACAGTGAGGAATCTCATGTATGTTAATCGAAATGTTTCCTCTAAATTTATTTACTGTTGTACTCTTAAATTTTATATTAACAAATACTATTGATTGAACTAGCATTGAATAAGAAATCAATTATGATGTTGCTTTTGTAGGGGTTTTATTTGCAAAAAAAAATACAGAATTTAATAATATCTATAAAATAATTGCCAGAAAGAGAAAAAAATTCAAGTCAGTAACTTCTGGAAAAAGAAAAGAGAATAATTTCCAGCAACATATGTGTGGTCCAAAAGATCAAACTCTGTGAAGTGGAATGAAAATGGAATGGGACTGCTGGATTAGGCCTATAGAGTACTCTGGTTTATATTCTAGGCAATAAATTATAATTATGAAGCTCTTTCTCTTACATTAAAATAAGAGTAAAATAAAGTAAAAGAGTAAAATAAGTAGAAATTTCCTCTCCATATAGGTAATTTAATTAAAAAACATGTGTCAAAAATATATTTTTTTAAATTTCCCTAGAAACATATTGACAGTGATAAATTACTTCACAGTGTGAATAAAATTGTGCCTCTCCTGGAATGCATGCTTTTCTATCAGTCACTACTGACAGTCTTTTAATTTCCTTGAATCTCTAAGGGAGTTCCTCAAGATAATATATTGATATATATGAAGAGTGCAACTTAAAGGTTTGAGTAAAATATAGACTACTAATGTTGTATCCCTTATGAAAATTCAAATAGCAGTAAGATAATCAAGAATTAAAGCTATTTTGCACCTTCAGAAGCTTTTTTGCTTTAACTTGAGATAGAAATTAGATAAATCACACAAGCATAAAAAGTTCAAAATATAAACTTGGGGAAAATGGATATTTTAGGAGATACTTGTTTAACTATCTATAATGACAATCAGATAATATAGCACCAGAGGAAAACCTTACTGGTCTCTTTGAAATATAAAAGTAGGACTTAGAGGCAAGTGGCAACAGGAAATACAGTATTATATATTGTATACAATGTAGTATGCACTATGGGAGTAGAGATTATTACAAGACAACAGATGTTTAATACTTCAAAGTCTTTTTAAACAGTTTCTCAGAGCATTTCAAAAACAAAGGACATTTAGAATTTTTTTCTATGATCTTAGATGAGTGAATATAATAACACAAACGTTGATCTAAATAATGTATCGCCTTGTTAATTCTCTAAAAACAACACATTCTCTTTAACAGTAGCGTCCTTATATGCTATACTTCAGCAATATAGAGACTAAACCAGTAGATGCATGGTGGTGAGTGTATGTGAGAGAAAGTAAGCATGGGACAGAAAGAGAGACAAAAAATGCTATGGAAAAGGAAGAAATTGATGTGTCAATGTGAATCTTTCTATTATTGTTTAGAACACAATAATAATTGTTATCATCATCACACATTCAAAGTGAACTTTTAGCTTACTTAGGGAATTCCAGAACAAAAAAAAATATTAAAAGTTAAATAAAGTTTTAGAATTTTAAACTTTTATCTTATTCAACATACAAAAGAAGAGGATTTCATAGACCTTAGCTCCATGCCTCTATGGTATATTAAGAACATACCTAATTTCTGAAAAACTTTGTGTTCTAGATGAGTAGAACACTAGTATATAGAACTTCCTGATGTACTATTTCACTTATTTAATACTTATTTTAGTATTTATCTAATCAAAGAACAAATGTATATATAAAGGTAAATTCTTAAAAGACCTTAAAGAGAAATACTACTACAAAGTTTCAAATGTTGCAGTCCTTATTTTAGCTTACCACAGTTATATTCTTCCCATTATTTTATACTTTTGTTTCTGTATATTTTTCATATCCCTAAATGATACACTTATATTAATATTTTTATTTTGTTTATATTATGCACTGACATCAACACTGAATGATATTCACATACATAAATTGAACTGTTTTGCCTCATTTCTTTATTTACTTTGAAACTACTTAATATCATGGTAAGATTTTTCAAAATAGGTTTTAATTTCACTTTAAATTTTCTTAGTTTTCTTATCCTTTCCTACTTAACCACAAATTATCATTCATCATTCCTCCATGAATTTACTGTTATTAAATCATCACAATTGCATGATGAGTCTTAACTTTGCAGCTGTTATCCAGCATTCTTAATAAAAAAATTAAACAATCATAATTTCAACAAGCAAACAAGCAAGCAGCTAGTAAAATAAATTATGGCATAATATACCAAAATGTACAAAATTTGTTGAACAATAAGAAAAAGCTCATGTTTTAACATGACACAAGTATTCAAATAAAAGTACAGTATTAGTAACATTTTGTTTACCTCCAGCAAATAAGGAAAACATTTCATCTGATTTCTCCGAATCTGACCCCAAATTTTTAATGCTCACTTAGACCATGCACCTTAGGAAAGATGAGGAGGATAAAAGTAACTGAGGATACAATTAAAGTATCCTTGTTGTGCTTTTACCCCATCCTCCAGCTAGCATTTATGGCATCCAAGCACTTACTGTTAATTCTGGTGGTTTTTAAATAAAATCACATGGTGCTAACAGATTAGTCCCTCTCAGATACAACATTATGACAAGAGCCAATTTCTTTTGCTTTAGCTGTGAACATTCCAGTGACATGGCTATAATTTTTCTGTCTAAGTGTCTTCCAAAGCTACCAGGGCCTCAATGCTAGTGCATTCACGCTGGGTCAAGAGGCCATCTGCTGATGTCCACAAGGTAATCACTACATTTCCCCATAAGGTAATCACTACATTTCCTGTCCTTTGCTCTATGTCCTTTCCCATGAAGCCACTAAAAATCAATAATTTATGTTATTTTCTAGATACAGCTACCCATATTAAAGTACCTTTCCATTGAAGGTCCTGTGTACTAGAATATATTTTGTCTTGATGTGGCAGATGGCAGAACCCACTTAGAGCATGCAGGTTTGGGGTCCACGGTTGCCCTTCATTCTGCCCTCTTAGCACTCAAACTTCCCTATTTCTGTCCATTGTCTTCCCCTGTACAATCTTGAAATAAAATGGCTTCACTTCCTCGATTATGTATCACTTCACAATATTCATAATACATGGATCAAGTATGATGCTGTATTTGTTGTTTATGTAGATTATAACTTTTAGGTTCTAGACTTACTTTTTCGCCATTAATTTATTAGAGAAGCTTGGTATATAGCTGTGCTTCTATTAATCTAGAGTCTGTGTATTTAAGTATTTAAAGTGCAATTTTCTCAAGTATCTCAGACAGTTTCTTTTGATGATTGTGATCATTTGATGTTAGATCATTCGTTACTTATACATTATTGTTATATCTTAAAAATGAGTGAGCAGAAACTTGCTTCTCTTTTTCAATAGAAAAAGTAAAATAATGAGCCTTAAAGTATGGTTTTGATATCTTAAAGGGACCTCACATTCAGAGAAATGCTGAGAAAGACCATCTGGATTTTTCCATGTTTGGAAGTATACTACCCACTCCCTTCTCAAAGATATATGAAGTGGTGTAACTTCTTTTATAATGTTTGAATTATTTTAAGTGAAAGGTTATGATTGCTAAGAGTAGGATTAAGTTCAGTTTCTCAAAAGAATTCCACTGGAAACTCAGTGATTCAAACTCAGTTCCTCACATATATTTGTTAAGAGTTCAGCAGCAGTGAAATTCACACAGACTTGCACTCCTCTGACTTATGATGTAGAAATTCATGGAAGACCTGCACATTGCTGCTGATTTTTGCAATTATGTCAGGGTACTTGAGGACTAAATTTCATCACCACCACCACCACGTTCAAGGTTATAAGAAAATAATTGGATACTTCTTTGCCACAGTAAATTACTTCAGACAAAGAAAGCTCTGTAAAATAATTAAAGAAAAATTTAATAATATTCACTTTTTAAATTCATATCGGCAACAGTTGTCTTAAACAGATATAAATTTGAATACATGGGTCAAGTTTCTCTGTCACTTACAGAGCTAACTTATAGGAGAAATGGTTTTGTAGTAGAAGTACTTGTTACTTAAAATCAGACAAATTAACATAACCTTACTTTAACACTCAATTGTTAAAGCATGCAGATCTATACTTAGAAAGATAATATGTAATTTTTAATATTACATTGACTTAGATTTACTTAGGGCCTCTACATTAGAGAAGAACTGTACTCTTTGTAGATAATGTAAATAATATTAGGTTTGGCTATATGTAAGAAAAAACCCAAATAAATGACTTAAACAAGAGAAAGTCCCATCAAGTATGTCTAGAGCTTGGGCAGCTTACAATTTAAAAGTCAAGTACAAAATCCATTAGGGACACAAGCTACTTTCATTTTCCTGCCCTGTCAACTGAGTCATGGTCCTTTTCTCCCTAATCTGAGAACAATGTTACTCTTCCAGTGGCATATCCAGTTCCAGCAATGGAATTGCTCCTTTACAGAGTTCTTTCCCAGCCCCAACATTGCTCATGTAGTTATAACTGATGCCATCCAATTTTTAGGTACATTGAAAATAAGGGAAGTTGGGATAGCAATTTGTTCTTTTCATAGAAGATAACAGAGCAACTTTTTAATAGTTTAGTAGGTTATACAGACTATTTTATATCCCAAAATGAAATTTAATAGAATAATGAAATTTAAATTACTATGGAATACCTAGTATCAGAGGTTTACTTTGCTATTTAAAATAAAGTAAACTGTTAATACTAGGTCTTGGAAATCATAACATTTTTTTTCTCAAGTTTCTTTGGTAAGGATTCAGAAAAAAGAAATATTTCTATTTTTATTTCCATCTGTTGTTCTGCATTTTATTATGTATCTCTGTGGGCGTCAGGACGACAGTGGAATGTTATTCTGTGTCAGAGCTGAGGGTGTGCCCTGGTGGCAGAAATCCTGCTCTAATCTTCCACCCCCTCATGCCTGGAATCTTCTCTCAGTACCCAGCTCCAAGAATCCATCTCTACCAAAGGCAAACCCCATGTCTCTGCCCATAGGAAGAACTCAGAATCCTGTCTCAAACTCTGGGACCATAAACCGTAAGCAGTTATTAGTGTAGAAACAGTTTTGCCCAAAATTGAATAAGATAGAAGAAATTAATCCATTAAGAAGGAAGATGGTGATAGTGTCTGATTTCCTTACGACTTTCTCAGTATTAAAAAATAAATAAATGTATTGGTTTTTCTCAACAGTCTACTCAATGTCATTTTGAAGTACTTTGACCCAGTTACAAAATGACTACCATAGTGTCCCTGTGTATTTGACAGCTTTCAGAGACTGACTTCAAACTTAAGGAAGCCCAGATGGTCTGGGGCTTGAAGAGAGAGTAGCAACATAAATAAATTCTTTTTGATGCTACTTATCTACTCTCTGATTCAAAAGGAAGAGGTGTGTTAGTTGATTGCTATTAGCTATATTTATTCTTTATTAAATGTGACACCTTTTTAAAATTTACCAGTAGTTTGGAGAAAAATATTAAAGCAAAAAAAAAGTGTTATTTACTCATTAGCTAGAGGATAAGATACTTTTAATTAAATAGTCCAAAGTTGAGGCAAATCATGAAGTTCTCTAAGTAGTTTCTAAATTACTTTAAGTAAAATTCTTGAAACAGTCTTTCAGTATTTCTATATTATGCTGTTTCTATAACTGAAGTGAATTAAAAAAAAATTGCTACTTCGAAATTCTTTGTGAACACTTTGGTTAAGATAGAGGTTCATGGCCCTCCCTGGTGGCGCAGCGGGTTAAAGCACAGCACTAAGAAGCTAAAGCCACTTTTGCCTGAGTTCGATCCCACCTGTCCAGGAGGTGACCCACATGGCTGGCAGACTTCTCCTGACCCGCCCGCTGCTCCCCTCAGCAGTGTACTTCGTAGATCTGCCTGTTCTGCTCCCCACTCTGTTTCTGGTGAATCCTCTCACCACCCTTGCACTTCTGGCCTATACCCCAGTTCTGTATGCATAAAATAAATAAATCATAAAAAAAGATAGAAGCTCATGCTTTATTCAGTTTATTTCTTCAAATACATTTCTAAATATACTTGATGTGGTTTTTCAAGGACTTAATTTAGAAATTTCATTTGAAATTTAGGATATCATAAATACCAAATGAGGAAAAAAGAGGACAAAAGTCTTTGTAAAGTATTTTATAAACATTAAGAATTACATGGAACACATTTAATATATTATATATAGTTAATATTGTTTTAAGAGAGTAGACATTCTCTAATTTTAATTAGTCTTCAAAAGTGAATTTTTTGATCAAAATGTTGTGAGGCTTTTGGTGTTAGGAAATGTGTAATTAAAGATAGTGCAGTTGAAATGTCAAGTGCTGTTTAAATTTCAATTTACATCTTTTTTTGTTCTTTTTATGCAAAGTATCAGAAGTTTCCTATTATCAGATATCATAAATGGACTTTACAGATAATTTTATGATGTGAAGCATAACTAATCCAATCATAAATTTGTGAAATAATGAAATAGGAAATCTCCAAAAATAAGTAGTTTAGATGCATCATATATTGTGTGCAATACATATATACATCAAATATATGACAAAATGTTCATATTTGAGAAAGTTAATTTAACCTTTATTAATTTCAATATACTAACTATATGTTATATCAAAGTAAGGAATTCAAAAAGAAACAAAATATGGAAGATGGAGAATAAATAGTAATGCATTCTCAAGGTATGGGTTTGATTTTTTTATTTTGACATATTATTCCCCTATTTCAAAAAAAAAGCACTTGTTTATTTCTCTACAAAAAAAACCCTTTTGCTATGCTAATTTTATTGATTCTGCTGGCAGAGATGTGTAACTCAGATCACAACAGAGTTACAGTAAGATCCAGAGTATGGATCTTAGCAGACAAATGATCATATCCACTATAAACTGATAGTTCTATAATCAGCAAACTCAAGAACAGAAAAAACAATACTAAGAGAGCCCAACGAACTAATTCCAACTGTAACATAGAACACAGGTGGACAAGAATATATGGCAATGTATAAGTAAGGACAGGTTCAAGTGGAATCCCATATACTCATAGATCGAATAGACAATTTAAAGTTATATCTAGTTGAACCATATCAAAACGCCACTTAGCAATTTTTCTTTAACCTCATATTACAAACAATATATAAAATGTGTGAAATGGAAAGATATGCTTGCAAAATTCTTAACTTTTCTGGATACCTGCCTAGGCAGTTTTGTTCTTATTCATTTGTTACAATAGTGTAATTGAACCAAATGGCAACAGCAATTTACTGTCCCAGCTGAAGCTTTGACTCAGTTGAGAAACTTGATGTTTCTTTTAGGAAACTGAACAAAGCTGACTTTGATTTTACTGTGACAATTAAATATTTGGGGAATGATAAAAGATCCCCTTTTTAATTACAAGATGAATACTTATTAGCATAAAGCAAAAGGCTTCACTGTGAAACTTTTTGAATGGTCCATACTGATCTCATCCCAGACTGACAAAAGTAGACAGTGGTCAACCTGCTCTAAGAATAGAAAACGAACATCATGTCTCTGCATTACACTTTTCAACTGAATTGATTTTATTAAACCTTTCATTAGCTTCATCAAGACATGTTGTAATCAAACCACAGTTACAGGATCAAGGGAGAATGTCAGCTATAAGTAGAACAATTTATCACAAGCAATTTTTAACAAATACTTCATAGTGAAAATGCTTAATAGCCATATACATTTTCTGTAAAGGGCATATTTGTGTCTCGTTATGGCTTAATTTTCTCTTTTAAATACATTTTGATCAAAAAATAGTGCTTCTTGAATAAACCAGGAAAATATGGTTGTTCTTACAATATGAGTTTTGTAAGAAAATAGTTGAATCACAAATTAAGTTAAAAAAACACTATATATGATTTAGGTTATTAAACCTAGAGAATACAGATTTGAGTGATTTTAGTGGGTTTATATAATCCAAATAGGCCACAACTATGCTATGTAATCTCCAAAATGGTTCTTTTCTACCATTTTTTTCACTAATTTCTTCCTCGTTTTTGAATATTTTGATTAAAAAAAATACCCATCACTAAAGAGTTAACTGTGTAACAAACACTGTAGACAAATTCATCAACCGAAAGGGACTAGAAAAGACTTGTCTGCACTGAGGTTATTCAACACATCTTAGTAAGAAAAAAAATATATGGTTATATGGATGTAACTAAATAAAAACATGTAACTAAGTAAAAACATGTAAAAAGAGAAATTTATATCAATACTAATCAGTGCATTGTTGGTAGAGCAAGTTTGGGGACTATCATTTTAAAAATTGCATATTTTGTTTCTTTTTTTAATTTGTAAATGTATGTGCTCTGCTTCAGTAGCATTGATTTCCTTCAAGATTTTCAGCAACATTTCTAGCAACCATTTTATTTCTCTCTTATATCATAGCAAACCATAGAGAATATTCTTTACTCTTCCTTGGTTCCTCATCTCCCATGCCTCCCACAAACCAGACTTTCCCTTCTTTGTTTATCTCACCATAAGGCTTTAAGGAGGAAAAATAATGAGATGGGGAGAGAGAAGAGGAAAAAAGAATCGCTTATTTCCAAGGAAAATTTTAATGACATTTTTTTCACATGCTTTATATTACAACCTCTTCTCGCTTGAATTGCTAAATGCATCATGATTTATCTTCCTCGTCTACTTGATAATTTTTATATTTTGCCTTTTGTAAATAACAGAAACATTCATTGCTTACCCACCATTTATCCCTACGTTTTACACCTGCTAGTTGAATTTCATCTTTATGCAAATATTAAGTCCTCCCTTTCATTACTCAAGATACATGTACTCCATCCCCAACAGAGAGGTGGCTGCCCAGTAAGCTGAGTCAATCAGAAATTTTCCATAGACAGGCTGTATGTTTTAGTGTGGACACATGTTGTGGTTCTAGTTAATGATGTTTAAAAATATAATGAGTTACTTGACTTAAGGTTTTATCAAAATTCTATTTCTAAATTCATGCAGGATGTATATAAAATATTAAAGTTAGGTTGAGATAATAATGCTTAAAGGCTTAGGCTTCTGATTCTTTAATATTCTTATGCTAAAACCAATATAAATCATATTCCTGAAAAGAATACTAGTATTCTGAAAATGAAATGATATTACTTGGGGATATTTACAGATTCATTCATACATAAAAATAAAGGACAATTTGAAATATACAAATTATGCTGGCCTTCTCTTAGGAGTACTATCAAAATTCATCTGGGATCAGAAGCTCAAGCTCCAAAACAAAGTAAGAATAGTAGACCCGGTACCTGAAAAGAGCTTATATCATCTTAAAACTTTTTAATAAATTATGAAACATAAGTAGTAATATTATTAATATTTAAATAGGTAATTTATTTTTCCATATGACCTAACCTCATTGAAATGTTGTTGGGGTACAGGATAACATATCATTTTTTTGAAAAATTGTTCAAATATGTTTGAAGTAATATATTATGGAATTTACATAAAGCAGATTATAGGTTTTTAATTTAACCGTGTAATTAAAACCATTTAAACATTTTATCACCTGTGATATAAATACATTAATGATGGAAATACTTTGAGGCTCAATTTTTGTTGATAAGTAAACCAAGTTTCTTTAATCGAATACCCTGGCACATTTGTTGATATTCACTCAATAAGTCAGCAAATATTTATAGACTAGCATCAAATACTGAGGAATCAGCAGTGAATAAGACAGTATCCTTAATCTAGTTTTACATTCTATGGAAAAAAAAAACAGTTAACAGGTACATTTGGTAAGTTGAATGCTGTGAGAAAAATTAAAAGTAGTGGGGGGATTGTCATATTAAAATACATTATTTTTATTTTATGATCACATGTCCAAACTTTATAAAAAGAAGCTATTTTTAGGTTATGTGGAAACTTTCCCAAGTAACTGAAGGCAGGGGAACTGTCTACCAGGGCTTCATGCGTGCCCTGGAAAACAATAAAAATACAGGCCAGGTAAAGAAACTTGTGGTCAGGATGCCTTGTGGCCGAAGGGAAGTGTCAGATGGACAGATCAGAGTAGGAGTAAGAGCCTATCATGGACAAACAGGACAAACAAACTGAGTGTGTATAAGTAGAAATCTGGTGAAGGAGAGTATACTGTACCATGAGGTAATTATGTGGAGAGTGGTTTATTGAATGATGTAAATTTTGGAGTCTATCATATTAGATTCTTAATTTATAATATGTGTACTGCTTATGCTTACAAAATGAAGACTGTTTTATCATCCATTGCAGAATTAAACTGAAGCAACTGGAGATTTTGAGACAAATGTTATTGTATCCTGGGTTATGGCTTTAGTTTCATTTAACAAGGATTTTTCTGTGTATAACAAATGTGAGAAGAATGACTTAGTTTTATATTTTGCATTTTTTTCACTGCAGTCATTCAGCATATATTATTGGAATTGTTTATGCTTAGTGGGACTCTACACTGAAGCAATGGTGCTATACTATACTGAAAGAACAACTTACTGTGAAGCTCAATAAAAGTGAAAGTATTTCTGTTATGAAGAAACCAAAGAGAGTTTCCTCAACTAATTATCCTGGATATGGTTAATGACTAGCTCTTTTACTGTAAGAATTTTCCCATATTAGCTAATATCACTGTATAGGTTGCTATGCCTCTATATAAAGACATGCCATTATGAAAAAGAATGGAATTTCTTCAAGCTAAAATTGAAACACACAATATAGGAAAATAATGAAGCTGACTGTTCTTAGGGTTGTACTTACATACCTTTAAAAAAGAGAGAAATTGAGGGGCTTCCCTGGGAGTACAGGGGTTAAAGACAATGCTAACAAGCTGTCACCAGCTAGTGCAGCAGAAGTTCGATTCTCGGACTTGCTATGAACCGATCCACATGGCACAGCAGACCTCTTTTGTCTCACCCGCTGCTCCCCTCAGCAATGTATTTCAGTACATCTGCCTGTTCTTCCTCCCACTCTGTCTCCGGTGAATCCTCTCACTACTACCCACCTCTGGTCTATACCCCAGTTCTTGTATGCATAAATATATAAATCTTAAAAAAGAGATGCATGTCATTATTTAGCAGCTTCAGAAGTCTCCATGAACAAAAAGCCATTGTGTTGAGCATTCATTTCTAAATGAAAGAACTTCTAGCTTTTATTTTTTTGACCCTGTTGCATATTCACTTCAATCAAATAGTTGTAGTTCTGGAAAACAGCCGCAGGAACTAAATTTAGGCTGGCACAAGTCATCTCTACAGTGAGCATGAAAATACCATGCTGCTTGCTGACTAGGCCTGTGTCAGAAAGATTAGTGCAAGTGTGGGGCTGTGATAGCAAGAGTGCCCTCAGGTGGAGGGGACATGACACCCCATTTCTTGGGAAGTAAGGGATTCTCAAACTGGACAGAAAGAAACCTGCAAACCTCCTGATACCGAGACAGACACCTGGAAAGCAGACTTGAGACACAGCGTGGAGCTTGGTCTGGTCACAGGGAAAAGTTTCCTCACACTTTGCCCTGCCTGTGTTTGCCATCCCTGTATCATCATCACTGACATAGCAATTCATTCATTTATATCTGAACAAAGGTCAAGTGCCACAGAACATAACCAATAGCAGTGAAGACAGTGTCACTGAAGGAGAAATAATTATAACAAGGGAAACTTCAAATTGCCCAAATAATCTGTTATCAGTAATGCTAAGAATTATCCAGACTGCCTAGAAATATAGTTCAGTGATAGAAATAAAGAAATGAAATCAGCAGTGGAAGAAATATGGAAGCATCATTACCAGCAGAGAAATTCAGAAAAATCATGGAACTTTTTAATGGAGTGTTGATACACAGGAAGGGAGAGACTGACTATAAAGAGATTTGGAAGTCTGGCAGTCAATTGTAAGTAGCTATAAAACCCAAAATCATGATTGCTACCCACAGCCACTGATTCTGAGTACTGGGTGTGGGATGAAATTTTCCAGATCCTCCTAACAGTTAGGTATTATCTTAATAGTCAAATTACTTAGTAAGTGTCTCTCTCTCCCTGCATCACCACATGACACCTAGTTAGCCGTGTCATACAACTTTCTGAGGCCTTGTAAGTGGCTCTTTTCTGAGTTGCAGCCAGTTTTTAAAGTGAGTTACAGCTGGTAATTATCTAATTTAATCCATTCAGTTGCTCTCAACCTCTATAACAAACATCATTAGCTCTTCACTAAGCCATGTGTAGAAATATCTGAACTAAAGAAGATAATCATGCTACTTGTCCTAAGAAGATATCAGCTAATCTTGATTGTATAAGCATAATTGTTTCGATGATTTATATTTCCTTCTGCAAAAAGTGATTATGAGATGGGCTATATAGTGCTAAATTGACACTTGCATGAGCATTTTATGGAGTTTTAGCATTGCATAAAAAATTATCTGATGGCTATATAATTATTAATTCTTAATAGTGAAAATAAACTAACAATAATTACGACAACATCAGACACATTCCATAGATAAAAATTTTCATATTCCAAATTTCTAGTTATCAAGAATTAGAAATGTGTAGAAAGAAATTAAGAAGTTAAGAAATGGGAACTATATGAACTCGTTCTCATCAGGATAGAGAAGGAAAAGTGAAATCCTCAAAGTTTGTCAAACCTAGTTTTTTTATGTCACAGGACTTTTAAGTACTTGAACTTTGGAAGAAGTTGTCAAAAGTTACTTCCTGATTCTCTGTTCTTCATGGTTGAGATATCTTTTGAATCTAGAAGTGACTTTCATCTGGAACAAAACAAGCTTTCTGACCTAAGAACAAAAGACAAAAGTTCCTGCCTCGTCTAAAGTAGGGTAAAGAAGGGACTTAGGGGATTGAGACCTGACTGAATTTCAATTGAAATCTACACTAATAAAATGAGTACAAAGGCATTTATTATAATAGTGTTTTTGTGGAAAGTACACCTATACATTGAAAAATCAGCCTGACTAGCCCGGAGAGGTTTTCACCTATACAAGGTGGAAAGTATACCTATACATTGAAAATCAGTGACCACAGCTCATCAATCCTTTGTACAGAATTAAATTAAATAAAATAAATAATAATAATAAAATAAGTCAATAGAAAATGGATAAGAATTTTGAATAGATATTTTGTAGCGAGACTATTACAATGGCCAATAACCATAAAAGTGAACTAAGTATCACGGGTCACATAAAAAATGCAATTAAAATCATTAGACTACAATTACACATCTACAAAGTGACTAAAATGGAAACAAAAACTGTAGAGCAACTAGAAATCTCATACACTCATGGTGGGGAAATAAGTCAGTGTGACCATTTTAGGAACTTTGTTAGTATTATATTCTAAATATGAACACATTCATAACCTATGACACAGCACTCCCTTTTAGACAGGGGCCCAGTGGAAATAACTATATATGGGCATGGGTTCATCAAAATTCAAATATAACAAAGTTTATGGTGGCATTCATTTTAATAACCAAAACCTAAGAAAAATCCTAAATTCTTCCTGGTTTACATTCTTTGGGCATGCAGCACTTACAGTAGAATGAGCTGAATGAGGGAGTGCTAAGGCATATTACTGAACCCCACACTCAGAGATTCTGAAGACGTAGGTCTGAATTGAGACCTGAGAATTTATAATTCATATAAATTTCTAACTAACCAGAAACCACACTTTGGGAAGCTCAGAATAAGAATGTGTTAGTGGTAAAAACATCTGCTCCTTTGTGTCCTCAAGTTACTATTTTCTTCTGAGCAGAACAAATCATCATCATCAAGTATGGTCTTTCTCAGAGATATGGGAAATCTTTTAAATGAGACCTGTTCCATTCTCTTCCTTTGGAATCACCTTTTGTAATTTTGTATTCTCTATTTCATTTTATAATTCTAATTTCATAATAAACCTGCAAGTGCATTCTTCAAAGAATGTCCTCGTTTTTATCTTGCTGAATAAATTGTGGCTTATTTTACTTGCTGAGACTAGCTGTGGATAGTATTGATGATTTTCCAAGATACAGCTCTTGAATTTATAGTCAAAGTATGGAGGATATATGATAGACAACTCTTGTTCCCCTGAAGTATTAAAGTATTGATCGGCTCTAAGCTCTGAAGATTAGCCTTGTTACACATCTCTGCCATGAGACTCTGCCTCACTCAATGACAGGTCCCTTCCCAAGAAGGCCTTCCCACAATGACTGATGGAAGTGACAGGGCTAGCTTCCATTCCCCAAAGGACCTTGAGTTTCCAGAATCACCTGACTCTCCAGAATTCCCTATAGGTTAGCTGGGAATGCCCTTGAGAATGCACAGTAGCTAGGCTTCTCCTTTTCCTCCAGTGGTGTGGATTTTTGTCTATCTGTTTCCTACAGAATACAACCGGAGAAAAGTTTATTTTGCTATTTTGTTATAGCTGTTTTATTCTATATTGCATTCATTTATTATTCTAAATTTGAAGTTGTATTGTTTCCCTTTTTCTAAATATGTTTCACTATGAGCATGAAGGAATATAGCCTCTGTATTTTTCACTACCTAAAATTCATGAGAGATTTCTGGCCTACTATATGGCAATTATATCTATATATAACACATATAATGTATATATAGATATGTGTATTTTGTTGAGATGTAATTGACAAATAACACTGTGTGAGATTTAGATGTATAACATAAAGACTTGCTATACTTATAATGCTGTGAAATTATTGCCACAATAAATTTAATCAACCATACTTCATCACCATACTTAATTACAAATATTTTTCTTTTGATGATACTTTTAAGAGATACTCTCAGTAACTCTCAATTATATAATACACTACTGTTAACTAGTACCACCAAATGCTGTTAACTAGTACCATTATGTCCCTAGAATTTAATTTTCCTGTAACTGGAAATTTATACCTTTAGACAACCTTCACCCATTTCACTCACATAAATGTTTTATAGATAGGGTAATTAGGAAAAGTTTATTCTGTCACTATCCCATGTAGATCCTTATATAAAATATCAACCTTATATGGAGTATTATCTTTATTTTGTTTAAATGTAAAATGAAACTGTAAAAGTGCCTTTCTGCCCTTAAAATTATGAAGTCACAATGAAAAGGGATAGTTTTACATAGAACTTTTATTTCCTTTCTGGGATTTTGCTATCTCATTTCCAGGATGGATTCTTAAATTCCATCATCTAACACTTCAGGTCAATAAGACTATAACTGACTGCTAAAATTCAAGCAATTCACATCCTAAATATGGTAGAGGATTAGAACTCTATAGTCAGTAGTAGAAATACTTAAATATCCGATTCTCTAGTGAGATTTCTTTCTTTCAAATCAATCCCCTTCAGTTTTTTCCTGTTCTCTGTGCCTTTGAATAAATTCAAACAGGTGAGAGTTTGGGGCACATGTTTATTTGAAATAGGTTATCTACCAATACCAGAATAACTGCAGTTATCCTTATTTTGTTTTTAATTGTATTTTCTTTTAATAACTGCAGTTATCCTTATTTTGTTCTGTCATCTTTTTGAAGACTCTTTTGCGTACTATTGTTGCCATCTGGTTTATTTTGGCTAAAAGGGGGTGCTTTGTTCTTAATATTTTTTTTTCTTTAACATTTGGCTACAATGTATCTGGGTCCTTCAGTGGTTATTACTTTTCTAGATCTTTAAACACATGGTGCATCTTTCTCAATATATGTTAACTTTAAGGTTCACATTGCCAACATAAGGGAGGCCCATGGAGATTACAACTGAGATGGAAAATGCACAAAATGGAGAATGATACAATAAATAAATAAATAGGATGAAGCAAGAGCTAACAACTCAATGAGAAAAAGAAATTATCCCCCTTTCTTACTGCTAATTTTCACGTCCTTTATTTATTTTATGATAAACAAAATCTTTCAAATACTGAAAGTTATCATCAAAGCATTCCATGGTGCTCTTCTCCTTTGGACTGCCTTTCATGCTGCTGCTTCTACAGTCACAACTGCCTACCACTATCTCTAATGCCGACACCTGAGCCATTTCTACTTGTCACTGCCACTTTCTTCCACTCACATTCATTTCATCTTTTGCTCTTCAGACATTACCACTAAGGGAGATGCTAGAGTTCTCTGTATTTCAAAGCACCATTATATCCTCCTAAGTCATGGATATTCATTCTGAAGTGGAGGTAATAACTTTCTTTATATGATTAGACATTCTCAAATTAGTACCCTAACAGTTACACTGAGGCTATGTTCCAAAATTATTAGTGAAATTAGTCATTGAATTGTTGTTGTTTTTAGAGATTTATTTATTTATGCATACAGAACTGGGTACAGGCCAGAGGTGTAGGGGTGGTGAGAGAATTCACCAGAGACAGCACGGGGAACAAACAGGCAGATCTACTGAAATACTCTGCTGAGGGGAGCAGCGCGGGGGGGGGGGGAGGGCGGAGTGGTCAGGAAAGATCTGCCACACCACGTGGGTCATTCCCTGGTGGGGGATCAAACAACTGCTGCAGTGGCTGTGGATGGCTTACAGTGCTGCACTTTAACCTGTTGTGCCACCAGGGAGGGCCATAGCCATTTTGTTTTGCAATGATCCCAAAGATTGTTTTTTCACAGGATTAAGATGTGAAAACATAGGTATTTGGAAGAAAATCAGAGATATGAAATACAAATTACTGTACATATTATTAGTCCTCCCATCCAAACAAGAATACATGATTTAGACCAATTCTATATTTCTGCCTCTGTCTTCAAGCCAATTAATTCATAATACAAATAACGTAACAAAGCTGTAAAACAAAACTAACTTATTTTTCAAGCCTATGGCTATATTTTTTAATATTCAAACACAAGAGTAAATTAAGTTTTTTTCCCCAAAAAAGTCTAAATGTGTTCCTTTTTTATTAATCATAAAAGTTTAAAACATGAATAATAATAGAATGGACAGATATAAATCATCACCCAGAATTATCAAGAGCTAGATTCTTGAATTTCAATGACTGAATGTTTTGCTTCTATTTGAAAATTTAGAAGGCAATTACCCATTTAAAAAAATTAAATACTAACTGTATTATAAAGAAAGTATAATAATTTATCCTGACAGGTACTTCCCACCAATAAAAGGGCAAAAAAAATATGGAGCTATTTAAAGATTATGAGACAAACCATATGCAATGTTAAAAATCACTGAAGGATTAACTAGGTCATTATTCTTTTTGTTAATAAAAATAAAACAGTGAAATATTTTATTGATTTGAAAACATATGGCCCATTTGAAGGAAATGTAAAATTGATTATGGTGACCGAAAAACTGACTTTCAGTTGGTGAATAGGAAAAAAAAATGTCATGGAATTAACGAAAAGCAATAATGTCAAATATTATTTAAAGACCTAGGTAAAGAAATTTGCTTACTTACAGTCTAAAGTAAGCTAATGTAAAGGAACATGAGAACCTTTGAAGTTAGGCTAACATTTGGGACCACCACCAGGTGCTCTCTTTTCCAATGTAGGAAAATACGGCTCAAAGACAAAATTATAAATATAGTAATTTCAATGTTAGTTTAGAGGTTAGGAAAATATTCACAATGAAATACATTAATGGATTTGCCCTTTTCAAGCTGTATTGCAGTTTAACTAAAATTAGCAACACTGTAAGGGGAATTTTGAATAATACTGTTATTTTTTGTCCTACTAAAAGGTATCACCGTACTTTCCATAGACATTTTCTAGTACCTATACCTCAATTAACTGAACTAACAAATAGAACAAACACTAAACAAGCATTTGTGGGAAAGACTTGAATTTATGTTCAACTGCTATAAAAAATTAATTATTTGTTGATTAACCATACACACAAAATTATAAATATATATATATATGAATATGAATATAAATAAACACAGTCACATACATAAAGACCTAACACAGACCCACAAACTATTAATGATGCTGTTCAATGGTTCAGGGATATCTGCTTGTTAAAATCAAAAATCACGATAGAAGTCTAGGTACTGTCAAAATTTTGAAGTGCCAGCAACTCTGCCAGTTTCTCTCTGTGAGTTATAAAACATTTAATAAATGTTAATTAGTGTGTATATAATTTATTTAACTCACTATAAAAGATTCACTCAAGTCCTTTGTTGTTTAGGGGGCAAGGAAAATTCATTGAAATCATCTTACCAAGGGCTATTTTCTCTGATTTTATAATTCATGATGAGCATTTGACCTATTATTATGACATTGTGGACAAATCATTACATACAGTGAAAGGAAAAGAATTCAAAAGAAGCCAAGAAAGCAGATGCTAAGATTCATTCAGTACTAATTCCACTTTACTGTTATTTTTCAAAAGCAATCTAAATGTCAAATTTCTGACACCAAAATTGGTAGTAAGTAAATCGCATAGCACTAAACTGCAAAGTGGCATGCAAAATTTAGAACAGTAGGTTGTATATAATTAGGAAAGAGTGTGTGCTTCTAAATATAAAAGTCCTACATTCAGCACAGGAAATAAAAACCTCTGAAAAAAAGGCAGTCTGGCTGCACTCTTTGAAGACCCTACAGACAAAAATAAGTGCAAAAGATAATAAATGAATGCTCGGGTAAGAAAAGAGGCTTTTCACAAGTAACTGTGTAAGCTCATTAGAGGAACTAATCAGAGAGTGTTGTGTTATGTTTTTCCTTCCTTTATTCTCAAATATTTTGCCTACATTCTTTCCAATAAAATGGCAAGCATTTAAGGCTGATTCATATCATAAAATATAAAAGACTTGCACTTCTAAATCCATTCAACAAATAGTTGACTATGTATATAGCCAGGTAGTATTTTAAGTACTTAGTATATAGAAGTGAGAAGGAAAAACTTTTACCTCCCTTCATGATATTTAAATACTAGTAGAAGACACAGATAAGCAAATAAAAATATAAATTTTATACATATATAACAAGAGAACAGTACTGTGATGAAAAACAAAGTAGAGGCAGTGGGTAAAATGTGATTAGGGGTATGAGAAATTTGCAAAGGGCAATCATTGAAACCCTTTCTGAACAGGTGCCATTTGAACAGATACCTGAATTCAATGAGTGTATGAACCATGATCAAATGTGAGGGAAGAATATATCACACAGATATAAAACCAAGTTCAAAGACCCTGAGGAGGAAATGAAATGAAGTTGACCTAGAGGGTAGATGGAGAGGCCATTAATGATGCTAGGAAAATCTGGTGGTACAATAAGAATTAAGAAAATGATATATTCAATTTTAGATGACTACTAAATGTTCAAGCTGTGATATAAAGGAAAAATTTGGCTGTAAGACTGGAACTTGAAGGATTAGTGTATGGAGGAGAGTGTGGCACAGCAGCAGATACTTGATCTGTATATTGGGCAGTCACAGCACATGAGGATACAGAAATCTTACAGCAAGAGGGTACCCACATTCATAACAGGAGAGTGAACATTTTAGGAGGAACAAGATATGTTTCTGAGACAGCTTAGACAACAAGATGGAAAGGAATACAGAAGTAGGGGCAGGTGCTCATGATTGAGTAAAAAGAAAGGATAAAATTATGTATTAGCCATCTGTCCATTGCAAATGCTTTTCACTGCCTTCATTGCAATTTTGCAAGCGTCTAAACAGGAATATTTCCTGACACTTAGCAGGAACAGGTTATGTTGCCAGACAGAGGAGATGGATTTCAACATAGTAGAATTTGAAAGATGTTAGTGTGAATTATGAAAACAATAGTTTTCTTTGCCCATCTTCCAAGGAATGAAACCCCAAAAGACACACCTTGTTGCATAATTAAGTGAAATCATTTTTGTTATCTGATATGAGTCACAAAAAGTAGTACACTATTTTGTAAGGATTATTAAAGGAAGTCCAATCTCACCTATTGTTTGTGGCAGACACGAACAGCATGTGTTTGTAAACCAAAGGTAGGAGGCAAATTATTTAGTGCTGATAAAACAGTCTTATGTTACCTCTGAGCAATATGTGACAAAAAGGAATTAGGATAGAAATCTCTTAATTGCTTATATGTATTTTTAGGACTTCCAGCCAGGCTTTCACCTCTCCTCATATCAGCCACTTTTTGTCTGCAGTCAGTGCTGCAATTTCAAATATCATCTATGCAATTATCATGTATGCCTCTATATTTTTATGCCCAAATTTCATCCTTGAATATTTATGTTTACTGACAGTTCAGAGATATCTCACATTCAACATATCAGAAATAGAACCCAGTATGTCTCTGCTTCTTCCCTGTTCATTTCACTTTCTCCAAAAGGGCACCAGCTTCAATCTACTGAAACTCAAAACCAGGAATTATCTATAACTTTTACTTTCCTACTTCTCGGTACTCATGTAATCAGAATTTATGTTCACTATTCTTAAGTAGACATTCTGTTCAGTTATCTCTGTCTTACCTACTCTGTTTCTTATATGATAGTATAAACTTTGTTTTAAATAGCCAAATTTCTCTCAAGATTAACAGTAGATTATTTAATTTAATCATATATTCTCATGTGATATGACTTGTTATCACATCATCCTAATTTTGGACCTCCACAGATCCATATAAATCCAAGATACTTTATCTATATTTTCATGTGATTAGAGAGCATGAGGACAAAAAAGAAGTAAATTAATTTGCTAACAACATTATAGTATAACTAACACATATGATTGAATTGTAGAAGACTAAAGTCAAAAAGTGTCTTATTTTGGGAATTATTGCTATGACTGTTTTACGATAACTTAAACAAATGGCAAATATTCTAAAAATTAAAATAGAGGATCTGGTCCTCCCTGGTGGCGCAACAGGCTAAAGCACAGCACTAAGAAGCTTAAGCCACTTCCACATGAGTTTGTCCAGTTTGCCCCGGAGGAGACCCACATGGCGCTGCAGACCTCTCCTGACCGGCCCGCTGCTCCCCTCAGCAGTGTACCTCATAGATCTATCTGCCTGTTCTGCTCCCCACTCTGTCTCCGGTGAATCCTTTCACCATCTGCATCTCTGGCCTATACCCCAGTTCTGTATAAATAAATCTTTTAAAAAAAATAGAGGATCTATGACACACAGAACTTATCTTCATATATGATCAAATTATGATAAAATATATTTTTATTGAAAATTGTAGAAAATGAAGTATATTATAATTGACTACAAGAAGTAATATGTTGCCTGAAGTTGCCCCCTGATAATTTCATCCTTTATTTATGGAAATCTTCCTAATTCTTCAAAAGCCATCTTCCAAACAACTGTTACAAAACTCAATCAGATATAAGCACTTCAAATTCTAATGGTAATTTACTCCTAAGTCTATTATGAAAACTACTTTATTCTTTCTTATGTTATAATAGTTCTACTAACAATACAACAACAAACTGTATCTTCTTTAATTTTATCAACCTTAAAGGTAATACGGGGTAAACTTATTTCTTTCATGGAAATACATTCTCATTTAATGACAAAGTTGTTTTTTTTTTTTAAAAATAATATCCTAACATAATTCTCTATTTTATTTTTTAATTAAAAATGTATAAACTAACAAAACTGTAATGCCATATGCACCACAGCACTCATCTCTCTGCAAATTCATTTATGGCCTCCCCTGAAGGAACAAATTACTGAAACACAAATCCTTAGCATATTTATGGTATGCTTAGTCTTTACATAAATTTTGTAAATATTTGAGGTCATTTTAAGTTTTGTGTATAAATATATATATTTATAAATGTATAATCCATGATATGCAAACATACAAATGGTTACTGACATGAATCAGAGACTGAAATTCTGCATAGAAATAGTTCTCAAAGGGAATATTAAATGGGGCTAGTAAAACATTCAATAAATTAAGAAGTTAATAAATGAATAAAAGTGAGACTCATAAAATATTTTTTAATTGTATATATAGAACATATCTTGTAATGGTCTTCAATAGAGCAAACTGTTCTGAGATGACTCAGAATACTTTGATGCCATGGTAATAAAACATTTAGCTTAATGCTTTTTATCCCACATCTTATTTGGAGAACAAATTAAAGATGTCAATGATCCTGGCCTACTTTGTACTTTGTGCTTATAATCAATCATTTCAATCCAGTTGAACTGTGTTAATGAAGAAAATTGTAAATATCATTTTCCAAGATATCTGGCTTTCATTTTTATCTACATGGCATAATTTAATTAGAATGTTGCCTATGGAGGTCAGAGTGATTACATTATCTCTCCAAATTCTTTTCTATCATTTCTACAAGCCCTTTTTCAAGAAACAGGGAATGAAAGGGGGATTCTGGCTCCTCTGTGGAAATAATGTCCTGCTGAACACAGGTGTCTAATTTTTGAGTATTACCTACCTCTCATGGTCCTGATCAAAAGAACCTGATCCCAGCATAAATGATTTTTTAAGTATCATTAGATACAAAAATTCAATAATTTTAGAGAAAAAAAAAAAGAAACAGACCACCTAGGTAAAGGCTTTGAATTGATTTTGATATACAAAATAAGAGAACTTGATTCTATTAATTCGCACTAGATCATCTGGAAATGGGAGCTATTTCTTCCAGTGATTTTGAATTATTTGTTAATTAGAAGGAATGAACACAACTTACTTAAGTGGGGGTTCTCAATCTTGGCTATTTTAACAGTTTGGGTCAAATAATAGTTGTAGGGGTTTCTCTGGTGAATTTTATGATTTTTAGCAGCAACCTTGGCCACTACCCACTAGATGTCAGTAGCACTCACACAGCCCCCTCTCCAAATTGTAACAAACAAAATATTTATTGTCAAGTGTCTGCTGGAGAGTTAAGCCACCTTTGTTAAGAAATTGCTCGTTTAAGTAAACTTGAGAATGTTTTGCATTAATAAATCAAAGTAACTTTATGTTATTGGTCAAGAGAGACACTATTTACATTGAGTTCCATTCAGACTTGGATCAAATCTCAGTTTCAGTACTTAGCTTTAGTCAGCTGATTAAACCTCTACCCTAGAGTTATCCTCTATAAGCTGGGTTGTACAGATGACCCTTGTGCAATGCTGGGGTTTGGGCACTGACCCTGTGCTGTCAAAAATCTTGTATAGCTTTTGTCTACCCAAGAACTTAAATAGCCTGCTGTTGGCTAGATATCTTACCAATACCACAAACAATATATGTTTGTAAATTTATTAATGATAAAGTAGAAGATTATCATAAAAGTCTTTTTTTTTTTAAAGATTTATTTATTTGTGCATACAGAACTGGGGTACAGACCAGAGGCTCAGGGGCGGTGAGAAGCTTCACCAGAGACAGAATGGGGAGCAGAACAGGCAGATCGAGGAAGCACACTGCTGAGGGAGCAGTGAGTGGGCGGGTCAGGAGAGGTCTGCCACGCCATGTGGTCACCTCCGGGGCAGGTGGGAATCGAACTGTGGTCACCTCCGGGGCAGTTGGGAATCGAACTCATGTGGAGGCGGCTTTAGATTCTCAGTGCTGTGCTTTAACCCGCTGCGCCACCAGGGAGGGCCATAAAAGTCTTTTTTATTGCCTTCGTATTGAGGCAGCTGAAGAGGAGGGAGGACACGGCACAGGAAGGGTTTGGTCTTCCTCAGTTAGCAGAGGTGAAGGAAGTGGAAAGGGAAGTAGGAGAAGCAGGTGGAGGGTGTAACTTTGGGGAATGCATCACAATACCTTTCTGACTTGTTGCTTTTTCATGTCTCTAAAAGTGTTTCTAGTGGTACAATCATTATTCCAATATTTACTTTAGTTTCAGAGCTCATATCATAAAGAAGTCCATGTTTTAAAATAAATTAAAAAGCAGTCTTGAATAACCAGAAAAATCAGAATGCTTCTACTGGTTACCGTATCAGTTTATTTCTGGCACTATTTGTCCTGCATCTTCTTCCTCCTCATCTGGCACTGTTTCAGAAGCACTCATGTCCATTAAGTCATGTCCTAATACTTCTCTGGCGTGGTGTCTATCCACACATAAGAGGACTTGAAAAGTTCAAATCCATGTTGTTCAAAAGTCATCTACATCTCCATTATAGGATTCTTATCAGGACTTAATGGGTTAATATTTTTAAAGAGGAATCAGTAATTACAATGAAAACATCAATTAGCTAAAAAGAAAATAAATATCACATATACACATATGGTTAATTCATAAAGGATACTTTAAAAAGTAACATTCTTTAGAAAGTAACACTATTATTAGTATAAACATATCCTTGCATTGATTAACTGAAAATAGTATTTTTATGATGGCACCTGATGCATTGCAAAAATTTAACTTTATAAAGGCTTTTCTTATAATTTCTTAGAGAGAAATAGATACATATTCTTAAGAACCTATTTTATAGGAAGAAAAAAACATATAAGCTACTATGTGGCATTAGATATGGTGAAATTTTTTACATCAGAAGCCAAAGAGAAAAGAAATTACAGAATTTTCTGAACTTAGTAGTTGTAATCTCACTGGGAAATTGAACTACTTGTATATCATTTTAGTTGTAATCATTCAGCACATCAAATAACATGCTTATTTTTCTTGTTTTCTTGTACATAAAGAGTTTAGAAATTTACTATGCAATGTCTAAAAGAATCTTCTTACATCTTAAATTATAAATTTCAATCTACCCCAAACTTTCATTTTGGCACATCATAAGACCAATGTAATTTTAAATATCTGGAAACGAAAAGTCTAAAGAAAGTCATCTTTCCATCTCACTATTTTATTCAACTTTTGATGTTGAATTTAATGTTCACAATCAAAATGTATCATCATGTTGTATTTCAGAATGATTACAATTATTTGTAAAATAATAGAAGTTCTAACTTATAAGCCAGCTATTTTATAAAGTTCATATTTAAGTCACAGAAGTTAAAGGTCAGAAAAGACCTGAGAGGCCATCAACTTGCCACTCTATTATTTGTGTAAATCCTTCTGGAACATCCTTATCGCTGGCAGATGGTCATTCATGCTTTGGTTACAAATTTCAAGTGATCACAAGTTCAATAATTTAAAGGGAGCTCAATTTGCATCTAGACAGTTGGAATCTTTACTGAATTTTTTTTTCTTATGAAACTGTTTCACTATATTCTTATATTCCTACTACAAATATTTTTTTATTGCTAGATATTCAAAAGACATTGAAACAGCTATGATCTAATAGAAAAGGCAAAGACTAACCAAGTAATAACACAAATTATATTATTATAGATTGAGGTAAATGAAGAAAAGAAAAAATGCACAATTTGGTAATAATGTCTAGTAGGAAACCTAATATCATCCAGGGACTCACAAAAACATGCCTATAAAACATGCCTACTGCCAGAGCTGAGAGAATGAGAGTTAAATGAAAATAGGATGGGTGAGGGTGGAGGGGTGGGGAAGGGAAAAATGGAGGATGCCTGGAGGAGAGTTAATGGAGACTGGGGAGAAGAAAGATAGCTTCACTTCAGGGAACATAAGCAAAATGAGACTCGTGGGTGCTGAAGAGAGGCAGACAGTTTTTTATCAGGAAACAAAAAAGAGGGGCAGGGCAGCTATAGCAAATTGCACAAGAGGGAAAAGACTGTAAGGGAAAACTAGAGAAGGTCAACTCCAATTAGAGCCCTAAAAGTCCTAGCTTCTAAATCTGTTACTATTTCCTCCCTAAAGTAACATACAATATATTTATAACTTGTTCAACAGGATAGTACATGTGAGAGCAGTTACTATCTGTCTCATCTCTCAGCTGAGCAAGTACCTCTAATTCCATCTATTTCCCTTCCCTCTGTCCAGAAGTCTCAATATTCCATTAGCTTCTTCTGTTGTCAAAACTCTAAGTTCTAGTTTGTAATAACTTAAGAAATATATTGTCAGAATCCATTGCAGCAATGTAACACTCATCTCACTATTGTTATTGATTTGGACTACTGACGGTATTTGCTTAGTTCATACAATTTAGGTCCAAATCTGGTTATTTGAAAGTCAGAGTGTAAAATATCAGTAGTTATATGATAACAGTAAATGTTAAGTAAGTCTTCCCAGAAAACCAGAGTTTATAGTCACTGTAACTATTCTTTGTATTACATTCTACATCTTTCTACTTCCCTATAACCTGTTGGGTTTCCAAATAAAATACAGGTTACCATTAAATTTGAAGGTCATATAGGAAAACAGTTTTGTTTTTTTTTTAGTAGCCCCACACAATATTTGGGACATATCTATTAAAAAGTAAATCACTTTCTATCTGACCAAATTTAACTGGAAAGTCTGCATTTTGATTTGCTAAATCTGGCAGACATATCTCTATCTACAACTCTCATCAGTCTAATGAAAAATTTCCTATCTGTGGTTTTAAATGATGACCACTTGACTGCCTGGCATGGCTAAAGATAATTATTACATTTAAATCTTCCATAAACTATAGGAGTTTTATGTTTATATAAGAACATAAATATAAACAACTTATATTTCAAGTATCCAACTTCCTTCTGGAAAGTCAAAGGTAAGGAGAACATGACTTCTGCTTTCAGGACTAATGTAGACTACAAAGACAAATATCTCAAAGGCAAGGTTGATAGCTCAGAAACCCAAAATGGGTACAAAACTTAATAGATATACTATCTGATATTTGCTAGCAAAATATGGGGGGAGATCAGGGGAATTTATGGAGACTGGAATTTGATAATGTGTTTTAGTTCACCTGGTGGAAAACTTGGGGAAGAACATAAACAGAACTTTTGTTCTGTGCAAAGTCACTATTTGAATGTTCCATGTTCAGGGAACATTGTACCATCTAGAAAATACAACTGAAACTGAGGTTAGGAAAATGTACTATAGCAAAGAGTCTTGTTAAGCCAGACACAGTGGTAATTCTAGTTTAAAGTACAGAGAAAAATAATTTGCAAATTATTTGGACCCAATATAGGTTTCAGATTTGTATATATATGCATCTATACACAGAGAGAGAGAAGAAAAATGACTACGAAATGTTCAGCTTTAGCAGAAGAGTAAATATAACTATCATTTAATGGACAAAAACCTCAGAGAGGAGTGAGTTTTCAAGTTATAGGTGAAGAGAAGAGATGGTAGAGTAGAGCATGGTCAAGTTAAAACAGTATTTCTCTTGTTTTTTTTTTTTTTTCATAAGGTAATGACAAGATCAATTTAACTTATGATGAATAGAATATGAAGTTTGAAAACTACTAATGTTCAGTAGATGTCTGGCTATTTTGACTTTCTGCATTGCCAACATGAACATTTGTACAATGACAGATAAATGTACATGTGTGGCAGTGATGCGAGTTTCCTCAGACAGGATCTCTGGACCAATTCTGTCCAATTCTCATTTGTCAGAGTAAAGTGCTCACTATTCCGACATAAGATGTCCTCCACAGGAGGGACAATAGCTTCTCACAATATAAAAGTAAATTGATAAGAAATTTGCTAAGAAGGCTGACATTGCGCCATTAGATAACATGATTTTCAGTTAGTCCTGAATTCTTCTTTTATATATATATATATATATATATATAACAAAGTTACTTTCTGAGAACCTCAGGAGGCTTCTTGAATCCATTTCTTCCTTAACTATTTTAAGGATTGGTTTATATAGGTCTCAACCTATTAATAATAATATTGGCTAGAAATTCGAGGTGGGGGCACTTTCATAGACCCTAGTAAGTTTGCCATTGACACTTCCCATTTGAAGCCAATATGTCTAGACTAGCCACTGAGCTTGTTATGATTGAAAGAGGCCCTGCAGTAATAACCATGAGAAAACTTAAAAACAGAAGTTTATTGCTCACAATATTAAGCATGTGATGGGCAACCAGGAGCTTCCCCAAATTTGCAATCTCTAATGTCTGGCCATCCATGCACACAACGACAAAGCATACTTGGTGTAAGGAACTTAAAGATAGTGTGCACAGAGAAAGAGAGAATAAAGAAAGACTATCCCAGATAATAAACTCAAAATTATCCAATTCTTCATGGGTAAATGCCCAGCCAAACAGGGTTAGCCCTAAGCAGATCCACTGAGGACGTCTGCCACAAGTCTAAGGCACCTTCTGGTGGGGAAACACAGGAAGAGGGCAAAAAGAACCAGACAAATCTGGGAAGAAAAGAACAAAATTAAAGTTCAAGTCAAGATAAAGGCTGCCATTGTGAGCATTGCCCTGAATCTCTTACTCATCTATCTTACTCAGTCTCTTCTCCAGATGTACAAAGATCCCTTGTACATCTCCTCCAAATCATAAAGTCCCTGGCACAAGTTTCAAGAATCAAGCAAACCCTTCTCCACATGTCTCTCAAGAAAACACCTGCCTTCCATATTATACAGCTGCACCTGGATGCCCAGTTCCACCCAGAGAGATGAGAAGGGAAACAAGGCATATGCCCCTTTAATGGAGACACCTTTATGACGACAAGACTATAAATCAGACAGCATACTTAGGTCTTGATCACAGTGAAGTGAGGGTGTGTATGTAAAGACAGAGAGAGAAAGATTATACACGAGAGTATGCACCAGAGATCAACAATGAAGTCTTGCTATCATTTAGGTGCAGGGTAGGGAAAGACTGGAGTTTCTCCAGCTCACTCTTTATTGGTGAATTAAACTAAGAGCAGGAATTTAAAATTTAGAAAGAAAGACCAAAATGCAGTAAGGAAAAAATAAAAAAAGATAAATCTGTGACAGATGGTTAGTTATCTAAGTCAAGTAGGAGTCTTAGCTGGGGATCTAGCCTGGTTCCATCTAGCCCTGTTGTAACAGGGTGGTCCACAGGAAAAAGGGAGATTCCAGGTTCTCTGCCCCAACCAAAAGGAGGGTGGAGCAGAACAGAGAAGAAAGGAATCTGGAGAAGAGACTGAGAAGGAAAAAAGCTAGATGGAAAGCCAGAAGGAGACCTGAGGGTGCCACATGGAGCAGAGAGAGACATGTGAAGAAGCAGCTCTTGTTTCTTGACCCTGAACTGGTTGAAACAGATATGGGTGAGAGACCCATAGAGAGGTTCACTATGGCAGTGTTTTTCTCGATTTTGATTTTGCTCTTTTCCTCCCAGACTTATCTGGCCATTTTTGACCCATTTCTATGAGTCCCAGCCAGAAGGTGCTTTCGAGTTGTGGCAGACTCTCAGGCCTTGCTTTGGGCCAATCCCTTTTGGGTAGACTATTACCCACAAGTGGATGGATAAATTTGGGTGTTTGATTTAGGAACTATATTCTTTGTCTTTTCTGTATTGTGCACTAATTGCAATAAAGTTCCTTTCCATTAAATGTTTTATATGTTTTGTCTTGATGTGGTGGATGGCACATCAAATACATATTTAAAGTAGGCAGGTTTGGGGGTTCAGGTGTGCCCCTCTCCCTGCCCTGTAACACTAACTGTATCTTAGGTAGCCATCTTTGAAGTGGATGGCCTGCTCACCAAAGCTTAAATTAGACACTTACCTTATAAAAATATGTCAACTCTCGGTGATTATACTGAGTTTTTGAAAATTAAAATTATATTTGTAGGATACAATTCTAATTATTTGATGTTTCAATTGGCACTCCTTTTTTCTGTTTCTTATATGACATTTAAAGAGACAATATTCCCACAATGCCTTTCTCCAAGTAGCACTCAATAAATTAGTTTGACTGTTAAATGTATAATGGAATAGTAGGCAATTCAATTTTATGCAGCTAAAAATCACACTGAATTTCCTTTATTAATTTTGGCAAATAAACTCAGCTTTGCCTCCACCTCCTTCAGTAATTTTGCTACAAAAGCTGCAGCAATGAATTTTTAGAAATGTAAAATAAAAAGCTTCATTTTAAAGCAAGTGAAATAAAATAAATCATGATATGATAATAATGAGAATTGTTTTATCAGTGCAGATTCACATAGCCGATTTTCCAAAAGAGCAAAGTCATTTTCTGAATCATCTATTTTTATGTACTTATTTTGATTTTCACACAGTTAAGTTCAATTTTTCTATATTTTATAATTACTTTGAATCTATTTCATAATTTTGGAAGCTTTGAACATTATTTGTACTGTAAAAACATGGATGGATATACATCAAGAGCATGCCCCATGACTGAACACTATAGCATATTTTGACTGTTTTACTATCCAGATTCTCTTTACTTTTTAGCCTTAGCCGTACAAGGGATGGTCCAAGTTCTCCAGATATTGCAATGACATTGGAACATGGAGATTATTTGTCCTATATTTCAAAATTCAGTCCTGGCTATGTATCAAGTCAAGGAAGATATATTAAATATTCATTTTTAATTAGAAGAAAAAGATATAGATTGCTTGAAGCAGGCACTGGTTACTTTTACTAACTTTAAATTTTCTTCAAAGCAGAAGAGCGTTTCCTATCAATTTCTGACTGCACGCAAAGACCTCTGTTTCAACCGAGTGAATATAACAAACCACCCCAACTCTAGTGTCTTAGAAGGAAAAATATTTATTCCCAAGGGTGTGTGGGTAGGCAAGAGAGAGCGCTGCACTAGGCTCACCTCAGTGAGTCCACAGCTATTCCACGTTCCACAGCCTCTTTAATGTCTGAATAGGAAACTGTAAAACAATCCTTTGAAACAAGAGGGTGACTTTCCCTTTTCCAGTGTACTTAGAACGTTGAGGCCCAAAAGCATTTTTTGTTTTTTACTTTTTGAAATTGCATCAATACCTTTTAGTTCAGACTTAAGGCATTACTGCTAAGATCTCTCTTTGAAATATCTTGGGGGCATTCTATGTATTCGACACCACAGTTCTTGTGGCAAATGTTTATCTTTCTAGACTTAATTACTTTTGAGTCTGGCATAACTGGTCCATGTTTTTGTTTTTTTGGAACCACTTGCCTGACTGAAAACTGTTCACTTCAGACACCTCATTACTTCTAGAGAATTTATCAAAACTTTGTTGGGCCATCACCTTGACTTGGATTTCACCCTGAGGCAATTTCTTATTGTTCCCACACTGTCCTTGAATTTTTGCTGACCAGAGAATAGAGATAAGAAACAACTTTAGTTTCTAAGTAAACAATTCTTCTTGCAAAGTCAGTATTTCTTTTCTGAGATCCTTTGTGCTGTAGAACTTTGTTATATGCAGCTATAGCATCAAGGTCACAATTTCAATACATGTCTGGTTCCCATCTTACCTAAGTGGCCAAGTTGTTAAGATACATTTACTTTACTGCATGTTGCAGGCAGCAACCTTACTAAACTTTGATATCTCATAGGTTATCATTTATCTTGATTTTCCCAGTCTTTCCTAGTCTCAGCCCTCAAAGGTCAGATGTGACTATCCTGTGTGACCCAGAAACATCGCTTTATGAATCTAAGTCCTTTATTATAAGATATCACTTTGTTCTTGGCAAATTATGATAGCTGTCCACCCTACTACTACTTGATACCTTATATTGTTTTCAAATATAATATACCCTGTATCAATTTCCTTATGTCTTATAATAGGTTACTCACGTACCACTTCACAATCCTAAAGCCAATAAAACATGCACACATATTACTGTAGCACCTATTAATCAGTACCAATGTCTATTCACTGTAACGGTGCATCTCCAAATTCAATGGCTTAAAATAACCGTAACTGTTGTTCACATTCGCCTAGTGAAGTAGGTACATGTAGGCAGCTCTGTTGCACATGTCTGTTGCAGCTCTCTATGAGCCAGTGAAATCAACTTACAATTTTCCTTTTGTGGTAATAGTTGGGACTTAGTTACCAACCCAACTATTCAGCAGCGTTTAAGTCTCTTTTTTCTTTGTATTTATTATTTCATTGGTCAAAATAGACTAAATGGCCAAGCCAAAAGTTAAACAGCAGGGAAATAATATGTGTATTTAAAATGACAGAAGACTGGAAGACTACTAAAGCAAATAGACATATTTTTATCTTAGGCATTCGTTTTTATTATGAATTATATACTATTTGGGTATTCAGTTCCAATGAAGTTTATTTTCTATTAAAGAAATACTTTCACACTTTCTAGTGAGGTCAAATCATCAAGCCTTCAGCTTTCTGTTTACATTATTAGAAGTAAAGAACATATTAAAAGCTTATAAATCCACAGAACCACCTTAAAGGAATGACTTTATAGACTTCAGAGATAGAATGGGAAAAAAAAAAAATCTGAAGTTATACTCATGATGTAGTTATATCCTGTGTACCTATTGACTTTTCTTTTGCTAGTTTTACTATCAAATATGGTAGTTTTGCTAAGTGGACGGCATCCAGTATTTATTTTAGTGTTTCTTTTTGCTATTAAAATTTTTTGAATTAATAAAGATACCTGCTATCATAAAAGTAGTTCATAGGCACTATGGAAAATAGAAATAAGAGTAAAAATGAAAACCACAATCCTACAACACTCATGTAGGCATCCTAAACATGATACAGCATTTTCCTATATGTATTTTTACTATGTGTATTTGCCACAAATATGATAAAAACAGTACGTAAACTTGAATATATTATCTGACTTCACTCTGTGCAAAATAATTTCTACCCAACTTGCCATTTCATTTTGCAGCTTCTAAGTATGACCATATACATAGCTTCTATCTCAAATCCTTGTATCAAACAGACTTCCTTTTACTACTATTTTCTGGAATTGAAATAGGATATTCTTTTCCTGTATGCTAGGTTTGTTGACATTCAAAAGAGAAGGGGTTTATAAAAAACAAAATTGTAATATGCAATTTTATACAAACTAAATGCAAAATATGGGGAAAAAAATGCAAAACCATCTGGACTGTTACTAGGGTTTCTTTCCTGCCTTTTACCTGCCTGAAGCACTTTGATTACTAAGACTCTTTTGCAAGTTGTAATAAATATGTCACCAACAATCTTCTCTTCTCCCACCCATACTAAATCTAGAGCCACAAAGGTTTTCTACCAAACTGTTGTTATTGCAGCCTAAGAATTGATTAAGGTTTTGTTAGTTTGAGGCCTGCTGGGCTATTTCTGAAAGTTTGTAGCTCTGATGTCAGAAGCTCTGTCTACCCAGAGTTCAGGGTGAATTTCAGAGCCAGAAAGCAACAATCACAAAGGGGTGATCAGTTCAGTGTGCCTTTTTAAGGGAGCAATCCCCTACGTCTTGTACTTAGAAAAACTACCTCCTGTAGCCAAATAGTAGCTTGATTTCAAATCCTTGTTTGAAATCCTCTACACATCATATGGTATCTACAGAGATTGAACTTTATACTCAGTGTCCTTTTGGATCTGTTAGCTAGAGTTTGAAAGAATTTGTTCTAGGAAGATTAATCTAGAAATATTTTGTTCAGAAAAATCATCCAATGAGTGATTTTTAGTTTTTTATGGATTTGGGCTTCTTTTAGTTTTTAAGTCTCTTTAAAAATATAATTGTAGGGCCCTCCCTGGTGGCTCAGCGGGTTAAAGCATAGCACTAAGAAGCTAAAGCCACTTCCACATGAGTTAGCTCCTCGCCTGCCCTGGAGGTGATCCACATAGCCCACCAAACCTCTTCTGTCCTGCCCACTACTCCCCTCAGCAGTGTACTTCATCAGTCGGCCTGTTCTGCTCCCCCACGCCTGTCTCTGATGAATCCTCTCACCGCTCCTGCCTCTCTGGCCTGTACCCCAGTTCTGTATGCACAAATAAATAAATCTTTAAAAAAAATGTAACTAACAGAAAGCCCATATAAAAAGCAGGAATTCTTGACTTTATGTCAGTCTTCAAACCAAACGCCATTGGCAAAAGCTTTCAACTGTTAAAGTTATTTAAGATTTATTCCACTTAAAAAGTTAATAAACTATGCTGAAAATTAATAATCAATAGATTTATAAATTATCGATATTTTGTATAGCTAAATGAGCATTTAGCCTTCCCAGAATCGTTACTCTTTTAAATTAATAGATAGCATATGTGTTATCATAAAGATCATGTGAATCCTATTCAGAACCAAGTCATGGTGTATGACTACTTTTTAATTTACAGTTTCTTATTTTTCCTTCATTTGTGCTTGTGGATTGCTTGCTTTATTTCTATGGCTGTCGTTTACAGTGATACACCCAATGAAGCAAGCCTCTTTTTATCCTTATACTTTGCAATGCCAGTACTCTTCTACCCATTAACAAGGTCTACTTTCGTGCCTCTTAATCTCTGTTGGACTTTGACTTGTTGACAAATAGAATGTAAAAAAAAAATGGTCGTTTTCTTCCTAGATTAAGTCTTAAGAGAGTCACTGTATTTTTTTTTTTTTTCTTTTTTCTGGGAGCCATGAATCAATATGATGTGAAGTACAGGTAAAAGATCACAAAGAGAAAGAGCCCAACACATCACAGCTGCCCCAATACTTAGTAAGACAATGCACAAACAGCAGAAGAATTAATAATAATAATGAGAAATAATAACTCATTATTGCTTCATTTCAAACTCTGTATCCCACAGAAATAATGCTCTCTATCCATTCTCTCTGATTTTCTCCTTTCTTGCCTTCTCTGGATTGGATGATTTTTTTTTTTAGCATTCCATTTCTTTTCTATCAATTTAAAAATTACATATTTTGCTTCCATTAATTATTTCATTGGTTACCATAATGAACAGGGAGAAATTAAACAGCTAACTTCCTATGTATTCTTTTCCATCATAGTGGAAGGATGCCCCTGGGAGACAGAAAGAAAATGAGCCAGGTGACCTGGACTAATTTCCTGACCAACATAATAATTAGAGCTCTGGTAAATAGATTATGATATCTTCTAGGAAATAAGTTTTTATATAGCTTTCATTCATTGTATATTATTCCTAGTATGACTTTATTTTAGGTTATAGTACAAGTATTATATGGAAATTAATTTATGGCTTAATTTGAAACATACCTTATGTCCTGCAACCATCCCAAGCCCGTTAGGTTCACAATTGGTTCAGGCGGCTTAAAAGAGAAGCTTGGCACCCTTGGCATCATCCCCACAGGGGACATAAGCCAGCAGGGAGACAGCAACTTGGGTTCCTTATGAATCTCTCAACCTGCTTTTCTCTGGGCTTCCTCTGGCATGTAGCTATACCTCGTCCTCTGGTAGCCACTCACTGCCTCACCGTCTCTGCGTAACGCTGCCCTTATATGCCTGGCCTCGTCGGCACAGGTGTGCTCACTTGTACATGCCCACACCATTCTCCAGGTGTCTACCATCAGGCATGCGTACCGCGAACCCACGCTCCCACAGCACCTCCTGAATTCAAGGCTGTAGGTGATACCATCGAGGCCAGCAGTGTGAAAGCCTGACTTCTCTTACCCCAAAAAATTCATTAATCTCATGTGAATGTTACTAACACTATATTTCCAGGAAATACAAAGTTCAATTATAACATGTGGAAATGACCAGACCTAGAAATGGCATAACATTAGAGTGCAATTATTAGAAAGCTCCTGATAATTCCCGATTACTTTTGCCATAAAATTGTAGCAGGTCAGGAACTCAGCTTAAGAGTGGGAAGGTTACTGAACACTCTATTTATGCGAAACCTGAGTTTTGACGCATACCTTTAACTAAATACTTCCAAAACGTCTCAGATTCACAGCTGTTTGCTCTTTACATGTAAATGTTCACAGGGTAAAGGCGGCTTGTAGTGCTGATGTCAAATATGGTTTGCAATTTTTCAAAGAATTTAGAAGCATCAATACTTATTTTTATCATTTCTATTGCTTTTCTGAATTTAAAAAAAATAACAGCTATGTAGTGTATAAAAACATTTATATAAAGAGCAATGGAAAACACTAATGTCATGTAATTTGTGTTTTTCTAAAATTTCTCTAGGTAGTTCTTGTCAGATGAAATTGTATTATTGCTGTGCTACTAAATAAAACACAAGCATATGCATACAAGAAGAAATAGTATCAATCCTCAGCTTATCTTATTTTACATATAGAAAAGTCAAAGGATTCCAAATATTCATTAACTGAGTGTGGGTTAAGTGGACACTGTCAGCGTTATCCACCCTCCTGCCGTTGATATCTAAGGTCCACACCTGTGTTCTCACACGCGTCTAAGGGTGGAGTCACAGGGACGTTAGCAGCAGCGGTAGAAGCAAAGACAGCAGAAAGAGCGGAGAACAGAAGCCATCGGACCAGGGCAAGGAGCTCAGAGAGAGGGAAGATTCACAGGGGGCTGGGAGCCTCACAGCATCCGGGGCTCGGGCTCCCCTGACAGCCATGTACCTGGTAGCCACACTACAAATGATGTTTAAAAGTTCAATAAACGCCTGGCTGTAGGTGGGCTCCAGGAAGACTCCTTTGCCCATCTGCTGGATTACAGAGAACCTGCTCCATGCCTTTTTGGCTCTACATTCAGTTATAAAAATGACCAAAGTAAACATACAAAAAAAATCACAAATTGACTGCTAATAACTGCAAACATAAAAAGAAAATGACGCCTAAACTTTTTTTGTATAGCAAATTTTATACTTATAAAAGCACTATTATCCGCAGAACTATAATCCTATTCTTAAGTAATTATTTTCCTTGAAGAAAATGTAAATTGAAGGATTGATAACAAGTTAGTCTCTTCATTTTACAAAATAGCTTATCAAGGTGGCTTTTTAGTTCTTTCTTTTCCCTCTTCTCCTCCCACTCCCTCTCTCACCTATATTGTAAGATTCAGATATTTATAAGTTACATGATTATATAAATGGGTTTGGTAGTAAGTGAATGTCATAATTTATAACTCAAATTTTACCTTTTTTTCTAATTTATTGGTCTGGTAAATACCGAGCATATGACCTATACCATTGAATTAAATTCTCAGGGACTAACTATTGTTATGCTGAACCTACTTATACCTACTACATACTAATTTTTACCCAGATCCTATTAAAATCAAGAGATTATGCAAAAAGAATATTATTTTCCTAAAAAAGTATATCTACATGTAAATAACTATCAATTCCATTTAAGATATCTCAAATGAATATCATACCTAACCATGTTGTAGAAAGAAAGGACAGTCTACACATTATAAGTCATAATGGAAATCAGATTCACTTACTATTTTTTCTTTCATTTGAAGGATTCAGGTATAATGTAGAACCACACAGACAAATACATAAAATAATCTTATAGGTATGCAAAATCCTATGTAAGCTACCAGTTTTCTGAGGATTCTAATAAAATTGTTGAATTTCTACATCTGCAAATGCAAGAATGTTTACAGGAAGTTTGGCAATGAGGAAACAAGCCTTTCTGAACTTAATTTCCTCTCTCCTTTTGCTGTGAATGTGGTGGAGTTGTGCCTGCAGTGCCTGTGTAGCCAACTGGACATCTCAGAACCCTGTCAGAGAATTCTAGCTCCCATGTCCTGAGAAGTACCTGGCAAAGCCTGCCCCTTTCCCTCACCAGCTGTGTTCTGCTGCTGGTAACAGAATCTTCCCTGAGAGACACTATCTGGAAGAAAACAAACTTAGTTCTTGAGCCATCATACAGAGTCAACAAGAGCTTATTTTCACAACTTTTAAATATTCATGAATCTCCAATATGTGCAGGCAGTGAGGAAACAAAGCTGGCCAGTAGAGGAATGCTGTTGCTGTGTTAATGTGATAAGAAATGGTAGGAAAGACTTATAGTATTAAATATTTCAACTGTTACATATTAGCACTGTAATATAGAACTCACTTGCCCATAGCACAATGGAGAAATTATTTTTTAAGACTTTCTAAGAAGTAATTGGAAGAGCTAATGGGATAGGAGATCTAAAATGCATTAATATTTTAACTTTTTGTTTAAAATATGTGTATCTTTAAAATTCTTCCTCAAGTTAAAATATATATCTGCAAAAGTTTGATTTATAGTGTCTTTGAAAATGCAATAAAATGATTGTATTTAAAATTTTCATAACTGGGTTTCCTTGTGGTGCAGGGGTTAAAGTCTCAGCAATATCAAACTCTTGCAAGCCACAAGGACATGCAGTCAATCCCAGCCAAAGAGCTAATGTTCAGGGTGCATCAGACCTCCCCTGCCTGGCCCGCTGCTCCCCTCAGCACTGTATTTCAGTAAATCTGCGTGTTCCAATTCCACAGTATTTGGAGAATCCTCTTAGTCCCCACACCCCAATACTTGTATGTATAAATAATAAAAATCTTAAAAATAATGTTATCACTTTTTATTCTTTTACAAATCTTTATATATAGAAAGAAATGAGGGCTCATATAGATGCATTTGGGGGTTTTATATATAAAACTGTATGTGGGATATATAAGTGGGAAAGTAGATAAATTTATGAATGCTTATAAAACAAGCACAAATCATAAAATTCATTGGAAAGGTTCTACAAAATCATGTAAGAAACCATCCTTCAAATATACCAAAATATTTGTGAATATATTCATCAATATATGTGTTATAGAATTCATATTGTGTTCTTTAAAAAAAATGGAAAAAAATTAAGTCCATTAATAAATCAATATTTACTATCTATAAACAAAATTAGCTAACATATCTATAAAATGATTCTTTTATTTAAACACACATAATAATTTGCTTTATTGATTGACTTATTTCATTTTTATTTTTTAAAGAGTTATTTATTTATGCATACAAAAACTGGGGTAGAAGCTAGAGGTGTGGAGAGTGAGAAGATTCAGCAGAGAGTAACAGGCAGATTGACTGAAATACACTACTGAGGTGGGCAGCAGGCAGTTCAAAAAAAGTCTGCTACACCATGTGGGTCACCCCACCCCTGGCTAGGGCTTGAACTGATGCTACAGTGGCTTTGGATCACTTCATAGTGCTGTGATTTAACTGGTTGTGCCACCAGAGAGGATCTGATTATATCATTTTTAGAAGAAAGCAAATTATATTTACTCAGAATGAAGACAAAAGTGAAAGTTAAGACACCTTATGTATAAAGGATACTATCAAAGGCCTTGACTTTACATAATTTGAGAAGTTAGTGGTCTGTTAGGTTTTGTCAACATCCTAACTATAATGAAGTCATATTTGGGGATCATTTTCATGCCTTTAATTTTATTGTCAATCTTAGAATCTTGCTAGTAATACATATCAGAAAAAAATAAGCTAATTCATGATTAATCACTGAAAACTGACAGATGATAGTTTATTGTTCAGAAGGCTAATTCTAATTAAGAATGTATATAGCAAAGATAGTACATTTTCAAGGAAATAACCTTTGCAGTTGATTTTAAAAGGTAAAATGTTTTATATACCTACTTTTCATGCATAAAATATAACTTATTTAAATTGTTTAGATGGATAACTTCATTAGTTCCTACTTGAAAAAAATGTGTTATTTTTGTCTGAAGCAAGTTCTCATTAAGCAGTGAGTAATGGAGTGAGCAAGAGCAGTGAACAAGAAATAGGTTTGAAAAGCAGCAAAGCAGGAAGAATGGAAGGAACAAAAGACAGAGGAAAAGAGCAAAGGAGGAACTAAAAAGAGAATAATACTGAGAGAGAGAGAGAGTGTGTGTGTGTGTCTGTGTGTGTGTGTCTGTGTGTATGTGTGTGTGTAATAATTAGCCCATAAACACTTAGGTTTTCCTAGGCAAAGTAGTGGAAGGGCCCCTCCCAGCCACTTTCAAGCTACTTTCACAAACCCTCAGGCTGCTTTCAGTGACTTTTCTTTCTTTCTTTTTTTTTTTTCCCTAAAGTTGAGGGATTAGTGTTGGGTTAAGAACAAAGTTAAGAGTTGATAAGTATCAAATTCAAAAATAATCTGTTTTAAACACATTCAAAACTAAAATGAGAATAACAGGAAAGGATTTCAGGATTAATCCAACTACCTCATCAGACAAGTGAATAAACCAAGTTCTGGTACAGTTTCAATTAGCTGAGGCTGCTGCAGGAAAAAACATAGAGGAGGGAGCATCAAAAGCAAACATTCCTCATGGTTCGGGTGGCTAAAGCCTAAGAAACAAGTGCCAGCAGTCAGGTTCTTTGTTGATGACTCTTTTCCTTATTATGTGTCACATGGTCTTTTCTTAATGTGAATAAAGGGGAGTTTGGGGGATAGTGGAACAACTTTGGAGACAGATATTAACCCAGTCATGAAGCGCCTAATTTAATCTAACACTAATTACTTCCCAGAGCTTCAACATATATATATAAAGTATTTAAAGAAATGCAAAGAGTAAGTTTTTAGCAGATAGTTGCCAGAATGATTTGCCAATTTCACTTCTAATGATTAGTGGAAAGAGCAGAAATTGGTTTAGATACTCTGAATATGGGTCTGACATCATTTCCTTTGTAAGATGATGTCATACCTGCTATTCAGAAGGGTGAAAAAGCAAATTAAAGGGCCCTCCCTGGTGGCGCAGCGGGTTAAAACACAGCACTAAGAAGCTAAAGCCACTTCCACATGAGTTCTATCCCCGCCTGCCCCGGAGGTGACCACATGGCGCAGCAGACCTCTCCTGACCCGCCCGCTGCTCCCCTCAGCAGTGTGCTTCGTCCATCTGCCTGTTCTGCTCCCCACTCTGTCTCTGGTGAATCCTCTCACCCTCCGCATCTCTGGCCTGTATCCCAGTTCTATATGAATAAATAAATAAATCTTTAAAAAAAAAGCAGATTAAAAAGATAACTAGGAGAATCATTCCAAGCTTTTTCAGGGATATGACTCAACTCTACCCTGTCGGGGTTCCCATAACGGCATTGTTTTATCCACCTTTTCCTCTGCTTCTCTCTTTCTATTAATATTTGTCCTCCTTTCATTCTTGTCATCACATTCAGCATCATCCCTAATGCAATTCTTGTCATCCCGAACAGTTTGGTAAATATTCTGCATTTGTTAACTCTACTACCTTACTTTTCTTCTATCCTTTAGAATATCATCATCTGATTTCTAGTCTCACGCTTCAAAAGTTGAATTGAGTAAAAAATTTATTATTTGAATTTCTTTTATACATTACTATACTATCATCATATTTTATATGTATATGACTTCATTCATCCATTTTAAATAATTGAAGAATTACAGGTCAGAGGGCAGATAACTGATAAATATTAAGCATTTGTCTTGTATTTCTCAAAGCTTGTCCAACTGTAGAAATCATGGCCGTTTGCCTTATCAGTTCCTTTTAAGTCTTCTTACCTTCAAGTTACATTTAAAAATATCAATTCCATACATTCCCCAAGCCTTAGTTGACCCCACCCCTTCTAATATACTAAACTTTATCTTTCCAAGTCCTAAATAAAATGTCCTCTTTTTTTAAATTTTGATTCTAATTAATCTTTATTAAAATTATTTTTTGACTTTAGGCATTAGCAATTCTCATTCTATTCTGGTACAGAGGGGCATTTAAAGTGTGAGCTCCAGACAGAGTTTGAGTTCATCTCTAATGCTCACTAGGTAGGTATGGCATTAAGCAAATGCAACTATTTGCTCCTTCCTTAATCTTACTCTTAAAATTGGGAACATGTTACATCATGAAATTACAGAGAGACTGACATGAAAAAAAGGATATAAAGGGATCACTATAGTGTTTCGCAATTAAGTACTCTATTAAAGGTAACTTTTATTTGCTTTTGAGACACTTACTTCTTTTTTCTTCAATACTAGTTTTAAGCTCTGAATCTCTGAATTCCCTTTACTGGACTCCATGGCTATGTCTTGATTATTATAATCCAGCTTTTCACCCGTAACTTTTTTCCTTATCCCTCCAATCATTTCCATTAGTCCCATGGTTTCACCACCATTTCAATGATATTATTGGAATATAAAGTCAAAGAATAGGCTTATAAACAAATTTATTCTATTTTTCAATATGATGCAATATTTAAATCACCAAAGGTACCATATGAACTCAAATTCATAACTTTTAAGATACATAATGAGTTGTACAGATTACCTAATACACCTTTTTAAATAAATTATAAAATTCAGACACAAAAGAAAGCCAAATGATCAGATCAAGAAATTAGAAATGGTAAGAGGGAATTAGACTTAAAGACTGTATCTTGTTACTATTCATTTAGCTATCAATGAAATTAATAATATTTGATAACAGATTCACATATTAAAAATATGAGTAGATTGAGGTAAAAATTCAATACAATATTAATCTTTTAAATCTATTTAAACTATTATATATTAACTCTTGATTGATAAAAGTGGAAAGAAGTCTAATTTATTGTATTGCTTTAGAAAAATTCTAATAATTTCTCTGAAAGCATACTATAATAGCTAATACGAGAATCAATGTAAAAAAAAACTAGTCTAAAAAACTATTATTATTGTCTTGTTACAAAAATGTGTAAGATTCTAATTGCAATATATTTTCTGTTTTGCAACAGAAAGCTATCTAATGAGATAACTCATGTGTCATAATTACACAGACATTACAGAAGTATTTCTGCCTTGAGAAGAATAATAAGGCATGGGGGAATGTGAAGTCCCATGTATTATATGACATCCTTACATGGAATAAATAAGAATGTAAGAAACCACTGAGCATCTGAAAGTCACAACTAAATTCATCAAATGTCATATTAATCAGTTCCTAATTTATTAGATGCTTATATATGTTTAATATAGCTTCAATGTCATTGTTGCTAATTCTAAGAAAGTTAAGGCATTTTTAGTAGGCATACTTATTAATAAGCATAAAATATCATAACTTGTTAGGAAAATCTGAAAATTTATCAAGAAGATTTGATGAAAGACAAAAAAAAAAACATATGCAACATTATTAAGATAACTACAAATAGAGTTTTGTTCTACCTCACCTTTAGCTAGCTATTTAATGGAATGACCCTCACCTCTTTAAAGCTAGTTTTATCTGACATAAAAATAGAGGCTTAGAACATAAATTGCACCCTACGGCATCTTACTACTCTGAGTGTGCATAAATTTAATAGATATTGCTAACTTTACAAATTACAGAAATCAACTATTTTTGAATTCAACTAAGTTAATTTTACCTAGGGTCTTTAAAGGATCTTAAGAAGCTATTAATATATGACATTCCATTACTGTAAAAGTAATGGTTTTCAGTATTAATGATTTCAAATTTTCTTCATAGTGTAATAAAATAATTGATTTAAATGAATTAAAATTGAATACAAACAAAAGAAGATATTGATTTCTAAGCACCAAAAACAGGATTTGCAGTATTCTAAGTTATTTCACTTATGCATGTATTTTACTAGCAGGTTCAAACAACTGTATAACTTTATGTACATCTAAATTCCTCTGGCAATAAAATGTCTTTCATTCCCATGTAAGCACTTTTTGGATTGAGTTTAAAACACCAGAGAGCACTTCTATCTATTCCCACAAGAAATTCAGCAACTTCTTCAAGATTTTATAGTACATATATAGCAAGAAGATATCCCCAAATCTAATGTCTGTAACTTCTTGTTTCCCATGATTATACCATAGGTAGGACTAGGAAAATCAAATTTCTGCATTTGTGGATTTGGTATAGGGTATATAAATTATAATATGGAAAACTTGCAACTCATTTACTATTTATTTAGTACACTAAACAAAGGGTTTGTCCAGGTAGAGTTACTAAAATGTTAAGATTTCTTTGTAGGTTGAGGAAAAAAAATCACAGCCATCCTGCACTTTGAAGAGAATATCCTGTATGTTTTGTCTATCTTCTCACTGGTAACCTAGATATAGCATGAAGTTTAAGAATCTAAAGAGAATGTACTATTAAGATGCACTTCTTTTAAAAGTCAGGTAAACTGGACAGACACTGAAATAATCTGTTACTGCTTTTTATTTTAAATATATTCATTTATATGTGAATTATATGAACAATATTTCTATATAACATTAATATTTACTAAAGATATGTTCAACAGACATATTTATTGATATGTATCACATGAAATTTATGGCTTTTAAAGTCATTTCTTTACTGGTTTTTAATGTAATGAGTTTTTAGAATAAATGATTCCAAAATAATTTGTTAAGTTTATAATTTGGACCAGAAATGAAGGACATAAACTGCTATCAGATGTTAGATATTAACAAAATGACTTTGTTATGAGTTTAGAATCTGGAGCCAGATTTTCCTGGATTTAAATTTCAGTTCCACTATTTACCAGTCATTGGATATTGGATAAGCTAGTTAAACTTTCTGTTAGAATCACTCTAGGTATTCAAATCTGATTCCTTTCTCCTTTCTAAGAACAAGAGAAGACTGTAATTCTCTATCTTAGAGCCATACAAAAGATATGATGAGCTCTGCAAAATAAACTATAAGCAGCAAAGATATGTATAGAGTGAGGGCAAGATGATAAGATTTTTTTTTCTCTTAGCTACACTGAGAGATAAGACATGGAATGGACAATTACAAAGAATAGAATTTCTATCAAACTGATCCTTGAGTGAGAGTACATGGAAACTAACAATAAGCATATGATTTTAGCAAGAAATATACCTTGGTTGTGTTGAGCTGCTGAGGAATTGGAACTAATTTGTTATTGCAGTAGACTTCACCTAATATGCTCATATACTCACTGTAATTTGCTCATCTAGAACTAGGATAGTAACAGTATCTTAGTTATGTTTTATCATTGTGAAGACATTTCATTAAGAGACTGACACAGTTTTGTAATTCCTTTGGCTTAAAATATTTCATTTATTTGTATGTTTACTGCATAGAAGAACTAGGGTACAGGCCAAAGGTGAGGGGATGAGAGGATTCACCAGAGACAGAGTGGGGAGCAGAACAGACAGACTGAATGAAAAACACTGCTGAGGGGAGCAGTGGATAAGACAAGGGAGACCTGCTGTGCCATGTCCATTAGCTCTCTGGCTGGGGACTGAACTCAGACCACAGTGATGATAGCACCTAGTCTTTAACCTCTAGGCCCCCAGAGAGGCCCTTAAAATATTTTAAATTCCAGAACATCCCAATAGTCATAAAAACCCATATTTAGTCAGCAATAAACTTACATTTCTGCAATATGAAATACCTCAAATAAAAAAACATCTAACTCAACTAGGATATATAATGTCTTTGTCTTCTAGAATATGGGCATCCTGACCAAAAGTCCATTTCTGGACTTCTGATGATAACTTGAATTTTTTAAAACAATTCAGTGAGAAACAATACAGCAGAATGAGAAGTAGTGAAAAAAGTGAAGGATGGTAGACATTGGAGTAGAAAATATACCTCAAGGATCTCATGTAATGCTTTGATTATAGCTTTATCTATCAACCTTTGGAATTGAAGGCCACTTAAATTCCATCTCCAAGTCTAGAAGTAAAGTAAAAAATTTAAATTTGCTTTTTTTTTTGATTCATAAACTTAAGTTTTATAAATAACTTAAATTTCACATGATCTGTATGACATCAGAAAAAAAGCAATATTTCCTTTTCAGATCAGAAAAATATACTATCAATTACAGGAAGGATAAAAGAGAGTTGTTCCTTTCCCAAAGACATTTGTCCTATGGGGAAAACAACTCTAAGGTCATCCATTTAGATATTCATTTATTGTACTTTTTCACTTTAAACTAGAGAAAAAATTAAAAGAACCATTTATTCAAAGCAAAAAGAAAAGGAAATAAAAAAAGATGCACTTCTAAAGGAGCACAGTAATTTCACATTATTTTCACTTTGCTGAACTTTAGGTAAGAATTTATTGACCAAGGAAAGAAATAAATAAATTAGCAGATCTCATGGGACTGAAAGTCTCTGGATGCTGGAGAATTCATCCAATAGAGATGAAATGAAAATAAGATGTTTCCAATACATTTAATTTGGAAAGATAAATTTCATATTTCTTCAATAAACAAATTAGTCACCTTAACATTTTAATTCTGGTAAAGGAATGTTAAGCTGTTTATGCTCACATTTTAGAGAACTGTATAATATATATTACAGTTCAAGAGCATTTATGTTTGTATACATTATTGCACCCATTAAAAATATATAGTACTGGACACTCCCTGGTGGCTCAGAGAGTTAAAGCACAGCACTAAGAAGCTAAAGCCACTTCTGCATGAGGTTGATTCCTGCCCGCCCCAGAGGTGATCCACTAGGTGTGGCAGACCTCTCCTGACCGGCCCACTGCTCCTCCCAGCAGTGTACTTCGTCAGTTGGCCTGTTCTGCTCCCTGCTCTGTTTCTGATGAATCCTCTCACCGCCCCTGCACCTCTGGTCTGTACCCAGTTCTGTATGCATAAATAAATAAATCTTCCAAAAAATATATACATATAGTGCTATGGTGGATACTTTATGAACAAGAAGTCTCCCATGTATGCTGCTGGTAAAACATAATGGCATTGCGGATAACTTTTTTTTTTTTTTTAATGCATACAAAAAGTGCAGTAAAGACCAGAGGTGTGGTGGGTGACAGGATTCGCCAGAGACAAAGTGGGGAACAGAACAGACAGATGTACTGAAACACACTGCTGAGGGGGTCTCAGGAGAGGTCTTACTGGCCATGTGATCAGCTCCCTGGCCTGGGGTCAAGCCAGTGCTGCCCAGACTCAGATTGCTTCACAGTGTTGAGACTTAATCCCTTGCACCACCAGAGAAGCGCCCTTTATGGATAATTTAATAAATTATTAAAACCTAATAGCTTAAGGCTTTTATATTTTAAAATTATTTATTGAACAGGGACTATCTGTCCAGTATGTGTAACCAATATCCCTAAGAAGGTGTTTGTTATTTCCTTGGAACAATACTAGTCAAGAAAGAAAATAAATAAATATTTAACAAAGGAAAAATGACACCTTTGTCCATATTATGCAGTGAAATTTAACTAACATGAAAAAGCATCAAATCCCCTCAAAAGAAAAAAATAAATATTTCATTTCCCCAAATTATCACTAGTTCAATGAAAAAAACAGTAAGTGTTATTTAGGCCTAAAATATTAGAAACAGATTTTAAAGCATATTATCTAGTAATATATTAATCAGAGAAACGAGTATCCTCACATACTATAAGTGCTACTGCAAATGATTAAAAATACTGAGATAGCTTTTAAAACATAATGGGGGCCCTCCCTGGTGGCACAGCGGGTTAAAGCACAGCATTGAGAATCTAAAGCCGCTTCCGCATGAGTTCGATTCCCGCCTGCCCCGGAGGTGACCACATGGTGTGGCAGACCTCTCCTGGCCCACCCGCTGCTCCCCTCAGCAGTGTACTTCATCTATCTGCCTGTTCTGTTCCCCACTCTGTCTCTGGTGAAGCCTCTCACCGCCCCTGAGCCTCTGGCTTGTACCCCAGTTCTGTATGCACAAATAAATAAATCTTAAAAAAAAAATAAAATAAAATAAAACATAATGGGAAAGATTGTTTTTACACACCTTTTTAAAGCACATAATCAATATTTATTAACTTACACTAAATAATAATGACTGCTTACAGAATGTAAGAAACTTCAATGAAAAAGATGTTTATATAAACTGTTGAAATTGACATATATCAAATATTGAAATTCACATGGCAAATCTATGTGACTAAATTCTATTTTGCTCAAAATTGATAGAGATTACTAGTTAAGATGTGCAAAATTATCATAACTTATTACACAGTAGATGGAATGATTTTGAAAATCTTTAAGTTCCATAGGAATAAATTGACGTGGATAAAGGCAAAAAAATCAGAATGAAGAGCATTACATACAATGAGTATGAGGAATAAGCAAGTTTTGAAAAAGTTAAATGGACAACAGGGGAATTTATGGTGGAAGAAAAAATGTATGGACAAGAGCACAGAAAGACCAATAATTAAGTAGTACTGTGAAATAAAAGAAAACCATGGTCTAATTTTAGTGAAAATAAATGATGGGCAGAGGAAAAGAGACTAGAACTAGTCTTTTTATAAGCTAATACTTATTGAAACTGACTCTATGCCAAGAACTGTAATAATGCTTTAAATTCATTATCTTATTTAGTTTCACGTGTCCAGGAAGCAGGTAAATACTTTTAATTCTATCCCATAGGGCAAAGTGCAGGTAAGGGGGGGCACTGAGCCCAGTGCCTCCCCGACTTCCTGCCTCAGTGCCTCCACTACTGACCGTGACAACTGTCAGGCAGTCTCTTAAGTGTCATATTAAAATAATTGGCTCACAGTCTCTGGTGCAGAGGACTGTTGTGAAAATGAAATGATGTCAAGAAGAAAAGCTTTTATGACAGTGGCTGGAAAATGTTGAAAATGTTAGCCATTTTTATTAAATGGAAAAATTGAAAAATCCAAACTCTAAGCTCAAGGTAACCCCTCTAGTATCTTGTGGAATAGAGAATTAATGCTTCGTCTCTCTGATTTGAGTCTTGGCTTAAAGGCATCCCAGTACCCCTTGGACATGAAAAGCCCTCCCACACCTTGGTTACCATGAAAAGCCCTCCCACACCTTGGAAATAGAAGAAAATGCCTTCTCCTCTGACTTACTACACAGAGGCAAAGCAGAAATTCAGTCTTTAATGGAAGAGAGTTCTCAGACACTGGGCTTCTCCATACCATGTTTGGAGATATCTACCATTTTTTTTTTTTAAGGTTTATTTATTTATGCAAATAGAACTATAGAACTGGGGTACAGGCCAGAAATGTAGGGGTAGTGAGAGCATTTACCAGAGACGGAGTGGGGAGCAGAAAACAAGCTGACTGACGACGAAGTAAACTGCTGAGGGGAGCTGCAGGCAGGTCAGGAGAGATCTGCCGAGCCATGCGGGTCACCTCCAGGGCGGAGATTGAACTCATGCATGAGGAAGTGGCTTTAGCTTATTAGTGCTGTGCTTTAACC
>NW_004567111.1:28747960-28782949 GCF_000260355.1 Condylura cristata
TATCTACATTTTTAAAGAAAGCATGTGTTCATCAGCAGAGAGAAAGAGTGGGTAGCTTTGGAAACAAAAACAGGAATAATCCCAAAGGAAGTGTGCATCCATGCGCTGAGCCATGGAGAGGCTCGGCTCTGAGTATGCCTTTTCCACTGGCTGCACAGTCCCAGGCTCAGTCTGCTGTAAATAAACATCTGATTCACTTAACAATTAAATTCTCCCAGTACTTTTATTTCCACTTAGATCTGTGTTTAGAGAGAATATATTGGCCATGTCATGAGAGGATACAAGTCTTTAATATAGTTATGTTTTCAGTGTATACTGATTTTTTGCAGCGATCTTGCAACACGAATTACTTTAAATTAGTCTTATATTTTATTTTCTAAACCAACTTATTTTTTAAGAGTGAAAGAGGTCACTTGTCAGTGCCTGGAGTCCCTAGGCTAAAACCACACTGTCCTCAGGAAACGGGAACTTACATAGTCTGGCCTAAATGGTTGTATAGCCTAGGACACTCAAAATAACAGTGCCTGAATTAAGGTGAAGCTTCGAAGATTTTTTTTTTTTAAAGATTTATTTGTGCATACAGAACTGGGGTACAGGCCAGAGGCTCAGGGGCGGCGAGAGGCTTCACCAGAGACAGAGTGGGGAGCAGAACAGGCAGATCGACGAAGGACACTGCTGAGGGGAGCAGCGGGCGGGTCAGGAGAGGTCTGCCACGCCATGTGGTCACCTCCCGGGCAGGCGGGAATCGAACTCATGCGGAAGCGGCTTTAGATTCTCAGTGCTGTGCTTTAACCCGCTGTGCCACCAGGGAGGGCCGAAGCTTTGAAGATTTTAAGTCATGGGTATATGATCTTGAATAATGTGCATAATGCCTTAAATCTAATTCCCCCATTTTAAAATTGGATAATAATTCCCATTTGGGAGGGTTAGTGTGAGAATGTGCATACCACACCTCTATGCATAAATGTGTGTGTCTCTCTTGATATAAATATGTACATACATATACATCTTACTCTAGTGAATGTTCAAAAACTGGCCGCTACTATCATAACTCAGCATTCTAATTCAAGACTCTCAGGCCTCTTATGCAGCAGGCAGCTGACTTTTCTCAGGCATCATGCTCTGTTCTATGTGATTTCTTTAAATTTCTGTATCTGTCATGTTCCCATAATTATCAGTTCTCTGTGCATTACTATAGTGAAAACCAAATTATGTAACTTAATTCTGCCTTCCTCCAACAGATGGCAATATAAAGCATTGGTTTCATAATGCTTATGAACCATCTTTTAGTAGTTAATATGTTTTTAATTAGGGACATTTCTGTTTTGTACCAGAAGCACTATCATATAATAGATTATTTGACCAAGTGCAGGCCACTTTGAGTAGGAATAAACAAGTCTCCTTAAAAGGAAGAATATTAAGTGTTACCTGGGAGAAGTCATTTTCAAATTTAGGTGAGTTCTACCGACAGGAAATATTGTAAATGTTCAGAATTTAAGAACTTCAGGCATACAATTAGGAGATTTAAGAATTTGGGTGACTAGAATTATAGAAATGAGTTCCTGGTGGTGATTAGTAGAAAACAGAAGAGATCTTTAGAGGTAACCAAGTTAAGCAAAAAGAGGAACAAGAAAAATCAACATGGACATAAGAGATCAGAAATATAACATGCTATTCAGATATACAAAAATGCTATTAAGTGTAATGCCATAGAAGTCTGTGTAATGAGTCATAAATATATGAATGACATATGAGGAAAGTTACAGCAACAAAAAGTCTAGGACTTCTCTGTTGTTTATACATTTCTTCAGTATCTGATAACTTCTAGGGAATATGCCCTATACTTGCTGAGATCTCCTGAAGGGGTAATGTATGGGTGAGTCATGATTTCTAATATTTTTTGATAAACAGCAAGTGATTAGTGAAACCCAACCTTTGCAAAGAAGGTCACAGCATCAAAGAGGTTGGGCATCAAAGAGGTTAATGGCAGACTGTGGTCTATACATTTCAGAGAGCCCTTTCTGGGACAGAGATTCAAAGGACCCATGTCTAGCCCAGAATTTTCTCTTACATATCATATGTATATGGGAAATGGCACCTGGAATCATTATCACCTGATTTCCCACAGATATACTGAAATATTCATGCACACAGCCAATCACAATACCTCAAGTTTCTTAGCTTCCTAGCTAGTATATCTTCTATGTAAAATGCCTTTTTGGATCATTACTGAATACTTTAACAAGTTCTAGCAGGAGTCTAATAAGTTTAGTTTGTGTAAAAGGAGGTATTGAAATGTGGAAGTGGCATGTTTTGTTTTAACGTCCTTTTATTTTCAAGACAGCATACATATATATTCACATTTAGAAAAAGGAGAATTGCTTCTATGGAGAATATATGTCATGTTTATGACACACACAAAGAATGTTTTTAATATTTTCCATTGAGAGAAAAAGACAATTAAAAATATTTGCTTTCTACATAAATATCTCAATCTCCTTTTTTCTCCCTAGATTTCTTTTTTATTTTTGTCTATTTAAATGACACAAATTCTAAAATCTGGGTAATAATATATATTAATCTATTAATATTCATCTTACTATAATTGTTTGACTTACTTTAAATCCTAAAAGAACATATGAATATTTAAAAATAAAATTAATAATATAATTTACCATTGTTATTAGCAATGTTCTACTTAAATAAATAAATAAATACATATATAAATGACTAATTTATATATCCATAAAGAGAAGTAATCCTCCAAAATTTATAATTACAATTGTTGTATTCTAAATAAAGTTGATATCAATTAGACCATATTCAAATGCTATCCAGAATTAAGAATGATTAGACATGTAGAATATTTGTAATTTCACTATGAGAAGCATATTACTTTCACATAATAAATATCTTACTATCATGTAACTCCAAGCTGTTAATGAAAAATTTACAAAAGTTTCTTTTTTTTTATTATCGAATTGAGAAAGAAAATATTTACTTTTTCATAAGTATGACTTACACATATTTTATTGAAATCCATGATTATTCAATTTTGCCACATGTTTGGTATTTTTTTGAAATGATTCTATCACTGTCAGATTCTATGCATTATTTATATGTAAATACTCAATACTCTACATTCGCTTACGTAAGTGGATAATAGAATATCCCGAAGATGAAGAACAAAAACTAACATTAAAATAAACTACCTCAATTTTTCCTTGTGCAGTTCTAACTTGGGCACTTTCTGATTTTATGAGCTTAGAGAGCCTAGTTATTCTTAAGAGCCTTAGGTTCCCTGTCTTTAAAGGGCCTAATCATTAACTTGCAGGAGGGTCTTGGTGAAGATTATAGAGCACATGGCTGGCAAAAATTGGGTGTTCAGTAATAGGTAACTAATAGCCATAAATGAAATTGAGATCAGCAACCTCTCCCGCTTCTTAACCCAAAAGTAAAAGCTAGTGATCATACTTGAACTTGTAAGTCACTGGCAGAGACTACCTTTTACCCTAAGTAACAGTTTGTTTCTTTATATTTACATAGGCTGAGATCAGAATAGTTATACAGTGTTTTTTTGTTTTAATCCCACCTTCGATTCAATGAATCAGCTAAAAGGAGATTTTAAAAAGGCAAAAAAAAAAATATGTTGATCTGTGTAAAAGCATTACCTGAGCACAAATTTTTATTAAGCTTTTCCAAATGTGACAGTTCAGTGTGTGGATGTGAAGAATAGATGTCTAAAGGATACAGGGTACAGGATCAGTACCCAAAAATGAAATTTAGAATGATTTCTTTCCTTCAATGGATTTATTTCGCCCCTGACCTAATTTCTATGCTAATTTATAGGGGTTTGATTGCTTTATTCTCTGAACAGCCCACACCTCTCTCTTCTTGCCTGTCTCCCAGGGCCTAACTGCAGGAAGTAAGGAATATATATCACCAATAAACTGCATTCCTTTAGCTGCTCATTATTCTGCAACTGCTGATCCACTTTGTGGATTTTCCATGCCCTTCATTTTTCTCCTCCTCCATATTACTACCTTTCTTTTGATGATTTCACTGCTCATTATCACCTCTACCAGAAGTGAGAAAGAATAATGTGAAATTTAAATGAGTTGAAAATGACTTTTCAAATTTATTTTGAGGATAAGGAGAGGAAGTTGAAAATGCATGCTAAAAATAGACCTAGGGTTTTCTAATGACTTCACCCAGCTCTACTTATCCCTGTTGAAATGATGCTAATTGAGTTCTCAAAATTTAAAAAAAAAAAATATCCAATCCAGTCATGCTCCTTTCTCTTGGAACTGGAATATATAGAGGGGGCTTGGGGGTGGGGGTGGGGGGGTTGGAGAGAAGAAATGTGACATCTAATTACACATTTTTTCTCAAAAAATAGTACTAGTTAACAAACATTTAACCTTACAGAATCACATAGTTGATCATTTAGTAAATGTTTTAGAAGACAGGTTTTAATTATATTAAATTAGCTTTATACCCTTTCCATAGGTAGTACGCATTTACATTGTTTTATAAAATTAGCCTGCTCTTTTAGTAAAAGAATTGATGTGTTGATTTCCTACTATTTCACAAGTAATTTGTGAGTTATGTAGGGAAAATGAGATAGGATTTTTGTAATGGTAGACTGATATTTTTGAACAATTTATCCAAGATAGTGCTATTTTTAAAAAAAATATTTGTAAAGTATAAAACTAATAAATTAATTAAAAATAAAGAAATTAACTAGTATAGATGCCAATTTTTAGGGCAAAGACTTCTGGAGATAATAAATAGTAGAAAAAACAAATGCTGTTTTTCTAAGTTATCTTCTAATAGCAGGTAAGCCTAACCCCATAAACTATTAGTATTCTAGAAAAGGATGTTTTTGAGAATTTGATTTCACTATGGTTCATCTCTCTTGTTCTCAAATAATATATACATTAAGAATAAACTAGTAGAGGACCCTGCCTATTGGGACAAGGATTTAAAGTGCAGCACGGCTAAAGCTAACCTACCACAGCTGAGTCAGCAGGTCTTCTGATCCCAAGCCAGGGAGGTGACTCACTTGGCACAGCAGACCTCTCCTGTTCTCCTTGCCCACTGCTCCTCTCAGCAGTGTATTTTGTCGATCTAATCTGCCTGTTTTGCTTCCCACTCTATCTCTGGTGAATCCTCTCATCACCCCTGCACTTCTGGCCTGTACTCCAGTTTTGTATTCATATATAAATAAATCTTTATTAAAAAAAAAACAATAACGTTGATAAAATTACAACTTTGCAACATTTGAAGTGTATATTCCAATATGCAGAGGTAATGTATTTTAGGTCTACGAATTGGGAAAGAGTTAATCTACCAAATACTGAGATGTTTGTTTGTGTGCATGTCTATTTAAGAAACAGTAATTAACTAACAAAGTTTATTTCCGAGTTGAATCCAACAGTGTTTTCTTATTGTAGGTGAATGAATGATAAATGTTTGTTCACTCCAATTACATTTAGTGTTTATAGGTACCAGATTTACCTTTTCAGCAAAAGGTGAAGCAAAGTAGAAAGATCATGTACTATGGAGATTGGAATACCCAATCTAGTCACCATAGTAACTGACATGTAATTTATGACTGTATATTGATATAATAATACCTACATTGTAAACCTGTTATGAAGATTTGGTAAACAAACATATAAATCACCCAATACCATGTTCAGAACACAAGGGCACTCAGTGATGTTGATTTTATCATTTCTAGCTACTGTATTGATTTTACAAATGTGACCACTTTTCAATCTTGATTACTAGATAAAAGACTATTATTTGTTTAAATTATACATTTCTAAAATAATATTCTTTAAAAAATACTTATATTGCATATGAATATATAATACCACACTATGTTCACATTATCATGTTTATATTTTACATAGGTAAGGTGTGCATTATACGTACATACATGTTTTCTAAGTTATGTAATGAAACTGCTAATTCCATGTATTATATTAAAAAACAAAAAGTGAAGTGGTCGTGAAGTAATATTCTAAATTGTGATTAAACTACAAGGAGCCCTAAACTAACCATACACAGGCTTATGACTTAAAATAGTTTTAATCTCCGTGTATAGGTAAATTACATGAAACTCTGTGACTGCAGTACTTCATTAAAAATTTTAAATATTACAACCAGAATTAATTGAAAAATACAAATAAAACACAGCACTACTAAAATTTTCCATTTTCAGAGTCTGTTTGCCAAACATACAAGGTATGATGATGTTAGTTGATAGAAATTTATAAGCCCAGTTACAGCTTTATAAGGAGCAATAGCTACAAGGAGAAAATGTTTACAATGAATAAAAAGTACTATTAACATTCAGGGGTATAATGCAATAAATAGTAGACAAATGAACCTGTATATCATCATGAGATGTCTTTCAATGACAGATATTAGGCAAACTTTTCCACACACATATGGGCATATAATTGGTGTGGGTATTTTTATAGGAAATTAACACAGAGAGGTACAATGACTTGTACCTCTGAAGTCACACCACAACTTAGCAGCAACAAGAATAGCATCTAAATACCCTGTTGGGTTCTGCCTCAGTATACCATCTATTTTATAGTCATTTTCCTTGTCTATAGAAATATAATCTAATTATTCTTCTAGAGCAATTTTTACAAAACAACTGGGAAGCAGGCACAGAGCAATTGAGATATCTGAGAAGTTCACAAGTATTATTTTCAAGAGACTAACAGCATAGAAGCTCTTTAATTTATCTTTAGAAAGTAATATGTGACACGAGATGGTAGGTCACAGACTGGCGTCATAAGGAACAGGAGTTTGAGAATGTTTTCATCATGCCTAGAAAGAAGGGACAGGAGAAGAAAGATGGGCATTTAGGCCCATTATTGTAAACCTATAGGAAACCTCTCCTTAGATCCTCAAAGAGGAAAGATAATAACAAGTAGCTCAGTTCCATTTTGGAATGTGACAGGTAAGGTATTTACGCACAATTATGCCAAAGTCTCCCCATCTTGATGACAAATTTCCATGTAGGCACTTTGAAATAACCACAGAAACTACAGCAAAGTTGCAAACATCTCTAGAATGTGTTTAATTCTGTGTTTCAACTGACATTATTGTTTATATGTTCATGCTTTTTAGAAACACTCTAGAAAAATATATTGCCAGATAGATTGAATTTCTTGCCAGTTTAATGAAAGGGAGGAGCATTAATAATTCTTTCCATAGAGAGCAGCTGGATGATATGGCCAAACAACCGAGATTCTGCTGGGATGGGGTATTTGAAAAAGAAACTTCTGTGCCAAAGGCAATCTTACTGCCAAGTAAAGAAAGAGCCTAAGAAAATTAAAGTCCAGGGAAAATTAAAGGTTGAGAAAATAATTACAAAAGAGATGATGTCACTTCATTTTGACTGTCTACATAAACAATAGCTTCTGTATATTATTCCTATAAACAAAGGGTAAACTAAAGAAAGAGTTCCCTGTATTTTCACCAAATAAAAAATGAGTGATCTTAACCTGTTGTAAAACAAATGGTCTGTGAAGAAGATATACAGTCATCCATTGCTATCTGCAGAGAAATAGAATTAGCCCAGAGTAAGGGGCCAGCCTTCATGTTCTCTGATTCCTGATGGATTGCCCAATTTTGGCCATGTGCCCCAAACTTCCAGAAGATGTGGAAATTGTGTGAAGACATAAATTAAACACATTTCAGAAGCAGCTTGGTACTGATTTTTGAAGTTGGATATGTTCCAACTACAGACCCCAAAGTAAATATTTATCAATAATGGTAAATTTTCAGCTGGAGGGCAGAGGCAGCTGTGCAAGTAAGGAGAGGCAAATCAGACTTCCGGGACTGTTCTGTTCACCAGCTCTATATTGGCTTTTTCACCCATGTGTTCATATGAGCATGGGTTTACCGTTCATCAGCCCTCTAGTTTCACTCTGATATGCTTAAGGGAGCTATTTTCATAAGCCAAATTCATATAATATGCCAGACCTGCATTACAGGCAGTTTTGTTGTGAACTCTATCATATTCCGATTTTACAATAATAAACTATTTTACTAATACCAGGTGTTTTGATGTAGTATATTGTCAATTCTTAGGACTTTGTGTCCAAAATTAGTGGAGAGAAGGAGAAAATAGGGTCAGAAGGAAAATGATTAGCTCAACCAAGCAATTTATATTGTAGCTAGCATAGGATAGAAAAAGAAAACTAAGGTATATTCTATGGGAATGTCAGATCTTTCTCTGACCTAAGAGGAAGACTTTCTATTTTTAGGTTCATTCACTAGTTAGTCAGCAGGAAAGATTTTATGTTCAGGGTAGTGCACATGTTATCTCAAAACCTAGAGAGGAAAAGAAATATCCACTCAGGGGAAAGACCAGCAGTCTACCCATTACCTTCACAGCAACCTGCAGATCAAAAAGTGTCCCACCGACAAAGCAATGGAGTCTATCACCAAGCCTGATTTTATAAATGAGAAAACAGATCACACAGCTATTTGGTATCAAAGCCAGAGGAAAACCAAGCATTTTTACACCAAACCCCTCCAAGATTACTTTTGAAAGGACCACTTCCCCACTAAGTATTCCAAGAATAAAAGTAGTAAGTTGAAAGTAAGCATTTTTAAAATCTATGCTACAGTGAGTATCTTAAAAGAATAAACTAAAATGCACCACTTAGAGAAATATGTTAAAATCGCTTGCAGGCAGAACTCTTTCGTGTTATCGCATAATTCATTCCACTGTTTTCTTTGGTTCCTTCCCTTGGCCAGAAGCCCCGGCTGCCTCTGAAGTGAGACCACAAGGCAGACACCCAGAGACTCTTGAGCCTACAACGAGGTGACGCTCTCCCGCCAGCCACCGACAGCAAAGAATCAAAATCGAAACCTCTGAATTTACACATTTGATTTTAAGGCTCAGAACACCTTACAGAGAGTTGGAAAATCCTTCCTTCCGCAGAGAAAAGTGGGTTCTTTTCACTCTCTGTGCAAACACTGCCGGATCCAAGTCTGTTGGAGAACTGGTGGCAAAGCAAGCGATTTGGTATCGTGCCTGGGACTGCTCTGTAGCGCCGACTTCCTCCCTCTCTATTCAGATATAAATGCAGGCTTATTTATTTATTCTCATTCTCCCTCTGAAGCGCGCAACCTGTGGACTTGGTTTCTGACTGGTGCGACCCGGCGAGAGGCTAGTGGGCGCGCGCTTCGGTGCCCGACCCAGTGGCGCCTGGTGGCCCTCTTCTAGGCAAACGCCATCCGGTATCTCCGGCGGGGTCTGACGTCTCGGGCAGGAAATCATGACTGTGCCCCTCTTGCCCCTTTGCCTTTCTGCCCCCCTTTCGTTCCCTTAATTGATGAGCCAGTGACTATTGGCTGAAGTTCCCCAGCGATTTGCATGAACAGAGAGGGAGTGTCTTCCGTCGCCCTCCCGACTGGAGCGCGCTGACTGCAGCCTCCCTGGGAATGCGCGGCGGAGCGAATGCGCGCAGCTCGCGGGCCCTGGCAGTGAGCTGGCGCCTGGCGACCTGGCACCCGCGCCTGGATATGGGGCTTCTCAGCCGTCCCAGGAGCAGCACCAGCCACGGAAATCTGCCGGTAAGTGTTGGGATGCAGAACCTTACACCGGGACAAGTTGCTGGACTATAAGGCAGCTTCCACTTCTTGCTGATTTTTCAACCTTTTTACCTACATCCAAACTTCACGGAAAGGTTGGGAAGAAAGAGAGGGAGTTTGGGGTGTGTGTCTTCATTTTAGCAAGGAATAAGTAAGTGTTAGGGTCGCGAGAGGAAGTTTCCGAAGCATAAATGTAGACAGAGGAGGTGGAGGGGGTCTGGAGGTGTGCTCAAATCGCCTCAGATGCAGGCGTTCTGAGATTGTTTCCTGCTGCCAGCATCTGGCTAGGACTGTCTACTGCAATTGACAAATTGTTTTTGCATAATCATTTTTTCCGCGTTGATATCTATTCCCCTAGGGGAAGAGGATTAGTGGTTTGGTACTAGGGGGAAGATTCAGACCTGCCGATTTGAATCAAGATGCGGGCTCAAATGAAATTCACTTCTCCCTTCAAGTGTTTATTAAAAAATAAATGGTAGGTGAAGGATCCTAAGGAGAAAATTGTTGTATTTCCACATATTGTTGTTGATATTGTTATTTCTGGTGCCATAATCATGTACTTCGCGTTCCAGAATCCCGAGTGGTAGAAACATTTCAGTGGGACATAAATTGCCCACGTCTCTGGACTCTGCACGACCAACCCCTCCCTCCCAAAGCCCAGCCGGCGCTTTCCTGTCGCGTTGCGCAGTCCTTCAGTTAGAGTCCTCTCCACTCTAGCGTGTGTTTCCAGGGATGCCTTACGGTTTGGGATTCCAAATGCTCTCTAGTCTGTGGTGGCGACTGGGGAGGAGAAAGGGGGTGGCAGGATAGAAAGTGAATAGAAAGCAAAATAAGTTTGGGACCACTGTTGCCTCTTACACCTCCCCGTTGCAGCAAGTTTCCCCAACATATTCTCTGACTGGCTGTAGATATTTTGCTTCTGAGAACCGGGACTGGGCAGCAATGACCCTAAGACACTGGCTTCAGAGTCCGTATCTGTTCCGCGTGCGTGTAACCAGCCTTTCCCCCGCCCCTCTTTCAGCATCTGCTTCTGGTTTTCCTCTTCGTGGGACCCTTCAATTGCCTCGCGAGTTACAGCCGGGCCACGGAGCTTCTGTACAGTCTGAACGAGGGACTGCCTGCGGGGGTGCTCATCGGCAGCCTGGCAGAGGACCTGCGGCTGGTGCCCCGGGGCGCGGGGAGACAGGACCCGCAGGCGCAGTCTCCGGAGCGCGCTCGCGGGGAGCGGAACCCCCCTCTCTCCTTCAGTCTAGCCTCCCGAGGACTGAGTGGCCAGTACGTGACCCTAGACAACCGCTCCGGGGAGCTGCACACTTCTGCCCAGGAGATCGACCGGGAGGCCCTGTGTCTTGAAGGAGGTGGAGGGGCTGCCTGGGGCGGCAGCATTTCCATCTCCTCACCTTCCGCTGACTCTTGTCTTTTGCTTCTGGATGTGCTAGTCCTGCCTCAGGAATACTTCAGATTTGTGAAGGTGAAAATTGCTATCCGGGACATCAACGACAATGCCCCACAGTTCCCCGTTTCCCAAATCTCTGTTTGGGTCCCAGAAAATGCACCTGTAAACACCAGGCTAGCAATAGAGCATCCTGCCATGGACCCAGATATAGGCACCAACGGGGTGCAGACCTACCGCTTACTGGACTACCATCGTATGTTCACCTTGGACGTGGAAGAGAATGAGAATGGGGAGCGCACCCCCTACCTAATTGTTATGGGCCTGTTGGACAGAGAGACCCAGGATCAGTATGTGAGCATCATCATAGCCGAGGATGGTGGGTCTCCACCTCTGTTGGGCAGTGCCACCCTCACCATTGGCATAAGTGACATTAATGACAATTGCCCTCTCTTCACAGACTCACAACTCAATGTCACCGTGTATGGGAATGCTACAGTGGGCACACCAATTGCCACTGTCCGGGCTGTGGATAAAGACTTGGGAACCAATGCTCAGATCACCTACTCTTATAGCCAGAAAGTCCCCCAAGCCTCCAAGGATTTATTCCATCTAGATGAAACCACCGGAGTCATTCAACTTTTCAATAAGATTGGGGGAAGTGTTCTTCAAACTCACAAGCTCACCATCCTTGCTAATGGACCAGGCTGCATCCCTGCTGTGATCACTGCCCTGGTGACAATCATCAAAGTCACTTTCAGGCCACCTGAAATTGTTCCTCGTTATATAGCAAATGAGATAGATGGCATTGTGTATCTGAGAGAACTGGAGCCTGTAAACACTCCAATTGCATTCTTCACCATAAGAGACCCAGAAGGCAAATATAAGGTGAACTGCTACCTGGATGGTGAAGGGCCATTTAGGTTATCACCCTACAAACCATACAACAATGAATATTTGCTAGAAACTACAAAACCCATGGACTATGAGTTACAGCAGTTCTATGAGATAGCCGTGGTGGCCTGGACCTCTGAGGGATTTCATGTCAAAAAAATTATTAAAGTGCAACTTTTAGATGACAATGATAATGCCCCAATTTTCCCCCAACCCTTGATAGAACTAACCATTGAAGAAAACAACACACCGAATGCCTTTTTAACTAAGTTACATGCTACAGATGCAGACAGTGGAGAGAGAGGCCAAGTTTCATATTTTCTGGGGCCTGATGCTCCATCATATTTTTCCTTAGACAGTGCCACAGGAATTCTGACAGTTTCTACTCTGCTGGACCGAGAAGAGAAAGAAAAGTATAGGTACACAGTCAGAGCTGTGGACTCTGGGAAACCACCTAGAGAATCAGTGGCCACGGTGATGCTCACAGTATTGGATAAAAATGACAACAGCCCTAGGTTCATCAACAAAGACTTCAGCTTTTTTGTGCCAGAAAACTTTCCTGGATATGGTGAAATTGGAATTATTAGTGTAACCGATGCTGATGCTGGACGGAATGGATGGGTCGCCCTCTCAGTGGTGAACCAGAGTGATATTTTTGTCATAGACACAGGAAAGGGCATGCTGAGAGCCAAAGTTTCTTTGGACAGAGAACAGCAAAGCTCCTATACATTGTGGGTTGAAGCCGTTGATGGGGGTCAGCCGCCCCTCTCGTCTACTGCAAAAATCACGATTCTCCTTCTAGATATCAATGACAACCCTCCTCTAGTTTTATTCCCTCAGTCTAACATGTCTTACCTACTGGTTTTGCCTTCTACTCTTCCCGGGTCCCCAGTAACAGAGGTCTATGCTGTTGACAAAGACACCGGCATGAATGCTGTCATAGCCTACAGCATCATAGGAAGAAGAGGTCCTAGGCCTGAATCCTTCAGGATTGACCCTAAAACTGGCAACATTACTTTGGAAGAGGCATTGCTACAAACAGATTATGGACTCCATCGTTTACTGGTGAAAGTGAGTGATCATGGTTATCCCGAACCTCTCCATTCCACTGTCATGGTAAACCTATTTGTCAATGACACGGTCAGTAATGAGAGCTACATAGAGAGCCTTTTAAGAAAGGAGCCAGAAATTAACATAGAAGAGAAAGAGCCACAGATCTCAATAGAACCAACTCACAGGAAGGTGGAATCTGTCTCCTGTATGCCCACCTTAGTGGCACTTTCTATAATAAGCTTGGGTTCTATCACAATTGTCACAGGGATGGGTATATATATCTGTCTAAGAAAAGGGAAAAAGCATCACAGGGAAGAGGAAAATTTTGAAGTACAAATTCCATTAAAAGGAAAAATTGACTTGCATATGAGAGAAAGGAAACCAATGGATATTTCTAATATTTGATATTTTGTTATGGAAAAACAAAGGGATGTTTTAACAGACTGTGTGTAGTCTTTACCACTTCAATAAGAGTGTGTGGATGGCAGTTCCAATGAAGGATGACTAATTTATAAGTTGTACTATAGTGTAAATAACTGTTTACAGGTTTTTAAATTCAAAATCAGAGGTTATAAGATGTGTACAGCATTTTTTAATGAAAATTGTTACTAACAGCTAAAGAACCGTGATAAAAAAAAAAAAAAAAAGCTTGGACATAATTTTCAGCTTTCATAAACCAAGCAGGTAATTGATAAAACCTGGAAACAAAGGTAAGAAAATGGTATATTGCCTTTTTTATTTTATTATTTTTTTTTGGGGGGGGGGAAATCTCAAAAGTACTTTAACCACAAGAGGGCATCAGTTGATCCTTTGCAAGGAACTGTTTTGAGCTATTGTACATGATAGTTGTTGTACATGAAATTAATGAGAGTATATTTTAAATATATTGTTTTTAACATTTAACAAATAGGAAACTAAAGTAAATTTAATTCCCCTTTAAATATATAATAAAAAAGAAATGCATTTATATAAATAGAATGATTATTACCTCACAAGTACGTTCTGTATAGTTTGAAAGAAGGCATTACAAAGAAAGTGCAATTCCTTTTTAGCTAGGATTAAAAATATCCACTGTGTTAAAGATTCAGCTTGCTGGAGTATTTCGCTTTCTGTGCACTGAAATCATTATCTGTTTGTTTTACCACTGCACTGGCCATTATTACAGGGATATATATATATATATATATATATATATATATTTTTTTTTTTTCTGTACAGAAAATGTATCTAGAAATTATGTCCAAGAAAAATAGTCACAAGCAAAGAAATGTTTCGCTCCTTAGTTGCTTCCTAGGTGTCCATGACATTTTTGTGTGCTTTCCCAACACATCAACAGGGCTTTATGCTTGTGTTATATATTAGCTTTTTAAATCTTTAAATTCTGTCATCACATAGAAAATCAAAATTATATTAGTATAAAATTATTCTAGAAGCTAAAGTACACAGCTGGCTGTTTAGGTCGGGCATTTTATATGAAAATTATACTTACCTTTTGTTGTTGTTTAGGTTTGCTGGCCACCATTTCTGGCTTCCTTTCTCTGGCTTTGGATTTAGTCCAAGAGTTTATTTGTAAGCCCAGCAGCAGATTTCTTTGATAATTTAGCTTTTACTGAATCCTTTGCAATGCAGTAAGCTGGTTCATCAGTGATTGATTACATTCACTTCATTGTGTGAGCTGGAAATTTCATTTTATATGAGATCTATAGCAAACTTATCTGTAAACAAGGAATGTGTTAGCTTAAACTGGTCATTCTGCTTTCTGGCATCATATGTCTGTACTGTACTAAACGTGTTTATATGTCTGAAAATTAAAGGTATATATATTTTCATAATTTTTTTCTCATTTTTACCATTTTATATTCAAACATGGGCTTGTTCTTTCACTGAAGTGCCTGCTATTGGCATTTGTTTGCTTTCAGAGCTAAATGTGAGTGAACTGTAAATATTCTGTTATGATAAGTTTATATTAAACTAATTCATTACTCAATTAAACACTGGGTAGGTCATGAAATATGTGTGTGGTTATAGATATTTGTACTATAGAGTGCACCTATATGTTTAATAGAAATTTGTGTGAACACTTATGCCCATGCATGTGCACATGCATATTAATTTATTATTGATTTAGCATAAATTATAAGCTTTCATTTTGACAGAGCAAATCATCTGCTAGATGTATTACAACAGCTTTCAATAAATTTCAAAGTGAATATACACTGCAGAAAAGACAATTGAATGAAAACATCCAAGATCTTTTTAATTCGTATTAAATTACCTTCTTGCTTTCTTCAAGTTGACAGTTTAAATAAATAAAATAATAAACATATGAGGCAGTAGTGTTTTACAAAAAGAAAATTTATTTTTGTTGGAAATTCTGTTGTATGAGAGGCCCCTAAGACACTAATATCATCTAACTTCCAAAATTTCTATTCATAACTGATGAATTAAGAATTGACCAACTGATAAAAAAAAATCTTTGTAAGTGCAACTACTTAGCCAATAGTGTAAAAAATATATATATATTCATGTCTAAATCTGAAGAAGTTTCAAGTGTTTGGGAGCATAGACTACATCTCTAGCATGAGAAATGCCCATAACATTACCAAAAAGATGTATTTCTGAAAAACTTTTTGTGACAGGATTTCTTTTATAAAAACATCTCATTCACATAAAAATCATTTATAACAAGGAAAGTTAAAGTAAATTAAGCTCAAAGATAAAAGCGCCTTTTTACTAACACCTTGTGCTAGAACAGTTGCCAAAATGTATGCTAATCATGTCAATGTTGTTAGTTGAGCTGGCACAAAAATAAATGTTCCATTCATTAAATCCCTAATATCCATTTAACAGTTTGAGAACCAGCGAATTCTTTGCCCAATTTAGTGAAGAAGAGATTGAACTGATCTTTGCACTGCCAAATCTACTTTTATACTACTGAGAAAATTGTTCATTAATTTGGATTGGGAAATTTAAAACCTACATAGCAATTTCAGCTACAGGGGGAGTAGGGAGGGAACAATTTATATTACTTGACTCTTTAGAATATCTCTATTTAAAAAAGAAAAAAAAAAGTTTCCTTGCAGCTCTGTATCCATCAATGGTGGTTAAAAGGGAAAAAACAAACAAACAAACAAACAAAAAAACGCTGCTTTTGTAACAATTCTGTAGTAGTAGCGTAGAACAAATAAAATTCAAATCCTTTCAGTTTTGGGAGTGGTGTGTTTTATGAAAATATGGACATGATCTTCCTAAGGAATAACAGTCACAATATCAGGAATGGATTAAAAAGTTGACTGAATTACAGTAAGATACTCTCATATAGGTTTTAATGTGCATACCCAGAAAATGTCTTAAGTGACAACTATGCAAAGGAAGAATTAAGTGAGTCTTTCCCCTGGAGACTCAGGTTCCAGTCTTACTTCCATGAGGTGAGGACTCCATGAGGTCTTGACCTCTGGCAGACAATGGAGTATGTAATAAAAGGCCAGCACTGAGCAGATGGTGCTGAAGCTCCACAACCCCTGGAGGCCAAAGACAGAGCTACCTGGTCATTTTTTTCTCTCTCGGGTACATTTCCTCATTGTTAGAGAGCAGTCATTTGCTGCAAAATGCCATTGTGCTGAATGTGAAATCTATGCCAGCAATGTGTCCATACAACCTGACATCAAAAGTATTTATGGTAAGGACAAGCACTGAGTCATGCAAATATACTCAAAACAGGAAATAAAAATCAATTTTTAAACATTAGTGATTCCTGAGCAAAACAGATCCTCCATACTTTTTTTCTAGTAATGTCTACTAATCAGAAAAGTTCTGTATATTTTCATAGAAAATGCATAGGTTGAGTATATGATTATTTTAAATGTCAGTAATTGCATGTAATTGTTGTGAAAATAATAGCATTTTTCTCTGATAGAACCCCTAAAGTGAAAATATATGCCTCTAAGAGTATAAGGCAAAATTGGATGTCTTTAAAAAAATAATCCACTAATGTCAATAAGAAAACTGTAATGTTTAAAATATAAATCATTCGGTCATTCCATCCATATATATTTATTTTAGTACCCTAATTGCCAAGGATTTTTCTGAGAATAATACAGATTCTCTCTCTCTTTTTTTTTTTTAAAGATTTATTTATTTATGCATACAGAACTGGGTACAGGCCAGAGATTCAGGGGTGGCGAAAGACTTTACCAGAGACAGAGTGGGGAGCAGAACAGATAGATCGACGAAGTACACTGCTGAGAGGAGCAGCTGGCGGGTCAGGAGAGGTCTGCCACGCCATGTGGTCACCTCCGGGGCAGGCGGGAATCGAACTCATGCGGAAGTGGTTTCAGCTTCTTAGTGCAGTGCTTTAACCCGCTGTGCCACCAGGGAGGTCCCAGAGTCTCTTAATGTATACAGAGTAAAGTGTGGAAGGTCAGTAAAACACCCTTCAATTTCACATAGTGTTTGATAAATGCCTAGTACCAGGATGTCACATGGACAGGACCTTCCACAATCTCTTATAATATGGTAGAGAAGGTTTCCCACAGGGAATGGTTTCTAATTCGGGCTCTCTCAGAGGAGATTATATCTATGTTGATTCTTAGAAAACGAAGTTGAGCAAGGGAAAGTCTAATGAAGGAGTAGAGTATCTACTCTAGAGGGAACAGGAGATACAAGGGTCATTGTGAAAGTGAAAATGTCATGATTGAAGAGCCACAAATAGTATAGTTCTTGATGAAAGGGATAACAAGAGTAAGACATGATCCACAATGAACTTGGAGATATACATGCACTGAAATAATAAAAGGATTAATGTGTCATAGTTGGAGGTTATGATTCCAAAGGTGATGGAAATTTTACAGATTCTGACCAGGGAATTTGTGTTTTAAAAAATATCACTTTGGGCCCTCCCTGGTGGCGCAGCGGGTTAAAGCACAGCACAAAGAAGCTTAAGCCACTTCCTCATGAGTTCGATTTCCGCCTGCCTGGAGGAGATCCACATGGCGCGGCAGATCTCTCCTGACCCGCCCGCTGCTCCCCTCAGCAGTGTACTGTGTCGATCTGCCTATTCTGCTCCCCAATCTGTCTCTGGTGAATCCTCTCACCCTCCGCATCTCTGGCCTGTACCCCAGTTCTGTACGAATAAATCTTAAAAAAAAAAAAATCAGAAAAAAAAATCACTTTGACCATATATAGAGTTTTGTTGAATCAAATTCTGGGGCTGGTTAAAATGTAGTTATGACCATTTAAGTGAAAGATAGGGTCTTAAACCAGGGAATATAAAAGGGATTAGGAATAGCATAGCTATTATTAGTAAAGTAGTAGTAGCAGATAAAGAAACTTGTGGTATCAATGGAAATAATCCACATGCAATAAGCCAGAAAGTTCATAATTGTCATAATTTGCTCTCAAGCCTATTTTAGAATCTGAAAAGGTTAGGGAACTCATTTACTAAATATCAAATCAGCAATAAAAACACTGAAGTTATAACCCCCTTTCTAATGTTGCTTTTTATGACACAGATGTAATTAAACACATTCACCCATTTTATTTCATATTTATGATTGTAAATTCTATTCAATTTAACAAATATTAACTTGTACCCATATTATAAATATTGCAACATAGGTTGACCTCTATAAAAATATCTTATTCAAGATATTTGCAATATTTTGCCTGTAGTTCCACTAATATTCTCCAATGCAGAAAGTGAAAGTTGAAAATATTCAAGACTGCCAAAAGACAAAAACTGACAAGTAGATGATTTAAGATATAAATATAATTTCAAGTATAGTGTGAATATCAAGAAAGGATGATATGTCCACTGTAGGCAACTTGGAAAAAAGGTCAAGGAAACATCAGCAGATGAAATGGATACTTAGGGCCATGAAATACATAGAACTTGAGGTTTAACATAACTTTTGAACTGAAGAGTTCCTTTAGAACATCTTATGCCTCAGTTTATTTATTTCCACAGTAGAATCCAGACTAAATACATGCCTGGTACATGCAAAAACAATAGTATGTACAGTCCTATTTTCAAGAAATCCTTCGTCTTCTCTTCCAAAAATCCAGTCCTACTTAGACTCATCTATATGGAGACTATGAACTTGCTTTCTCAGGATATCATTCTGAAATTCTAATAAATTAATTCACATAAAATACGTCTCATTAGTGAGGTGTTCCACAATCATTAGCTAGTATTGTTGCTATTAAAATTAAACAATGTGCCATGATATTGTCTTAGCAATTTATTCACACATTCTTTCATCAAATTCATTCAACCAGTGTTTTTATTAACAGGAAAAAAACTTAAAAATGACATTGTTTGAGATTGATAACTTGTATGTTTACCCACTCTCATCTCATGATACATTTCTAAAGTCCTTGGCAATTTTTCCCTTTTTCCCCACAATGAATTCATCTGTTCATTTTCATTTTCTCACCAGGGTCAGTATTCTGACTTAAATGATTGGACTATGGAAATACAGAGAATATTTTGTCCAACTCCCTCATTTTGCATTTGAAGAAACTAAGACATAAAACACAGGAACTGAAGGTTTATAAAACAGCAACTGTGACTACAAAATACAATTTCAATTCTACTAAAAATAGAAGTTACTTTCCTTTAAATATTTCCCTTAAAATATATACTTTAATTTTGCCTTCACTAGAAAGCAAAGTGATACACTTTATAGGAACAATATGCTAAATCTTAAAAATTGTCTGAGAAGAAAACAAGTTCAATCAAAACTAATTATTAAAATAAATCAGTCTCCCTGCCGGAACAAGTTGAAAAAAAGTATATATAATGTAAAAAATGAAATTATTTTTACCTTAGAAAGAGAAAAATATAAGAAATATGTATTTGACAAGTATGGTAATTGCAAGAAAACAGTAAAAATGCATGAATGTAATCAAGGAAAATTGCATGAGCCCTGAAGAAAACATGAAAGGAATAAACTTGATTTATGATATAGAATAAATATTTACAGACGCAAGTTCATGTATCTAATAAAGAAATGGCAAGATCATGTAAGGGCACAAGGGAAATGATAGATTTGAAAATGAAGGTGATCTGGCTTGTGTGTAGTAAGGAAAGTGGAAGGTAAACCCAGAGTGACTAAATGTTATGAACTCACTCAATCACCACAAGACTTACCCCTTTGGATCACTTATAGTTTTGGGTATAATGTCCTGAGGTGTCAACCAAGAGGAATACTATTATCATCAGCTATCTATTTATGCACAGGTATTACTTATTAGCTTCCACCTATTGCAAGCAAGACATTGTATTAAACATTAGAATGTTTTCTTTTTCTAGACACATCAGTCTGTAAGGACCAATGTATGATACACATATCTAGAGATGAATTTGCTCCTCCTCCCCTCTGCTCTCTTCCTGTAGCTCTCATATGTGCACATCTACTAGAGAGACACAAGGATTGGGAAAGCAAATAAAAATGTTACCTACAGCTTCTGTTCAACACACTTGGAGCAGTTTCTGTCTACTGCCAAAGTTTCCAGGACAGAAGCAAGAGAAAGTGTGCTCACATTTGTAGTCTGTCTGATTGAGGCAGGCAAGATTGAATGGGAAGGGTACTGGAGAAAAACAGGAATCTCTGCAACTAAGAGATAACCTTGTGAACAGTAAAGAGACTTTCACTTCATAAGGAATAAAATATGATTTTACAAGAGGTGTTAGAAATCTAACAGTCCTCTACAGCCTTCTGTACTGTGTATTTGCAAAACCGTAAGACTGAAAACAAAAGTCAGCATGGGGGTCATCTGATCCCATGAAAAAAAGAAGTGCGACCTGGAGATGTTTACTGCATACAGGAAGCTAATAAGGAAAAAATAATGACTGGAGGAATATAATCTTCACAATATATGTGTGTGTGTGTGTGTATAAGATTTTAATTTATTTATGCATACAGAAACAGGGTACCAGCCAGAGATGCAGTGGCGGTGAGAAGATTCACCAGAGACAGAGTGAGGAGCAGAAAACAGGCAGACCAACGAAGTACACTGCTCAGGGAAACAGCAGGAGAGACAGGAAAGGTCTGCCATGCCAAGTAGATCACCTCCCTGCTGGGGATCGAACTCACACTGAAGTGGCTGAAGCCAGCTTGCAGTGCTACATCCTAACAGGTTTCATCACCAGGGAGGGCCCAATTACAATGTACATAAATTACAAAGGCAGTGTTAGTTCTCTAAGGATAGGCCAGGTAAATTAGACTTTTACAACATGTACTTCTTTTACTCATTTTGAAAATTGCAATTGCCTCTCTCTCTCAAGTGCAACTTTCACTTAAAAGGTTAAAAAAATAAATGCTCTGAGCATTATAAATAAGTTACTCCCCTCAGAAAAATCATAAACTTACATTTCATAATAATTAAAATGTGTTCATGATATTCATTAACTCTACATATATCCACGTAATCCTGCCACTATATTTCAAAAATAGCACTGATTTCTATTTTGAAAATATATTTTATAACATTTCAAATTTGTGGTTTTGTGTTAATAAGTTTTCTTAAGCTGCTTTCTTAGCAAAGTGAGGTTTTGATTTAATGGAGTATAAAATGTATTTTGGGAATTGTTATGCAAATCCTTCAAATAATACTGTGTAACACTATTTTTCAAAGTTATGAGATCTGGTGAAATGCATGATGAAAGGGCGCTTTAATGCTAATGTATAAAAACGACTACACATAGATGCTAAATCCTCCATTACATTAGGAAAATATATTACAGGGAGGCATTATATCTTGGAGGTGGAGTGAAAAGGGCACAGGAAGAAAAATAACTAGTAATTTTTTTATTCTAAAAAAATTATTAAATATATATATTTTTCCATTTGAAAGGATCATCTAGTCAGCATCCCTATTCATCTCCACCCAGACTGCCTTATTTAGGAGGGAAACTAATTCCTTTCATATTTTGAAGTTAAATTATAAAGTCCTAAACATATTCAAAGTTAAATGAATATGGGCAATACGAGTCATAAACCATACTGCTACTGTATGTTGACACTCTTCCACTTGTGATGATTTCAATCACTTTTTAACAACAAACTGTCCTATTTGATTTACAGATTTTCATATAAGTAGCTGTAAAAATCAATTTAAGGAGAATTTCTATAACAGGTATTTAGTTTGACCTGAAAATAGTTACGTTGAATATCTAAGCACTGCAATTTAACAAAATCAACAATCCTGCATATATTTGATTTCTCAATCTAACCCTACAAATGACTTTTTTCCTACAAAATATACTATAAAACACACCATTTCCCCCACCTCATTTACAAATGTAATTAGCACAAGAATGTGCAGATTTCTGTAAAGAATAATTAAGTATAAGTTGACTTATAAGATTCTTTCCAATAAGGTAACTAATTCCTGTCTTTGTGCTTTATGTTTGAGTCAGGACACAGTTTCAAGTGTCATGAATTATCAGTATTTCCAACCATACCATTTGGTGGAATGTTAGCCTAATTGAAGACAATTTCTGAAAGGTCTTAGTACTGAATGTGTACATATTGGAAAAGAAAGGCAATATATCTATGACATATATGAAAAACCTGACTCTTGGAGCCAGTTATAATGTTAAGACTTCAATATTGTCTTCCCCTGTAAGCCTCCTTGATCATACTCAGCCATCATTCTGTTGGTCTCTCATAATAAAAGCTCAGTATACTGTGAATCCACTTATTAACCTGTCTGTAGTAGACAGAATAGCCCACCAAAGAGGTCTTGTCTTTAATGCATGGGATCTATGAATATGATATGTTACTTGCCATAAGGATCCTTGCCAGAATAATTGATGTCATGGACCTTAAAGTAGGGAGATTAGCCTTAACAGAACTTGAAAAAGGCATCTGACATTCCACAAGGAAATGAGAACTGCATCCTAAAACCACATGGAAATGAATTCATTAATGACCTGCAATAGCTTGGAAGTAGATTATCCACAGTGTTTCCAGAAAGCAAAATAGCTCTGCTGTATCTGGATTCTGCATCCCACAATCAATGCAGGGAACTGGCCGAGTCTTTCCTTACTTAGACTGTTACTACAGAACTGGAAGTTACACAAGTGTGTTTTAAGCTGCTATTTTCTTTTCCTTTTTAAAAAGATTTATGCACGCATGCATGCATGCAGAACTGGGGTACAGGGCAGAGGTGTGGAGTAGTGAGAGGATTCACCAAAGACAGAATAGGGAGCAGAACAGGTAGACTGAGGAAGCACATTGCTGAGGCGAGCAGCGGGCGGGTCAGCAGGTGCCTTGGGGTCACCTCCCTGGCCTGGGATTGAACTTGTGCTAAAGCAGTTGCTGATAGCTTCTCAGTGCTATGCCAGCAGGGAGGGCCCAAGCTACTATTTTCATGGGACGATGTTAATCAATATACAGATCTATTACAGTCTCCTGAAAAATATATTATGCCTCCACTTGAAGCTGCTTAGTTGACTCATTATAACAAAACATTGCTTTATTTATTTTCAATAGTTATTTGATTGTTTTGTACAAAACAAAGGTGTTAAATACTTATCTAATTACAATTTTCTAAGGGAAAAAATCTTAGAACAGCAACATAAATATAAATGAAAACTAAAAATCAAGCCTTGGAGATTTACTATATTCTAGGCACTGTGACTGTCAGTTGGAGTCCATGTTCTTCTACTTTTTACTAACAAGTCACAGGAATAAACAGAAAACCAGGAGTGTTTTTACTTCCTTAAAAGACTTTCTCAGTTGAGTAGAGTTGGAATGAATAGGTCTGAATTGTTAAATTAATCTCAGACGCAATTTGGGCTGAGATGAACTGAATGACTGAAATTTGTAATTGAGATCCTGTGGGTAGATGTGTTGTGATTGCATATGTAAAAGGTGGCTCTGGTGGGAATAAAAATAGATGCTTTTTTTTTCTTTTTCTTATTGCAGACAAAATAGCCTTTCTAATGGATGAATTTCTTGAATCGATGGATCATTTGAAGTGACTTGTAATCTCTAACACGCTGAAAACAAGCACTTCAGGAGTTTTTCTTTCTTTTTTTTTAACACATCCTTATCCCACTTTTCGATCAAATGCAAAGGCTCCTTTACTCTATACAATAAAATCACAGCATACGATGAAATTCATTATAATCATCAATTTAGTATGTACTGTCTTTTTATTGGGTGTTTACTATTAGCATATCCAATACATAACACACAGGACTATATTATCAAACACATTTTGTACTAGTAAAATGATATCACTTTGCAAGTGTTGCAAATGTTTTGGATTCATATCAGAATTCCTGTGACTGAAAGGCTAAGTCATGTTTTTCCTCATTTTGCTAAAATATAGGCTCTTGACAGCTTTCTTTCTTAAATGTGTACACATCTCTTTCACTTTGTAAGTCAGTCATTTTTGATGATTATATAGTTTTGTTCTAAATTTTAGTCTAAGAGATAAAGTAGGAACACTGGTTCAGAAAAATTGAAAATCCAAACAGGTAAGCCATATTCCTAGCATAAAATTCTCACTTAGATAATAAAGCAAGAATAGGGAAAGGGAGATGGGATTCTAAGTGATCGTTTAGAAGCATTTTAGAAAGAAATTGGGACTAACATTCATGGAGCAAAATACCTCATTTCTAAATGTTTCTCAATTCTATGTTTTCATAAGAAAAATAACCTGCCGTTCCCATCAGTTTTCTAATCACCCTTTGGGTCACGGGACAATTTGTAGTCAGGTTATTTACTTATGAAACATAGTGAGGATCTGGAGAAGTTATAAAAATCTTAGTTCCTATTTTTACCTTTCTTCCCAAGGTTTAGTTGTTGGTTAAACATGAGCAAAGTGTGTGATAGTATTTCCTAATGACCCTGCAGTTCATCAGTATCTCAAGGTAGAGGTCCCACAGTACCACTGTGGCTTGGATTGGGATCGGGAATGTTTTCAAAACTATCAATAAAACACCACAAACACAAAAGCAAAATCCTACATTAGAGAGGCCCTGGAAACTGATTACAGCCTCCTGGTGAGCAGAACACGCATCCATTCTCCGAATAGGTTTTCATGTTACCATGGTTCAGAACAACGACTGGCAGCCAGTTGCAGAGTTCTGGCCACCCTGGTAAGTTACAAGTACTGTCCAGAATTTTGCTCTGCTGCATAGCCACAGTGGCAACAGAAGTAGGCTGCTGGTTAGACATGAAAATAAATGCATCACAATTTATTAAACCAGAATCTATATTTAATACAACTCAGTGGATTTATATGTATATTGAAGCTAATAAGAATATATTTGAAGCATTTACCCTCGAGTTTTTCTGCATGTTGAGTAACCTAAGGTAGTATTTTTTAAATTTATCTGTTTATTGTTTTACATTGTTGTTAATTGTTGTACAGTATTTGTAGTCCATGTAGTTCTCCCATGACCCATCACCATTAATATATTTACAGTGGCTGCTCTCAAACTTGTCTATGTGTTGAAGTAATCTAGAAAGTTAAAACAACATATATCTAGTATCTGCATTCTACTCTCAACATCTTAATTTGACTGCTATGGAGTGCATGATGGACATCAAAACATTTAAAAGCACCCTCATAATTTGCATATGCAGCCAGATAGGAAAATCATGTCAAAGTATCATTATACCTTTCATTTGCCATTTTAAATTAGTATTCTAACATCAAGCTATTAGGAATTTCTTTCATTACTGGCTCCCCCTCCCAATCTGTTATAGGATAGTACTTAAACAGTATATTCATGAATTCATAAGAGCCATAGCTTTTCCTCATTCCCATCATCATCAGAATGTTATCACCATCATCATCAGAATGTTATCACCATCATCGTCACCAAAAAAATAGCAGCAGACAAAAAACTAGAATGGTAAGTAGCATGCCTATTTATTTATTTAATGTACCTCTACAAATTTCAGTTACTAGAACTAAAATTTCATTACTAATTACTAGTAACACATTTTAAGCCAAATGAGCACAACTTTGTCATTTTAAGGTCAGTAGTTCCACAACCTAGATGAGGTCTGGTATACAGAGGAGACGCTATAATAAAATATTTGTGGAATGAATAAATGAATACAAATGCTATGTAGTCCTAATCTGTAAAATTAATGTACTCCAGGGAAAAATTATAGTTCATCTTTAAAAGACAATGTAGCAGAGACACTGAGTTAAATATAAAACACTGCTCCGAAGAGGGTGTGCAGTGAGAAGAGATATATTCCCATTGACCTTACATACCTTTAACCTCGGTAGAGAATAGGACATGTCAAAAGGGCAAAAGTGAGAGAGTTAACAGAAGTATCCAGTATGGATACCAGGGCAAAAGATCTAACTATTCAATGATGGGGATTCTGGCTTAAACTACCAATAACAGAGATGCCTCGTAGAAGGAGAAATACAAAACATAGAAAGAGGAAAATACAAGAAAATCTATTCTAAGTATGAAAATTCTAAGTTAAGAAAAACAGAAATACTAGCAATTTTGTTAGGAATGAATGAATGCTGATGGGAAGCTTACTACTTAATCTTCCCATTTTACATGACTGAAAGGAAATGGGAAAATAGTGCCCACCTTGATAAAGTGAAAAGCACTGGCCACATCCAACTAGACAAGGAAACGTGCTTACATCTGGATCTTCCAACTACAGCACTAAAACTCTGAGGAAACTTCATATGTCAACATGCCACACATTGCCCAAACGCACATGGAAAATAAACTGGAATTTTTCTGAGGATTAGCAAGAATCCATATAAAGTGGTTAGCACTATGCCCTGAATCCTTTCAGTAACAGCTAGTCCCAGTCTCACTTTCCTTTTGCCTGACTCACATTACCTAAGGAGCACAGCATTTCCAAGACCCGTTTTTGTTTCACCAGGACATAGCACTAAATGCTGAATGACAAATATTAAAGGTGTTTGAAAATATTTTTGGTTCAATTAAAAATGGGAGATAAATGCATGAAGATTGAAAACTGACTCATACATGTATTGTAAGTTCTCACTAAGCACATAAGATGTGGCATTCAGAGATACTGAAAATGTGCTGCTAGACCTGTTCTTTGGAGCTCAGAGTTTAGTTAAGTTCATTGAAAATAAAACTGCAATATAGTGGGATAAATAACTTAATAGAGGAATGAATAAAGCCAAGAGAATCAATTCAAGCATTTGGTTTACAGTATTTTGCATGCAGCTGGCTTCAATTTCAAAATTATTAATAATCTCAAGGCTGAGTACATTTCAGTGAGTGTCCACATACACTGTTATAACAGAACAAGCAGGAAAGACAAGCTGAAGGATTTGGGGGAGTTTGGGTTATAGAGGAATCATCTGTTCCTTGTTTTGCAGACTCTTCTTTCTTTCCCCGGCCTCCTGCTCTCTAATTATACCCAAATGTTTCTCTCATTTATTTTCCTGGCCCTTCTATCTGAGACATGATGCCAGTAATATATGCCATCTTCATTTGGCTCCTTTCTAATCTGCACTGCTAACTTAGTGCTTTTATTTAAAAAGATGTAAGAGTTGTCAGTTCTTTCTCACACCTATTATACTGCTTGAGGTAGACACACTGATATAGTATATAATTTGATATTAAGTCCCCAAGTCATGAATAGTCTGAGATAACCATCAATGTCAACCTTCTCTAACCAAGCTGTGAACAGGCACAGGAGATAACTATAATAAGTCTTGTTTTGTAAAAATATACACAAAGGTGTTCTTTTCCAGTAGAGTTTTATTATTGCATTGACAATTACAAAGATAATACAATTTCAAGGAGTTCAGGCTGCTAGAAAATTGAAGCAAGTGCATTACTGATACAAGTAAAAACTGGGCATTTTTTTTTTCTAGATGGCTATTGGCCTATATGTGTTGTTAATAAAATGTATACCATTCCTTGCTTTTGCACTTCCATTTCTAAAAATAAAACCAAAAAAAAAAAAAGAGCATGAAACTTGTGTGGACAAGCATATTTATGGAGCTTAATAGTGTATGTTAGTATTATACTAACATATAATAGGTTAACTAAGTCAGGACATACACATTGTTAAGGCTATATAGTACCTATCTGCATCATCACAACCCCTAGCAATTTTTAGTCATTCCAAACTTGTCCCACAATTAAAAGTATTTTGCTTTTTTTGCATATTAATTTATCATACTCCTGATACAGGATCCCCATTCATTTACACAGGGTTTCTTAACCTGGAGTGTGTATAAACTTATTATCAAGGATATTGCATTCAGAAGATGAATCATAAAATAAATACCCACTTTGTGATCTGGGAATATGTGGATGCCTGTAATTTAGAGACTATTTTGGAGTCAGTCACAAGAGCCTATTTGAGGGTTGGGTCAATACAAAGTTTTAAAAAGGGAGAAAAGCAAGGAGGAGAAAAAGAAAAGAAAGGGAGGGAAGGAGGAAGAGAGAAAAAGAAAGGAGAGCAAAATATGGAAGGAGAGAGAGAGGAAAGGAAGAAAAAAAGGAGACAGGTAGGAAGAAGGAAGTAAGAAAAAGAGAGGTGGGGGGGAGAAGAGATCAATGAGATAAAAACAAAATAGCACTGAGGATTTCTTTTAAATCCTCAATCCATCTGTGCTTGTAACAGTCACTCCGGAGATTTTCCATTGTGTGAACCATAAATCCACTCTGCTCTTTTTATTCCATTCTACTAGCCATATAATTAATGCATACTTGATTCTAGTCTCTCATGACTGAAACCAGTGGCCCTCTTCCCTCACTGCTTCAACCTCTCTCTGCCATGGTGGCACAGTGAACCCTGAGTTCAGCCAGGCTGCTCCACTCCTAAAATAACAAATTCTTTGTCTGACCCAACCTTTCATCCTATGCTGTAAATGATTCAATTCCTCTGCCTTAATATGTATTTTTAATCTATAGATATGTCTCTAAGTTATCCACAGTGGTTCTTATCAGATTTTGTATTTTTACATCTTTCCTACATGTTAATGCTGTATGTATTTCAACCACCTTCTTTATGATATCTCCAACTTTGTTCTGCTTTCTTTTCATCATTCCAGTTTAACAAACTAGGTTCTGGTTGGAAATCATATCCCCCCTTTCTCCATGCCTGAATCTGTGCCTACAAGCAACAATTCAGAAGATGACAAAATCATCTTCATGGGTATCCTTTCCATAACTGACACCTTTTCCCTTACCCTGAAAGCTGGTCTTTTAATTATCCTTGATACCTGAGTTCAGCTGAGACTGAAACAAAATGCCTGCTGCTAAAGAACAGAAATGCATTTCATGTGATGAGATGTGAAAGTTTTGGATGCTTAAAGAACCTGTGCTGTCTAAGCTGTAGGCTAGAGTGTACATGATAGTGCTCCTGGTCTCCAAATAGGGAAGTTAACTGAGAGAAGGCTAACAGGATGCCACCAGACCTTTGCCCAGTGCAGTCTGGATCATCCCCATGGGGACTCAATGAAATCAGGGCTCAAGTGTCAGGAGGTGAAACGACAATGGGTTAATAAACATACACCAAGAAGCTCAACATTCTTGAACCAATGTATGAAACTGCAGATGGTTTATATTTTGAGACTTTCCAGCTTCCTAGCTTCACAATGCATATCCAGCAACAAGTGTGGCAAGCAGAACTAATTTAAATGACCTCATGATGGGAGGGCAAGAGGAAAACTTCAGAAGTACATTTAAATCTTACCATGATTGAATGATAAATCCATACTAAACAGAAATAAAGTATTTGACTGAATTTACTCTGGACTAGAATGATTAACTTTTCTATTAAAGTTTGGGATGAGGTTTAAAATAAGAATAAATTGAGTTGTGGGGAAATACAGTTACATTTTTGCACGCTTGGTTATATAAAGAGTAAAATATGGACCTACTACAGCTGAACAGAATTTGGCTTAGGCTAAAAAAAAAAAAAAACCCTAGAGAGTGTTAAATGGGAAAGTGGCCCAAAGGAAAGGGCAGTGTGTGTTGATTGGATGACTAAAGACATATACACCTCACAGAAGCGGTAGGGAGTGATAGATTTAAGGTCATAAGTAACTCCTGATAGACCCTAGAGAAGGGGAGGTAGTAACTTACGGGAAAGAGAAATGCAGGATACTGGCATTTACTGGTAGGCTGAATAAATTACACAAGGGATTGAGTTTGAATATTTTTATTCCACTCCCTGTAAAGAGTACTAATTATGGTTTGGCTGAATTCAAGAGCTTAAGGAAGAGTAAATCCTCAAGATCACGATATCTAATTTTAAAGCTTCATGTGAGATCCAGAGGCCATTCATGATTACCACAGTTCATGAATTCTAAGATACACCACTTCTCACATGTACCATCTCTGAAATAGAGATGGATTTTTACATTTTGAATTGCTCTTGTTATCTTAGTATTATATGTTATAATCAATGACATCTAAATTTCAATAAAACAGTATGTATCACATAGCTTTTCAGTGATAAAAACAAAGTTTCATAACTGGTCCCCTTCTTCTTTTTTTGTAAAGATTATAAGATTACTTATGCATAAGCAAGGGTGCAGGCCAGAGGTGCAGGGGCATTTAGAGGATTCACTAGAAGCAGAGTGAGGAGCAGAACAGGTAGATCGATGAAGAACACTGCTGAGGGAAGCAGCGGGCAGATCAGGAGAGGTCTGCCGCGCCATATGGGTCGCCTCCAGGAATTGAACTCACAGTGAAGAGGCCGTGGGAGGCTTGCAGTGCTTGGTCCTAACCCATTGCACCACCACAGAAGGCCTCGGCTCCTTTTCTATTGAAATGAAAATGTGAATAATTCTTGATTCTTGTAATTAACTTACGTGTAACCTAAAATGAAGATTCAGTAGAACAGAATGTTTGCAAAAGGCCACCTGTGGCTTGGGATGCAGCTGCCAGTTAATTCAAACACAAGACCCTGACTGTGTTAAAATCTTATAGTAAATGGGGTAACATATGCCTTATGTCTATTTTCTAATTATGAATATTAGATTTCACCTAAAATTATCTTTAATTTTAAAGACTCTTAAAAGATTAGCAAAAAAAAAGACAAAGTAATGTTATCTATTGTATATTTTACACCATAAACTCTGATTTAACTATAGTATGACATAAAAAATTAATAATGTTTTGCATTTTGAAGTGCCAAATGAATTATGATACTTAGAAAAGCACTTTGAAAATCCACTTTTTAATTATCAAAAGAGTGGTCCCTTTGTTTTTAACAGACAATTAAAACAGTATTCCTAGAAACACATCAAATGCCTTAATGGAATATTCTTAACATTTTGGGCTTTTGGTAACTTAGGGGTAAATTTTTTGTAGCCTAAGTATAAATTAGAGGCTTTTCTCAGTAGAAACACTAAACAAATGTTTATATTAAAGCTTAAGAAATCAGTTTTTGCATTTATTTTACAAATAAGACATTGATAAATCTGGCAATTTTAACAGTTAACAGTTATTTCTAAAGGATTTTTGAAAGTGATTTGTCCCCATTTCCAAACTTAGAAAAAGGAAATTAATTACCATTATAATATGAGAATGTTTTCTTAGATAAGAAAGTAACATATTTCTAGTTTATGTGTATTTTAAAGAGACTTAATAATAGCTGATTTGTTTTGGTACCATATTACAACAAATCTGGTGATACTCACTTGTGATTGTTTTACATATGGAATGAATGATGCCTAGGCATATCTATTAGGATTCTGCACTTATTTATAAGTAAAATCAAACACAATGCAAATTAATTTATTTTATATTTTCTGGTCTTTTAATTTTCTATTTATTGTATTCTTTTAAAAATTTTATAAGGTGGCACCACAGGTTGAATTACAGCACTATGAAGCTACCAACAGCAACTGCAGCACAAATTTGATCCATGTTCAGGGAGCTGACCTACATGGCTTAGGAACCTCATCTGCCTTAGTATCCTACCAACTATGTCACTGTCCTACAGCAGCCTGTAGGACATATAGCCTTGCCACAAACATGATGGATTTCAAATCACATCAGCGAGCAGTTGTTCAGTTACACAATCTATCACAGTATGACTATCTCTGACTATCACAGTAGCATCTTTTAAAAGTGATTTTAGTTATTTACTCTATAAGTAGAGTAAAAACGTATTTTTCCCCTGAATTTGGATTAAACAGTACATGAATTTAAAAAAAAATGTTTGACACAACATAAATGCTGTAAGTGTGTAGGTTAAAATAAAATACAACAAACTAAAAACATGCAAACTGTTCCTAAGATAGTTCCCCAGATATTCTATTTAAAGTACAGCATCTTCCTTATTCACCGAGAAGAGAAATCACAGTGCTTTCCATTTGTAAATTTAAAATCTATTATAAAGGAAGGCAACTCTCTGAATCTCCAGAGAACACATATGTTTAAATAGCAGCATGTGTTTGCGGGAATGTGCTTTCTGTTGTTCATGATTTTTGTTGTTTTCCCCCAACCCCCCAGAAGTCTGTCTGCTCAGTATTACAAGTATTACAGCAATGTGGAAGATAGGCTATGTTTTGTGAAAGAATAATGTGGCAAAATCTTTCTCAGTAGGTCTGTTGTCTGGATTAAAAGAAAATGTTATAAAGAAGATACATACAGACACTCCTCACCAGATGAAAGATTTACTGTTAGTGGCAGATGACCAACTGGGAGATCTGGCCCCCATCTGGGCCAAGAACAGAGACAGGGCTGAGTTAATTATGGAGAGTTCTGTTGTCTCTCTGTCATAAATGAGACCCAGTGGCGGATTTCTTCACCAAATCCCTAAATTTGTCCTTAGATCTACAAAGGTCTATCCAGGACCTATCATTCAATTAGTAATTGAATTTAGAACATACTAAGGTAGTTACACCTTTTTTCTTTACTTATCTCTTAAATAACCTATAGGGCACACTATCTATAATCATTTGAGTTTCTATCTTTTCATCAACATTAATGTTTCTTTTATAAAAGATCACTTAAAATGTGACTGTAATAATTTTAAAATTGGCATAAATTAAATAAATGACTCAGTCTGGTTTAAAATATTGCTCCTTCTTGCCTTTTTATTCATCCAAAATAAATCACCTTTCTAATTTTACATGAAAAGGAATTGGTGCCTTATTTTTACTAAACTACTATTATAATGATGCTTAATATTTAATAACATCACTTTAGAAATCTGGCTTTCAATTATTTTAATGTCAGTCACCCTCCTGCCTCAAGGTAACTGGTCATTTACTTTAGCCTTTAATAAAAGAACTGCCATTAAACTTAGCAAGACAGGGAAAACTGTTACATTTTCAATAATAAAAGTAAATTTTTAGGCAAGTATTTACTTGACAACTTTAACGAAAGACTTTCAGCCTATCTTCCTAAAATAAAGGAAATGAAAACTTCAAAAAGGAAGCAACTTCTAATCAAAGCAAGAAATTGCTCACTTTTATTGAGATACTCCCTTCAGTAAGTTGTGATCCCTAGCACATAATAGCAATATAATAGGCTATTATAGCAATAGCAGTAATAGGCTATTTGAGAATATCTTTAAATATTTAAAAATATTTAATCTATGAAACATTTTGAAACTTCTCATGGGGATTTATCTGTAAAAGATAAAGAACATCGTATGTTAAATGTTAACTCTCAGTACTAACATCTTATAGTCTTACAGTAGGTGCTTATATTTTAATATGCATTATATTGTTAAATGATTACAATTAGGTCAGTTAATACATCTATTCCCTCACATAATTACCTTTTATTTATTCATTTTTTTTTTGTGGAGTAAGGACATTTGAGATCTATTCATTTACCTCATAATATATAATATAGTATTATTAATGAGATCATTATACATTAAATCCCCAGAATTATTCAGCTTATAACAGGAAGTTCATATAATTTGATCAATATCTCCCTATTTTCCCTACCCCAAGACTCTGTCCACCACTACTCTATAGTCCATTTCTGATTTCAGCTTTTTTTTTTTACTCCGCGTCAGTAATATCATTTAGTGTTTGACTTTCTCTGCCATATTTCACCAAAAATAATGCATTCAAGGTCAACATATGTTAAATAAAAGACAGAATATTTACCTTTATGACTAAATGTTTTATCCAAAACCATTATGTTTAGCTACATGTAAGAATGTAACTTACTGCACAAAAATGAAATCTATATGTCAGGACATAGTCAGTGCATTTTATTTACCTAGAACTTTTCTTTCCTGTTTGCTATGCTTCTGTAATATGCATTTAAATGTCAATATAAATGCACAAAGTATATATATGCTAGTTAAAAATATATCATCCTAGAATACAACTCTTCTTCAAACTATGCTATGTAGTAATATAAGATCACACCCTCAAAGGAGTGTCAGCTTTGGGGTAATAAAATTTGTTTTGAGAACTGGAAAAGGCAAGAACTACAGAAAATAGCATTTGTACTACCCAAAGTCTCTCCATTTTTAAAAACCTTCAAAATCCATGTATCTTAATAATTTTACAAGATAAACCTATCTTTTAACTTCTCAACATGTTGTATCAACATTAGAGAAATTTCAAGTTGATACTGACATTTCTTAGTTGGGTAAGTCTTGGTTAGATAGCATTATTCTTTTTAAAGAGCAGGGTGAAAAAGCTTTGGGTCATGCCCAGAGCAAACCAGATGTCCCTATTTGTTGCAGTCTTCCTCCATAAAAATTTCAAAAATACTTCTTTGTGAGTATAAAAGATAAAAGCCACTATCAGATTATTCAGAAAAACCATCATAACATGTGGACAATATCTAATTTTAGTAGATTCCTTTCATGAGTTGTTGGTCAATGAATTTTAAATGCCAAATATTTTACAAACCACTTAATTTGAGAATACTGCTTGATTACTACACCAAATGACTGTTTCTGGCTTGTTTTTAAATCTTTTCTATTCCTGCTAGATCCAATATAACTTAAAAACACACAAGCTGTACTGACATTTCTATAATAGCATTACACAAGGAAGCAGCGATTATCTCCCTTTATAAAATTAGATTA
>NW_004567111.1:28783339-28796607 GCF_000260355.1 Condylura cristata
CACATGGTGCAGTAGATCTCTCGTGTCTCATCTGCTGCTCCCCTCAGCAGTGCATTTCAGATGTTCTGACTGTTTTGTTCCTCGCACTGCCTTTGGTGAATTCTCTCATCCCCTTCTTGATCTCTAGCCTACACCCCAGCTCTTGTATGCATAAATAAATGAAGTAAATCTTAAAAATAAAAGAACAAAGAAAGAGAGAGCCATGAGATAGAAAAGAAATAAATAACTTCTCATTTCTCCAAAGGTCTTTTCTGGACTCCTTTTATTAGAGAAATTTGTCTAATTTAATATGACAGGGAACTTTCATATAAACTTATGGCACCAATGACATTTTATAATGTCTTAAAAGATGGATGAATCTCAAAAAGAAAAGAAGCATTCATTTATTTTATCATATCCAGTTAACTTCTAATTGCTACAATCATGTATAAAATTATCTATATTTACCTCATTATGATTGATTTTCATCTCATTTTACAAAACCAAACTTGATGAGGCAAATTTGTTGGATACACAGAAATTATAAATTTCCCAGATTAGATTAAAACATGATTTTCAAATAAAAATTGTTCACTGATTTCATCCAGATAAAAACGGCCTACGAAGATGAGCTGTGCCCTGTTTCACAACTCTGATACTGCAAACAACAAGCAGCAGATCAAGACCTGTGGTGGGTAGCATACATCAAAAAGGATACACTAGGTGGGTTATGCAATTGTGAAATGCCTTTTCTCACTCTTTTAAAATAAATCTTAACTTTCACTATATTAAAATATAACTTTGTATCACATACTTCCAAGAAAAATGTGTTGCCACAGAAAAATGGACATGCAGATTTTGTATTTTTATCTTCCACATGGCAAGTATTGTGTTTTATATAAGCAGGAATGTCAACTGTTTCTTACAGAGCATTGTATTATGAAACATCTATAGTTTTCTGAAAGGAAAACAAAAATATATAATGATATCAGTTTCAATAGAATACTACAAGATAGACTGTTTTAATAACAAGATATTCTGTAATCAAATTGTTCATTTTGTTTTTTGAATATATATATATATATATGCACATAATTTGAAAAAAATTTTCCAAGAATATTTCTAAACTGGAAGAAAAAATGAAACACTAAAATGCTTATAGTGTGAAAAGAACAAGATATACAATTAAGAGAAATTACTTAATAAAAGGGACAATTTAAACTGAAACATATACTATTAAATGTAAATTAACTAAATGTTCCATATAAAGTAAGATTGCCAGATTGTATAAGACATAAGATCTTAACTCTTCTGTTTATAAAAGGCACATCTGAGCATAAGGATTCACAAAAATGGGAAGTGAAGTATAGAAAGACATATTCCATAAAAAAAATAACAAAAACAGTTCTGGCACTGCTGTTAAAGTTGACCATAAGGCAAATCATATCATTTGGAACAAAGAGGAACACCTCAATTCAACAAGAAGAGGTAACATTATTTATTAAAATCAACAAAAGTCCTGGTTTGTTATCACTGAATTCTGTGATGTATATCTTCCTACAAGGGAATAATTCAAGTTCTCAACATGAAAACACTGATGCTGAGGTAGGAAGATGATACAAAACACTTAGAAATTTTATTAGATCATTTGCATACCACTTGGTGTATCAGACTGAAAAAAAAAGGCTTGCAAGTTGTTCTAATAAGTATACCCAGGGCAGAAATCTTACAAAGTATGCCTTGACCAAGTATGCTGGAAATAAGTATGAAAATTCACTTTCAAATGAATTTAAAAAGATAAGTAAGACATGTCAATATGTTTCGAAACTATCAGATAACTCAATGATTTAAGAAAAAAAGCATGATATTTTTTAAATAGTATTTTGACAGAATGTTAATGAAAATGACGCAAATTAAAACTTGCATGATACAAATTAAATTCGATGTAGTTATGTATATATTAAAAATGAGAATATTGATAATAAGTACATATCTTGTCAGTCTTAAAATAACATGTTAAATTAAAGATTAGATTAAATAAATAATAAAGGTAAAAGTGGAAATGAATAAAATAGAAAAGGCACAAAGTAGAAGAAAATCCACAAAACCAAAGTAAAAACATAACAATGTTGGCATAGGAGGAGTGATGAAATGGAAAAAATGAGTGACTTACACTTCCCCAAAAGTGTTTGCTAGATTTTTACGCCTTTTTCTACCCAAATGATAAAACATTGCCATCATGCAAATTGCTTTGGCCAATGAAATGTGAGTGAAAGTAACACATGCCACCACTGAACAAAAGCTGGAATCCACAGTGAGTACTTGCCATATTCTGCTTCCAGGTTACACAGAACAAGCAGTGTCCAGGAAGAATTTCATCAGCTTAGGTCCAGAATGTAGAACCCATGTAGGAAGCCACAGCCAACTCAAGATGGCCAACTACTTATGAAAAATAATTTGTCATCACTGTAAAGAGAAGCTCAGTAAAAAGGAGAGGATAAATAAAATGTTTGGCTCATGCCTAGAGCAATCCCATATGGCCCTCATTTTTACCTCCCTTCCACAATGTTTCTAAAATACTCTCTTGGAAATATGAAAAGCATTAAAGTAGTGACAATTGCCATTTATCAGGTTACTCAAAAAAATTCTGTAAAATTAAAAAAAATTAAATTTTAGTAGGCTATTTTGAGAATGATTAGTTGATCACTAAACTAGAAATAATCTAACACCTGACACACAGTAGGAAATCAATGCATTTTATTTCTCTAGATCCTCTTCCTGTTGCTCAGTACATTTTACAGTATGCAGTACCAGGAATTACCTATGAAGTTAAATCAGTGGTTCTAGTTTAAGGTTCTTTGTCACACTCCTTTCTTTCAACAATTCCCTACAGTACCATCATGACTATCCTTCCAGAGAAATAGTAGTTAGCTTTTGGGGTCTAAATTAATAGATTCCTTTCAAAATAAGAAGGTGTATGAGCTCCCTCCAGATTGTTTTGCAAGAAAGTGATTGTATTAAAAGTGAAGGTGTGTTTCTTTTTGAGCATAGTGATTTGGAGATGACATGACTTGTGTTCTGTGGTAAAGGCAAGAAAAATAACAAATAGGAGAATAAAAGAAAAAAATAATTAAAAAGTTTTATTTCGCAAGGCACCAAGAAAAGAAGATTTTTTATTACATCCTACCTACTAAGAAAACTGCATGAAAGTTAGAGTTACCTGGGAGACCACAAAGACAAATAGCATGTTCTGTACTGTGAGTCATCAGGCCCCAGGAAACCCCAAAATAGGTCACATATCTTTGGCTTGTTTATACTCAGAGACTTTCTCTTAAGCACAAGCTTATAATTAACTTCTCCACAGCATCCAACTGTGGTCGAACATAACCAGGCTGTGGAGAAAAAAGCTCAAATAAAATATGAATATAATGAATTTGAAAACATTATATGACTAGAATATACAGCTATGCACCAGCAAAAACTTGGAATCTGTACATTAGATACAGGCAATATGGGCTACATTCATGTTACAAGTATGACTAAAAAGTATTCATGCCAGTGAAAAAAATTCCTTCAAACTGTACCTTAATCTATGATCACAATTAAGACAAAATTTTATAAATATTTGCAAGAAGGAAACACCAGCTTGTGGTATCCATCAAGTATCCTAGTACTCATTTATTACACATAGAAACATTTGTGCTTATTTGTGAATTAGTGAAAGTTGCCTACAATGAGTTTAAGTAATCTGTCTCATCAGTCCTTGAAACTGCATCATATCCACTGATCTATCCTATCTTACCATACAAATCATCTAAGAATTATAAAACAAACAGTAAAGTCTGATGAAAAAGAACAAAAACCAAAGGAAAAAAAAAGTCAACATCAATAACATTAACTTATTTTTTAAAGATTTATTTATTTATGAATACAAGAACGAGGGTACAGGCCAGAGGTTTGGGGGAGTGAGAGTATTCACCAGAGACAGAGTGGGGAACAGAACAGGCAGATTAACTGTAGCACACTGCTGAAGGGAGCAGAGGACAGGTCAGGAGAGGTCTGCCTGCCCAGCAGTGTGGGTCACCACCCCAGTAGGGGATTGAGCATGTGCTGCAGTTGCTGCTGACAGCCTCATAGTGCTGCACTTGAACATGGTGCATCACAAGGGAGAACCCAATAATGTAAATTTAAATAAATCATAGATATAGAAGAATGCATAAGCACAGAAAATATAGAAATTATATACATTTGTAAAAATGAAATATAAACTATTTGCTTACAACAAAAGATAATATAAATCTAAAATACAACTAGAAACTAGAAATATGTTGAAAATGCTTATGACCAAATTTTTGTTCCTAATAGAAAAAAAGGACCCATATTCTAAGATGAAAGAAAAACCAACTCAGATAACATCATAAAACAAATATATTTTGTTTCATTTATCTCATTAGCTATATTTCCTGTAACCTTTTAACTCTTTGATGAGATTATCACTGGAATTGAAACAAAACAACTGCTTGCTATTAAACTAATCTGAACAAATATCACTTTTGAAAATCTCAATGTCTTAAGTAATGAAACAGTGGAAGGTGTTAAGCTAAGAGGCACTAAGAATGCCTTGTTAGATTAAAAAAAGTTAGAGTTAAAGTAGTAGGGGTAAATGTGCCTTAACAACTATTGGTTATTACAAAGAAAAAATAACTATTTTCTGAGCTTCATTTTCTTCTTCAAATTGAAATGATGCATTTTAAATTATGAAAAATGTCCAATTATTGTCTGTATAACTCAGAAAATACAGCAATTTTATTTGCAAGATGCCATCAAGTGAAAGATCCATGGTTATTTCAGAGATGATAAAAATTTTAAATTGTAAAATCAATAAAATAGCATTATATGCATGAGACATGAATATAAAATGAGGTAATATATATGAAATGTCTTATAAATGAAATCAATAGTATATTTGTTCTATATTCCTAATCTAGTATTTCAATACATATCACAATATCTTGTTCTATAGTTCCTTATTCTATAATCCTTACAGTTCCCCGAAGAAATAATAAACCATTTCAGAAAATGTATTTTTTGCTACCGTCATAACACCTAGCATGAATTTACAACTAGTACCATTGTTTACTTTTCAGATTTTTTGTGGCAAATTAAAGGACAGTGATCATTTCTCTAACCCTAATGTTTGAATACATCAAATATATAAGACACTCAAGGAGTTGCTACCCTAATTGACATTCAGTTGAGGCATTTATGCTGTTAATATTAATTTCTATCTTATATTTGTTTTAGGGAATCTATATTATGTGTTTTCATATTGAAAAATAATTCTCAAAGATTTCTTACATTTCTACTACCCTAGCATACTACTACCTGACCTGCATCATCTTTCTAAGGATGTATCCACAGCCAGCAGTATGAAAGGACAGTTTGCTTACAGTCTTAGAATATAAATTCTGAGATTAAGCATCTCCAAGGAAAAGGGGAAGGTAGCATATGTTTACTGTTTAGTGTAATGAAGATAATGTCTTCCCTAGGCAGAGAGCTAGATTTGCTTCAGGCCCTAAATTCAGGGTTCCTCTCCAATAATGCAGCTATTATATGTGCATTATCATTTGGTTCTCTTAATGTTCCTTATGGGCATTGGAGCATGAAAAAAATGGCAGCAAATGATAATACTCTTATCTCTTGCCAAACTCATCATCTCTACCAAACTCATGTTTTGTATCACCATCCAAAAAGCTACAGCAAAGTAATTTGCCAGCTTGTAAGAATGGTAAATTTTTAAAAATTTCAAGATGCTGAAATTTTATATATATGTTTTTGTATAATAAGTTCAATGTGTTTTATGGTATTATGTCATACTTATAAATTCTTATCAGGACTTTTATTTCAACAAGAACTTTTTTCCTCAAATGATATGAAAGTACAGTATCTAAATAAAAATTTTAATCAATAATTAAACAATATATAACATTTATAACATATGTCTTTTAATTTCTAAAATGTACCTTTTATAGACTTTTTAAGAAAAGTAGTTATAAAATTATTTTTGTAATAATTAGAATTTAAATATTCCTGAAATAAGATTTTAGTCTAAAAGAAGTCAAACCTGAAGAAAATTTGAATTTCAGTTGAACAAATAACTGATATTAAAGGTAAGGTCCATGAAAATAAAGTATAAAAAGAATCAACACTACGTAAACAATCCGGCAGTCTAGGATTAGCACTTCTCTTATTATAGAAACTATCATTAGACTTAACTTATAGCTCGGATAATTGTCACTTCATGTAATTGCCCAAAGGAGCCTCTTGAAGTTAGTTCATGTACTGTCATTGTATAATTTGGAGACAACAGAAAAAAAAATCATTTATAATCTGCTACATGTAGGGTTATTTACTAAGAAAAGAGGTATATAGCCCACTATAAGTATCTGAAATTGTTGTTGCTTTGTTTTACGTTTGTTTTCAAGGTTAAAATATCTTTAAAAAGAGGCTCTTTAGATGCTGTTTTTATTTATCACCACCTTTTTAAATACAAGGGCATATCTATATATGGTTCTAATGCTAAATGACATTATCCCAGAAGGAAAGATTTCATAGTGAATCCTGATGTTCTAATCAGGTCTAAAGAGTTGCTAATTATGGAGCCTTCCTTGTGGCACAACTGGGTAAGCCTCAGCACTATGAAGCTACGGACATCCACTGTAGCACAAGTTCAATCCCAGGGAGCTTACCCACATGGCGTAGATCTCTCCTTTCTTGCCTGCTACTCCCCTCAGCAGTGTATTTTAGTCTATCTGCCTGTTCTGGTCCGCACCCTGTCTCTGATAAATCCTCACACCACCACCCCTGCACCTCTGGCCCACACCCCAGCTCTTGTATGCATAAATACATAAAAATAAATCTTAAAAAATTGCTAATTGTGTAGTTACATCTGATCAGTAGAAGCATGGCTAGTATGAGTAAAATTAAAACCTTTGCTAAGTCATGAGAGAATGAATATCCAGACTCTTTACCTCAGGACTGATGACACAGTTGAAGCCAACAGCCCAAATATATTGATGATCAAGACACTTACCTTGTGAGTGCACTGTTTATATGGAGATATCAATAAACAGAGAATCATTGCCGTGTAGCTATACAACCACACATATAAACCCCTCTTATCAAATTAAAAAAACTATGAAAATATAGAATAGTATCCTGCTGTGAGCAGATTTTAGAGATGACTGGTTACGTGGAAAGCAATCAAACAACAGCAAAAATATAACTGGTGCATTTAATAGACTTAGCTCCTGGTCATGAATCAAATTTTCCACTTTAGCAAATATCAAAGAGTTCATAAATTCCTTGAAAATCAGCAACCATATTTTTGAAACTGGATTATTCATGTTCATTCATTTGTAAGTACATACTACCAAGTTTGAATCAAAACTTTTAACTTATGTGTTAATAGTTTCATTTACAATAAGCACTATAGTGTTATAGTCTGGCATATGTGAAAAGTACATTCACTTATAGCCATCAATATAATTTGATTTTATTATTAAAAGAAAAAGAAATATTAAAAGAAATAAACTAACCATGTAAAATGAATGTAATGCAATTGTGACCTATTACAATGATGCAGTAATCTGTAGCTCTCAGAAACATATCCAATATACTTTTACTTTTTAAATTTGTTAGTTTGACTGTGAAATATTTGTTTGAAAATTTCACAACTTAAAAGCACATACAGGCCCTCCCTGGTGGCGCAGCAGGTGAAAACACTGCACTGAGAAGCTAAAGCCACTTCCGCATGAGTTCGATTCCCGCCTGCCCCGGAGGTGACCACATGGTGTGGCAGACCTCTCCTGACCCGCCCGCTGCTCCCCTCAGCAGTGTACTTCTTTCATCTGTCTGTTCTGCTCCCCACTCTGTCTTTGGTGAAGCCTCTCACCGCCCCTGAGCCTCTGGCCTGTACCCCAGTTCTGTATGTACAAATAAATAAATCTTTAAAAAAAAAAAAAAAGCACATACAATTTCTGTTAACTCTCTTAAATAGTCTATCTTTTTTTGTCATCATAAACTAACACTCATTCTTGCAAATTTGAATAAAAGTTTTTATAGTATAACGTATTGGCAAATTTACTCAAAGTAGCATATTTACGTCACTTAATGTAATTGGGGGATGACAATTAGAAAAAGAGTATTTCTTTATGCTTAGAGGAACTGACAGACTACCTAACATAGGAAAGGATTAAACTTTCCAGGATGAAAGCCACATAGAAGCAAGAGAACTTAGTTCTAAAATGGAGAGATAGTTTGAGAGAGTGGAGAGATGTACATAAGTGGAAGAGCTTGGAAAATACAATTCTCTGGGGTTTGAGCAATACTTAAATGACAACTAATATATGCCTTTGCTTAGAAAAGTTACATCTCATAATCCTAATATTAAAACTTTGAAGTGCTGAAGTTTGGTTGAATGTTCTGTTTCTTCCTCCTAATTCTCGAGTACTCATACTTCATGCAAACTCTACATTACCAGCTGTTCTTACTTTACAATTTCCTAAGACATAAAAATTCTGTAGTGCGTGAATATTCACAAGTCTAGACATAATGCCCCCAGCCAATATCTACCTTTATCTTTTTATTGCCAGTTAGGTTCATTTAAAAGAAAATGTATTGTTTTATTTTGCTATACTTTTGGCTAAGAATTTCTCATATCTGATAATTTGTCTTTGAAAATATCTAAAAATTACCTGTAAAAACAATAGAGAAGATAAACAATAAAGCCCAAACCAAAATTCAATTGCTGTTGCTTCATGGAGAAAAAAAGAGAAGTGGCAGAATCATTTTCTTCTTGCTTATATGTCCCATAATGAACAGCTAAGAAATTTACCATTAAATATATTGTATTGCCATTATGTCTGAATGGGCACAAAGGAGCTTTTTAAAAATAATGATACACACAGACACACATTTAAATCCATATGGAATATAATGTTATTTCCTTTGGCAAGGTATATGCCTCATACACAGGAAACAAAAATTGATTCCTTTATAGGAAATAATAGACTAAAATCTGTCAACTCTCACCCTCAACTTAGGTTAAAAATCTAGTGACACACTGAGACAAATATTATATTTTTCTAGATTTCATCAACATAAATATTCTGGTATATTTTAGGGGTATCTGTTGTCATTTTTCCAAAAAGAACTCAACATTAGTGGATTAAAAACTCACCAGAGGGCCCTCCCTGGTGGCGCAGCGGGTTAAAGCGCAGCACTAAGAAGCTTAAGCCACTTCTGCATGAATTCGATCACCGCCTGCCCCGGAGGTGACCACATGGCGTGGCAGACCTCTCCTGACCCACCTGCTGCTCCCCTCAGCAGTATACTTTGTCAACCTGCCTGTGCTGCTCCCCACTCTGTCCCTGGTGAATCCTCTCACCCTTCGCATCTCTGGCCTGTACCCCAATTCTGTACAAATAAATAAATAAATATTTAAAAAAAAAAAACTCACCAGAAACATGTTTTACATAATCTTAAAATTTATTTTCATTTTGGCCCTCCCTGGTGGCGCAGCGGGTTAAAGCACTGCACTAAGAAGCTTAAGCCACTTCCTCATGAGCTCGATCCCCGCCTGCCCCAGAGGTGACCACATGGCGTGGCAGACCTCTCCTGACCCGCCAGCTGCTCCCCTCAGCAGTGTACTTCGTAGATCTGCCTGTTCTGTTCCCCGCTCTGACTCTAGTGAAGCCTCTCACCGCCCCTGAGCCTCTGACCTGTACCCCAGTTCTGTATACACAAATAAATAAATCTTTAAAAAAATATATTTTCATTTTTTTGTTTGTTTGTTTCATTTTAGATATGAGCAGAACTATGATTACCATTCATTCATTTTGCTGTTGCCAAGCAATAACCTACCAGGTTACAAGGTTGCCAGCCTACAAATCTCCTGACCTCATCAGCTCTGTTTAAATTGAACTAAATGATGTATAGTCATGTCATATATTTTCTTGTTCATACAAAAGATATAAGACAGGAAACTCAAAATGCTGGCAAAAAAAAATTAATAGTGATCCTTTATACAAGGAAGACTTTCTAAATGATTTTATGAGATTTGGAGTTACACATGATTAAAGTAAGCAGCCATTAATATATTCTCCAATAATAAATTCTATGACTTTAACAGATCGCAATGAAGAAAATCAGTCACTGGGTATTCACCACATCTGGCATAATATTACACAATAATAAACTCAAAGGACACCATTCACTCTTCAATTTTCAATGAATGAACATAAGTTTTCACTTTTTAGTCCATCTCTTGGTGGCTGGAGATATTTCCTATCATTGACTCATCCTTTTATCTCATCTTTTTAAAGTTCATGCTATCCAAGTTACCACTTATTCAGCTCCTCTGAGTTCTATTTGCTTCTAGAATCAGTTCCAAAACCAGTTAAGTTTGAGCCTTAATATGAAAGATTAAGACATAAAAAAGATGTATTTGAAATGCTTGTTATCAAACAAATATTTATAGGTACAAGGAATCCAAAACTACTGCTAATATTTTTGCTATATAACTGACATTAAACAAGTTCTTGCCTAAAAATTTCTGTGAAAAATAAGTATCATGAATTTCTAGCATCCAATAGATACTTATAAAGTAAAATAATTAAAATGGAGAGTATGTTAGTAAATAAATGTTTGTAAAAATCAAAATAGTTTGATTCAAGGAACATTACTAATTTATGTTTTCATGCAAATATCTGCATTATTATTATTTCCATAATGTTGTCCTTAACTCAAGCCTAATTGAAACTATAAGATGAATTACTTCCAACAGTTCAATTTTCCTACAAATTCTTGTTATAATTAAATGAGAAAATAGATCCAAAAGCTACATACCTACTATGTGCTATGCTTTACATATTTTAGCTATAATTCACAATATTTTACGGATGAAAAAACAGAGAATAGAGATTAAATGATTCATGATATTAATAGAATTTTAATCTGACGCTAACATTTAAACTGTGATCTTTTCAATATAACACTACACTTGCTTTGATATTTTCACTACAAGCCAATGAACTAAGTAAGTGGAATTTATTAGCAGTGCATTACAGATTAGGAAATTAAAATAGACAGGCATATTGATGGGCATATGGTTATGGAGTAAACTAAAAGCAGAATCTAAATAAGACTTGCACTGAATTTCAGTCTTTCCTGAATGTACTGGTTTGTATAAGTTTGTGTTGTTCCTAGTTTTAATTAGTCTATTTATATATTTTTCTCTTCAAAGCTATAATCTAAGTATTTCCCTTTAGAATATTCTAGATGTAAAGGAAAAAAATGAACAATCTTTAAACAAATATAAAACAAATATTCAACACTCAAAAATGCCAAACCTAATCATTTAAGAGTTTAATAAGTGAACTTTGGTAGCTATCTTAAAAAGAAAAGTTGATAAAAGGACACCTTACCTAAAATAAATGGCCACTTGTGTCTTCATATGATATACACTATTTTGACCACATAAATTAGTAAAAATTTTAAAACTATATATGTAAAACTTAGAAATAAGTTATCACAGGTTTCTTAAGAAATGAGTTTTTCTTCTGTTACCCTGAAAAAACTTTTGTATAACTGTTTTATAGATATTTGCATCAACATGTCTATTTGTGTTGCTGAGCTTGGTTTATTGAATTTTTATATATCAATAGCACATAAGAATTCAATCAAGGGCCCTCTCTGGTGGCGCAATGAGCTAAAGTGGAGCTGGCCAGGCTGCTTCCCTGGGAGTTCGATCCCCGCCCAGGAGGAGATCCAAATGGAGCAGACCTCGCCTATATGACCCCCTGCGCCACCATGTCTATTTGTGTTGCTGAGCTTGGTTTATTGAATTTTTATATATCAATAGCACATAAGAATTCAATCAAGGGCCCTCTCTGGTGGCGCAATGAGCTAAAGTGGAGCTGGCCAGGCTGCTTCCCTGGGAGTTCGATCCCCGCCCAGGAGGAGATCCAAATGGAGCAGACCTCGCCTATATGACCCCCTGCGCCACTCAGCAGTGTACTTCGTGGATCTGCCTGTTCTACTCCCCACTTTGACTCTGGTGAACCCTCGCACCACTCTTGCACCTCTGGTCAGTACCCCTGTTTTACATGTATAAGTCAATCTTAAAAAAAAATAGAGAATTTAATCAAATTTAAATCATTAGCAATTGGCATCTCACATTGCAGTCTGCATATAACCTTCCTAAGTACAAATAAATTATTTGATATATATGTTGTTATCTTTTTTAGAGATTGTTCCCTGGCAGATGGGTTAATATTACCTTATCTCATAACAAAGCATTCTGAAAACTAGTATAGATAAAATTACATTGAATTATTAATTGTGTAGATAGCCTGAGGTTAATAATGATTCTGAGCTGCTCACATTTCTGAAAGCACTTTATTCTTCTAACCATGGGATTGCCAGAAACAATTACTAAGTCAAGAAGTGAGAAGGTAAAGTTACATGGAACTGAAATCATAATTAGTCTCTGACCCGGTTTTGATACCAATTAAGTTCTACTCCACTATTTTCTTCTAAATAATGCAGACATGCCTTTCCTTCTTTTCACAAATACACTTTAATATTTACTATCAATTGATGTCCTGTAGCACATGGCTATGTCCAGGTGCATCACTAATGAGAATTTAATAGTTTGTAACAGTTTGTTATTAGCCAGTTCCAATGTCAACAACTTAATGCAGTTAAGCTGAATAAAAATAAATTGCCCCCTCTGCCTTCTCTTCCCAGAAAGTGAACTAAAGCAATTCATTTTACTCTGGGGATTTGATGAAAAGGAAATTTCTAATTTGTTTCTTCACTAACAGCCCTTTAAGGTGATATTGGAGCAAAATTATAAAATGCCCAGTATTATTTTGATCTTGACGAATAAAAATTAGCCAAAACTTGAAGCTCAAAGGAAAAAATAATGAAACTGACCTTAAAAGAAAATTTGGATAGAGATATAGTGATAAACGGGGGAATGGGATGATCCCTGCTAAATGATTCTGTAATTTTAAGTAGCTCCTCAGTATCAAGGTTAAAATCAACGGAGGGGGCCCTCCCTGGTGGCACAATGGGTTAGGGCACAGCGCTGCAAGTTAGCAGTAGCCTCTTCAGTGTGAGTTGGATCCCCGACCCCAGTGATGACCCAGATGGCACAGCAGACCTCTCCTGTCTTGCCCACTGCTCCCCTCAGCAGTGTACTTTGATGATCTGCCTGTTCTGCT
>NW_004567111.1:28798104-28808874 GCF_000260355.1 Condylura cristata
GTTTAATTTTTATATTCAGTGGTTTGCCAAAGAACAATTTTTAATTTATAGAAGCATATTTTAGAAGTGAGTCCACTGATAAATTTTATATTAAAAAGCAACAGAATTTGTGTTTCATAGTATATGACATATAATGTTGAGAAGGGAATTAAAGGAGTTACAAAGTATTAAATGATATGACCAATATCTTCAGAGCATAAGCCTGGGGGAAACAAATGTAAACATAAAGACATTAAATGACATTAAATATAACTGTATATGTGCAATGTATTAATGTATAAATGCATAGAAAACCATCACTTTTTCCTATTATTTATTAATCTTGATAAACAGAAGTAAATAACCTTTATCCACATCAGTGGCATGGAATATGGATGTGAATTCATTATTTTATAATTTTCTCATGTATAATTTTATGTATGTGGGGTTTTGCAGACAAAAACAAGTGCCAAATGAAATGCCAAGAGACTTTGTATACACACACACAGACACATATATATATACACATATATATGTAAGAAGAAATAATTAAAGCATTATTTCAGTGCAAGAGAACAGCTAAATAACGGTCTGTTCAGGTTAAGAAACACTACCATCATTAAATCATCAGTGACATAAAAGTATTGATCACTTGCTATCATGTTCTGTGTAGACTAAGGTCAAAGACACAATTTTAAATGCAACTACTTATCTATAAGGAAAATTCCTGAGGGAAAGAAAAAAGACATCAGCTAATATTTCCATATTCAACATTTTAAACAGAATTTCCCTATTCAGCTTTTAGAAAATGTACTTAGTTATAAGATGACAAACATTCCTTAGATTAGGGATTAATTTTCAGACATAAAATATACAAACTATGAAAGATTAGTGTTTTGTGTTGGCAATTTAATTTTAATTCCTAAACAAAAAGTCAGCTAAATGTATTTTTAAATAATATCACAATATGGGAGTACTAATTAGCCGACCATTAATTAATAGATAGTACCATGTAACTCCTAAAAAGTATTAATACAAATGGCAATATAGAGAGCAAAAAGGTTAGCATACATGAAAGCAGTTTTTAAAAAATGAAACCAATGTAATTAATGAACATATAAATTTAATTTCACTAATCTTTGAGATAATAAAAATTAAACCAGCAATAAGAGATTTCAGATCAGCAAAAATATAAATGAATACACAACAGCACTCCTTGTTGAACAGAAGTAGGGAAAAAAAGGAACTCATATTCACTATTTGTGGGAATGTAACTGGTACAAATGTTTCAGAGAGCTATTAAGCAATAGTGCATAAAGTTGACATGGAAAGAAGAATAACATCCCAAAAGATATTGGTATCTAAATCCTCACAACATGTTAATCCATTAGGTTACATGCACAGGGTCTTAAGGTTGCAGATAGAGTTAAACGCATTAATTAGGCAACTTTAACACAGAGAAATTATTCCAAAATAACTGACTCAACTCAGTATAATACTATAAGTCTTTAAATAGGTATAAACTTTCTCATCTATGGTCAAAGGTATATAGGAGTATACCTTTGTGAGTACAGAAGTGGTCAGAGTGATAGCAGGAGCACTTGACTCGTCATTCTGAATGTTGAAGATGAAGGAAGGAGATCATAACCCTAAGTATATCAACAACCTCAAAACCAAGAAAAGGCAAGAAAACAAATTATCCCACAGCCTCCAAAAAGGAACATAGCTCTGCTGACACTGATTTTAGCTCATAAGACCTGTATCACAATTACAGTCTGTTGAACTCTAAGATAATAAATATGTGTTGTTTTAAGCTACTGACTGTGGTAATTTGCTATATCATCAATAGAAAAATAATAGAATTGGAGAGGTGCTTTTTATATTCGCCAGCAATTTTAGTCCTAATATAAGCTCTTGGGAAACTCCTACATATTTGCACAGCCAAGTATGAATAAGATTTTCTTTGCTGAATTTATTATAACTGAATTAGAAAGAATTTAAGTGTCATCACTAGAGGAATGGATATAGCCCCACAAGCTGTATTTTAAAACAGTTTAAAATAAAGCAAATGCCTTTATTTTTCACTGGAAATAAACTTCAAAAACATACTAAAATCAAAAGAGATTTCTAGAATGATACAAATGATTCCAATTTATCCAAATTTTCAAACACAAAAATCAATACCCTTTTATTATTTTTATACATACAAATCAGGTGAATTTTTAAAAATATGAATAAGAAAGATGCATCCAATCTATATAGTGGTGGCTTATTATAGGAAGGAAAAGAAAGAGTAGGATACTTCCTGTGTAGAAACAGAGTCTATTTGTGACCTGCTCACCAAAGTTACATGTTTGGTGTTAGAGGTAGGGCATTCCCACACCCTGAACAAGAATCCTCCAGACACCAACCAGGTAGACTATATTTCAAGTCATTTCAAACCAGAAATTATATCAGATTCCACAGGTAAATGACTCAATCTCACAAGACTGCCTTCCAATTAGACAGTAATTGGAAGCCAGGTAGTCAATGGTGGTTTTGATCAACAGCTACAAATTAAAGGTTCCATGCCCATCCTCCTTGGGTTTCATTAGTTTGCTAGAGAGGCTCATGAACTCAGGGAACTTGTCTACCACCTAAATTACCAATTCATTATAAAATTACCTAACCCAGGGACAGTCATTTGGAAAAAATGCATAGGAAAAGGTATAAGGAAAGGGTTTGGACCTTCCATTTGCTCTCTATACACAAGACTATCCCCAAAACTCCATGGATTCACCAGCCTGGACATGCCCAAACTAGTCCTTTTGAGTTTCAGGGAGGTTTTCTTTGAATAGGCAAGATTACCTCACTGGCTACTGCTGATTGAGTCAACTTCCAAGCCTTTACTCCTTCCTGAAAGCTGAGGTTGATACTGAAAGGTCTAACCATCTAATTGAATTATTGGGTCTTTTGGCACCTGCAAAGAATGCAAAAATAAACTAAGTTTACTTCACTGAATGTTGACAGGAGTTTCATCATATTTTTTGAAATATTTCAACTTATGTTGAAATATTTCATTTCATTAAATATAAGTGCAAAGAGAAAAAAGAAAAAAAATTGAATTTTTTATTGAATTATAATTCTAACTAGAGGATGATTTTATATATTTATTACTTAGTATTTGTGTATCTTCTACCTGTAATATGATAGTAAGCATGTGATTAGGGAAATTATATATTTGATCACTTACAAATTTAAATGATATTAGTTAATTTGATAAGAATTTAGGGTCTAATGTCAGGAAAATGTGCTCAATGTTTACTTAATTATCTCATAATAATCATTACAGAAAAGGCAGGTACTATTAGTGCTCTCTTTTTTAAACTGTAAATAAAAGCCTAAAATAGATAAATTCTTTGTCCAAGATTAGCCAGCTGATAAAAGAGAAAACTAAGGCCTATCAAGCCCTGTGACTAGATATCATAGATATACTATGAACCAAGTAGATCTCTGGGAACCGTAAAAATGGAAAGGTAATTATCAGAAAACCTCCCTGTAACTTCAGATGCACTTCATTAGCTCAAATCTTCAGATGAAGCAGATGAAGCTAACTGTCAATAGAATTTGTGTGAACCTCAAATAAACGAATAATTGTGACTGCAAAACACTTAGCAAAATTCCAATTGCATAATAGTCAATCATTCTCTCCTTAGTAGACTTTTGACTTTATGCCTTTCTTTACCCACTGGGGAAAGGAAGCTGGGGGAACACCTTTCCCTGTGAGAGGGCAGTGGGGGAAATCGGTAGCCATTTTTCTTGCCTTCCTAATACATTTGGTCTTGGTCTCTGTTGCACAGTTGTATGCTTAAGCCTCTCCTCCATGTTCTAGAATTTTCTCACTAGTGTTTCCTCTTGCATAGGTATTCTTTTTGTGACAGGCAGCAGGGTCAAGAACGAACTAATCCCGATTTTGGTTCACTCTGTTCTTTTGTTTGTAATATTCTATCAGCAGGATTTAAATCTGAACACAACCCATTTAAAAAGCTATGCTGCTGGCCTCTTCTTAAAAAAAAAATAAAAACTCTTCTAATTGTCATAATTTTCAAGCAGTGACTCAGAAATTAGATGTACTTAACAGCAAACTTGCTAAGTTTAAATGAAAATACTGAGATCACCACAGTGGTTTTGTATGACTTTTCTATAATACTAAGACACTTGTATACTCCCAGATTGCCAATAATTGCTTTCCTGCCTAGGGAAATAGTAGCAGCTTGCTTCTAAATTGAAAACTTATATGAAGAAAAATGTGACAGTTGATAATTTCTGCATCAATATTTTCATAATATATATAAATTAATTTATTCATAATATAGTACTGAAGTTTTTTTTCATGAAAATAGGGTAGCTATATTTTAAGTTTCATAATGAACTATGTAGCCAGGAAATAGACTATTATTTTGGTGATCACTGCAACAGGTTAAAAACTAAACTTTCAAATAAATTACACACATAGTACTGACATTAAAACTTTACAAACAAAATATGGGAGAATTTATATATATATATATATAGAATATTACATTATAGAATTTTACAACTGTACAACTTTTACAGAAAGTTAACAATTGAGATGATTTGTGCTAGCCTAACTGAAGTAAAAAACACTTTGAGAATCATGCTATAAACTACTAAAGACATTACACAATCACCTAGCTTACACATTGATGGGAAGAAGCTTCACTTTCTACTAGTTTATCTACAGGAAATGTTTATGTTATATTCTGCAACCAGAAATCTTCAGATAAACATAACAGAAAAAAACGCTGTCCAGTGTCTGGGGAGATGCATTTCCAGCACTAGAATTGTAAGACTCAGACGCAGCATCAAGTGACAGTCATGAGAATGGATGGGACAATCAGTGTAACAAGACCCTGAGACCAGAGTGGTCTGGAGAATACACAGCAGTCTACTATTCCAAGGAAGATTCCAAAGTTGAGTTGTCTGCAGGACCACAAGACACACCTGCCCTTTAGGAGGTTCCTGAACTGCTTCGCCTTATCATCAGCCTCCTGGTTACTCTGGGGGTCAGAGCTGCCTGGTCTGCTGTGGCCCAGGCCTACAGTCTTCATCCAGGAAAATGTAAGTTCTCAAGAAAAGGACATGGCTTGTGGGCCGACCACAGATTTATGGCATGCACTCAGGGAGAGTCAGAGTGGTTGGAGTGGAGAAGGGAGATGCAAGGGGGTCGGGTGGTGGCTCGAGGGTGGAAGAGTAGGAGGGCTGCACCCAGGGAAACAATCACCATACAAAAGTGACCAAAGATATAAGCAAATAAAATAAAGAAACAAAGAATAGCCCAAAGTCAACAAAAACTGGTGTTCAAAATACTAATTTAAAAATAAAAAATCTGCTAATGTGACTTGCTCATCTATTGATATCAAATTTATACTGATAAGAAATCTTGTTTTTCACAGATAATTCATTTAAGGTGGATGAGCCTAATAACTAAAAATATGCTATTTTTTCCTGACTACTTGGAAAAAAATGGCCAAAATGATACAGGTGGAATAGACTCCAGGCTGGAGACATGACATTCAAGTAATACAAACTGAAGAGTTGTTCATTATATTTCTGTGGTGTCCTTAAAAAAAAATCACCATCAGCCCTCCCTGGTGGCGCAATGGGTTAAAGCACAGCACTGAGAATCTAAAACCACTTGCACATGAGTTCGATTCCCGCCTGCCCCGGAGGTGACCACATGGCGTGGCAGACCTCTCCTGACCCGCCCGCTGCTCCCCTCAGCAGTGTACTTCGTCGATCTGCCTGTTCTGTTCCCCACTCTGTCTCTGGTGAAGCCTCTCGCTGCCCCTGAGCCTCTGGCCTGTACCCCAGTTCTGTATGCACAAATAAATAAATCTTAAAAAAAAAAAAAATCACCATCAACTTGATTTTGTGGAGTTCTTGCATGGTTCAGTCTTCCACAACAGCTTAACTTGCTGAGAAGAGATAACAAAAACAGATACATCTAATCAAGTAAGACTCTCTCCACTATCTAACTTAATATCTGAGAGGACAACAGGATGACATCCAATTCAATGTTGAAATCAATTCAAAGAATCTTTCAGTCCTCTCTATTTATTGTCTTTACAATCTACAGCAGAGGGTCACAGTATAAATATTGATAAGATCTAGAAAAATATACACATATAACAATCTGGTGTGTGTGTTATGTGCCACAATCCACCCAATAACCCTAACAATTAGCGTAAGTTTGGGTGCTATCGCACAAAGATTATTCCTCTGCCCAGTACAAGTTTGTGATCATTTAAAATATAAGCACAATCACTGGTAATCTCCATAATTTTCACAAGAAACAGATTAACTGGAAGTAGCATTCTGATTCAAATATACAGTTTCTAATTTCTTGCTGAATCTTGCTAAGTTATTTGCCTTCATAAAATATTATGGCAGAGATCCAGGGGTTAATTATGAGTTGCATAAAAAGCAATTCCTTCAACTCATTTTAATTTACTATCTTTCACTAAGCATTTCCCAGGAACTTGGCTCACTACACTTGCAAGGAAGAGTTACTTTCACTTGGCCCCCTCCAATTGACTTTCATCTGATATATATAGTCAACAACAACTAATTTCACAGCTCAGTTATTTAATCCCTAAAATAAAAAAAAAAAAGCACTTCCTCAAAATCAGATGATAAAATGAGCTGGGGAAGCTATACTAAAAAAATTCATTGCTTGAGAAATGATATTTATGCAAGCTGTATTTATGAATTTCATCAATTTAGTGAGACATATACCAATAAATTTTCTCTAAACTCTGCAAGAGAAGAGGCTTACAGATTCATATTTCTAATAATATAACAGCAACATATTATTTCAATTATGCACTCAAAGCCTAGAAATGGAAGATTATGACATATAGGATAATAGATGATCATCAAATGACCATAATATCATAATTCAAAAAATGGTTACAGTGCTTGAGTAGTTTATGAACTGCAGCAGGAAGCCGCAACTACATTCATACATTCAGAGGGAAGCCATTACTGTTACAGAATGAAAATATTTATTTAAATCTTAAGAAATTTCAATCACATATCTACAACTTCAGCTCCATACATTTAAGCATCTGCCTCATGGAGGAAAACTTTCTTATTCCATAACAATTCACAGTAGGGTTTTTTTTTTAAACTATATGTAAAAAATGTGATTGAGAGCAATCAAAGTCAATTTAGAGTGATTTTTGAGGGTAGAGTAGGAGGAAAATGATGAAAGAATGACTAATTTTTTAATTTTTGAGTAATCCTACATTTGATGATATTTCTAAAAATATGAATGGAAAAAAACTTGGTATTTTTTTCTGTTACATGGTACAATCTAGGAATGTACTCCAGAAGACTATAATACATTCAGTAACATTTAAGCATGGACACATGAGTGGAGTCTTTTTTATTTTCATTATTATTACATTACGAAACACCTCTGCTATTCAATTTTGAGGTCCTGTATTTTCAGTTAATTTTGCCTAGTATGCAAAATAGCATTATCTGTCTCTCTCTCACACACACACACATTCATATATATAAATATATATATATGTATTTTATATATGTATGTGTTTATATATATATATGTCAAGTATTGCAAGTGCCCTCCAGATTCTATTAACTGGGAAAATATATTTTCCCAGTTAATATGTGTGTCACAGTAATAAAATCTTTAATTTATTGAGTGTTCATCATTGCCATGCATTTTGTATACACTGAATATTACTTATAACAGTATATATGTTACAAACAAGACTTTAGAACTTCAGGAAGATGGTGATTTGTCTATGAGAGCAAAATGAAGATTATATTCAGAGTAGAGTTTCAAGGAATTGTCTCTGAATCACTTTACTTTTGACACCACTTTGAGAATACTTGGGAACATGCAGATTTATTCCAGGAGATGCAGCAGTAAAAATGAGAGTGATGTAACCCAAAAGGTCATATTAGCATTTCCTTGAAACAGTCCTAGATATTTTTTACCTGAAAATCAAATGTAATTTGAATACTATATTTTTATTTTCAAAATCTGGAGATGAGCTACGTCCTTTTTCAGACAGTTAAGCTCAGATCTCTTTCAGCAGCCTGAATTTAGCCCAGTAAAAAAGATGATGTTATCTCTGGAGCGCTCTCTTTCTAAAAGGCCACTTTCAGACCAGACAGATGCTCCTGTTTGTTATATCAGTAAATTATAGGCCTGTAGGACCAGAGCCCTCTCTCCTAAGGCCGCAGTCATGGTGCATGCCATCCAGCTTTCTGTCCAAGGAAGTCCTGGGAAGTATCTGCTACTAGATATTTTCTATTAAATCCTGTTTCCCCCCCGCAATACTTGAAGCTAAAGACAGGTCTACAGCCATTTATATCACAACAATTTGTAAAATTTCCATTTCAATGTTCACTTGAAGTAGTCTTCATTCATATAGAAATAAGAAATGCCACAAACTCATAATGATTTTGGTGAGTTATCCCTATCTTGTCCCCTTGTTTTGGGAGAAACAATTCTCATTTACTTTTTAGATTTCCACACTAAAAGTTTCTAATCAAGTTAGTCCTTCCTGAGATGATGTAATACATCAACTGAAATCTGCTATTTTTGTTCCTCTAAATCTCCAATTTCATAGTTTTACTCAAAATATAACTTTCAGACTCACAATTGTGAAGTGACCAATAATTTGGTTTCCAAGACCATTAATATTTCCCTTTACCATTATATTACTAATTCCAAAAAATGATATTTCTAAAAAATGATATTTCTAAAAAAAAAAAAAAATACATAACCATCATAAAACTACCTCTTCCCTCACTTTGGCTCCCAACTTGATATTTTATTTTTCAACAGGTTTAATGTAACTCTTTAAAAAAAATTTTTTTTGCTTAAAAAAGGACAAAGATGAGGACTCTCCCTAGTGTTGCAGCAGGTTAAAGCTCAGCACTAAGAAGCTAAAGCTACTCTGGCAGGAGTTCTATCCCCGCCCCTGAGGTGACCCACTCGGCATGGCAGACCTCTACTGACCTGCCCCTCTGATCCCCTCAGCTGTGTACTTAGTTGATCTCCCTGTTCTGCTCCCCATTCTGTCTCTGGTGAATCCTCTGATTGCCCCTGCACCTCTGGCCTGCATGCATAAATAAATAAATCTTAAAAAAAAAAAAGACAAAAATGAATACTGGATGGTTTCACTTACATGTGGAATACAGAGAAACAAAACAAAGGGTCGGAGAAAACCAAGTCAATAACAACCCTAGAAATCTTACTGTGGAACTGAGGCTGCAAGAAGGCGAAGGAGGAAGCACAGTGGGGAGGGCCTCATGCCTGTGGAGGACCACTGTGGCTGTCCTTGTGGTTTTGTGACGTGGTGACATGTACCTGAGCAGAGGTGAACTGAAACAAAGTCTTCTAAAGCAATTTTACCTGAATTAGAAAAATAATTTGTTCTTATTTAAAAATATGTTCCCAAGATATTACTTTTGAGGTTCCTTAGTCTACCATTCTCTAATTCCAATATAACCAATTCTTCCTTTCTAAACACGTTTCTTTTCACTCCTCAGCCATTATCAGAAAACTGTTATTTTATTTTATTTTATTTTTTTACTATTTAGAGAAAGAAAGAAAAAAAAAGCCCAAGAAAACCTGATAGTAACTTGCAATATGAAAACTTGCAATTTCTTTCAGATAAATATCACTGAGGAACTGAGAAAGGAAAATGTAAATTGGTACATTCAATATGGAGAATAGTATGTAAATTCCTCAAGAAATTAAAAATGGCAACACAATATGATCCAGTTATTTAGCTTCCAGATGTCTATTTAAAGAATATAAAAACAATAATTCAAAGCATTATTCACCATCGTCAAGGCATAGAAACAACCTAGAGACCCACTGGCAGATGAATGGATAATTAAGACGTGGTATATATACACAGTGGAATACTAGCAGTCAGCTATAAAAAAAATAAATAAGTCTTGCCATATGATATCATGGATGAAGCCAGAAGTTGTTATGCTAAGTGAAATAAGCCAGATAGACAAATATGTATGTCAAATGATTTTGCTCATCTGTGGAAGATAACAACCACAAAAGCAACATATAAAGCAAATTGCTAGATTTTGAGAATAAAATTATGGTCACTAGAGTGGGAAAGAGTAATTAAGTAGCTAAAGGGAATCAATTGCATGTGGTTGATGAAAACTAAATTTTGGTGGTGATCATAACGTAATCTATAGAGATGTTGAATGACAATATGTCTGAACCCAATACAATGCTTAAGCCAAGTTTGTTTCAATAATTTTAAAACCTATATATTTAAAATCTAATCTTATCTTTTCAGTTATAATTTATTCAAGCCCATTTTTGAAGGGTATTTTTCTCCCTTTTATACTTGCCTGATACCCCATGTAAATTTTCTGGTTATTTCTAATGTCAGTAACCAAAACATCTATTTTGACAAGATAGTTCAAATTTCCAACATCATATGGAAATAGAGCTCCCCTCTTCTGACCCAGGGACTGCTTTAGGTGGGTGCCTGAAGTGGGACAGAGACATATGGCATATGTGCTTTATTTCTCTCTCATATCGCCAATATACCAAAGGATTCCTATGGAGAAGTGGCAGGAAGATTCCCTTAAGTTTTACTTTCTGTGCACTATTAACTTTGTGACTCTTGACAGGGTTGAAAACCAATTGCTTCTTTTGCTAGTAGAGAATCACTGCTGTATCTCCAGCTTTGTTTTTTTTTTTTTTTTTTT
>NW_004567111.1:28808974-28883151 GCF_000260355.1 Condylura cristata
TTTTGCTAGTAGAGAATCACTGCTGTATCTCCAGCTTTTTTTTTTTTTTTTTTTTTTTTTTTGCTATTGACTCCCTGTATCTCTGTGTGACCTGTTTAGATAGAAGCTGACAAAATCCATGTAGAAACCCTTTGGCATTCTCTCCTTCACTCCAGTCTGTGCAGCTGAGCCCCAATGCCCAACCTTACTCTGATGCTCTTTAAACCTGTCAAATGGTCCTGTTCTCCTTCTCTTTAGATTTCTCAACTGTGAGTCCAACAATAATCCCCTGAGTACCCTAAAATCCATAGAACATCTATCAGGAGGACAGAAAGTTAAACTGTTATCAAAGCTGTGTACTCTGGCCTGCTTGTGTCCCTCCAAAATTCACATGCTGAAACCTAACCCCCATCATTAGGTTTAGTAGCTGGTATTCAGAGCCGAGGCCTTTGGAAAGCAACAAAACCATGGAAATGGGATTAGTATCCATTTAAGAGAGTCCCCAGAGAGCAACTTTGCTCCTTCCACCATGTAAAGGACCCAGCAAGAAGTGGGCATTCTGTAACCAGAGGCGTGCCTTCACTTACCTGACCATGCTCATCTTGTACTTCGAGTTCCAGTTTCCAGAAATAAATCTTGTTTATAAGCCTTCCAGTCTCTGAATTTTGTAACAGCGGCCAGAACAGACTAAGACACTGCAAAAGAAACAAGAGGGGAGATAGTTGTTATTCTATCCAAACCTGAACTGATTATCACTTCTCACAGAAAAACCTAGAATCAGAGTACTAAAGCTACACAATATATTAAAATCATCTAGTGCAGTAAAGCCAAGTTATAGATGAAGCAACAAATGTAAACATTCAGGGATTGAGCCAATGTTTGATATACTTTAGCTCAACAAACATTACTGAGTGTTCCTTTGTAAGCAGAAATAGGAATAAAAAGACAAATATGACACAGACTGGCACCACAGGAGATTTAGTGAGTGGATGAGTTGATATTACAATCCAGATCTCCCAATTCCCATTCCAAAATCATATGTCACTGACAGGAAAATAGTTCTTAAATTTTATATGCAGAAAAACCTTCATGGGAGCTTTTAAACAGCAGATTCCAGCGATCAGCTTATGGAGATTCTAATTCAATGTGTAGGGTGCCTGAATCCTCATATTAACAAACATCTCAGGTGATTCAAATACAGGTTGTTCTGTTGCAGAATTTAAAGGCATAGATCTTCAGGTTTTGGAAAGGTGCCTACTCACTGATACCCTATCAGAGAGAAGTGGTGCCTCTGGGGTCTGACCCTGCACTTCCCAATTTGGAGAACTCAAAAAACATGTGCAAGAGTACTGAAGATAATTTAGGGCCCATTTGGGTAGCTACTTTTCTAAATCATTTTTTCTGGGGTCATTTCTGCTGAATCCTTAAAATCACTTCCTTGTTCTGGATCACCTGAATGATATTATTGCCTGAGGATTAATTTCACCTTTTACCTCCTTGCAGCCAGAATCTTACACACATTGGAATTTTAAGGAATGTGTAGTATCTTGGATTGGCTACATGTTCTTCCATTTCATATCACATATTTATAAATTATTAAATTAGAGAAGTGCATATAGCATTTCTTTTGGTGTCCCTTCTTGTAGCATGTTTACATAAAGCAAGGACTAATGTTTTAAAACGTGAACAGGTTTGATAGAACAGTAAACAGATTGCCGGAGCAGCAAACTGAGTCACGACTTTTGACTAAGCAGATTAACTTAAATAGTGCAAAGCTGGGAGGAAAAGTCACTGGGTTCTTAGCTGTGAGCTCACAATTGCAAGAAACACTCAGGCTCAGAGTGCAATAAAGATTGGGTTTACAGGAAATGGCAAAAGAGCTGTTGAGGCCACATGAGGCCAGCTGTCTCACCCCACATAGTGTACCGAGTTCAGGAGGCCTCAAGCTGCCTATCCAAGATGGTGCCATCCCAGTAACGAAGCCTGGAACGTTTGCACTAGGCTGGAAGTGGACCAAGATTCAACTCCCACGGGCAGCCAGAGATACTCACAGGCGGTGCTGCAGAAGTGACGCCACAGCAGCAGCAACTTCTATTCGAACGCACAGATGACCAGAGGTCAGACCTGTCCCACAAGTTGGAGAGGCTGCTTCAGAGGACCAGAAGTGGCAGGCAGCTCTCAGAAGTAGCCGGCCACAGGTCAGTCGCTTGGTGCCAGAGTACAGGCACTCGTGTTACAGTCCTTGAGCGCTAACAGCCTTTTAGAAACACAGGCCCAGGCCTCTGGGCACAGGCTAATGGTGCCTGTCAGCAGGTGACGCCTCCGGCTGAAGGCAGAGCAGTGGTTAGGCTGTAGTTTGAAATGGAAGTTCAAAGTGGAGTTCCCAGGGGTCTGATGAAAGTTTATGAAATTCTGCAAAGTTCTTTCCAGGAAGTCTAGATGACTCTTCCAGATGAGTCTGTTCCCAGTGATATTTCCAGAAGAAGTTCTTGAGGAATCTGAACCAGAAGTTCTAAATAATAACCCTAGTCCCCTGGAGTTTTCGCGTCTAGCCTCAGAATTTCAAGCATGATTCTTCCCTTTGAAATCTCAGCTATTTGATTGGTGCCAGTCAAGCTCCAATCAGATCGGTCCATTTTACCAATCTGAAGTAAGCCCAACCCTCCACAGCTGTGGGCTGGCCTGGGGGCTGCTTATGCAGCTGGGCCATCAATCCCATTCAGGCCACAGTAGCACTAGCCTCCAGGCTCCTCTTTGAAGACATTTCCTCTGATAAAAAGGGTGGAGTTTAAGTACTGAAACCACCTCTTCAATCACCATGACTCTAATATCTAGTCCATTCTGACCTATCACATTCCTCTTTCAAGTATTCTAAGACCACTGAATTTTGATCTGCTTCCATGGAGGCAATGAGAAGCCTAATTCACTCATTTAGGAAAAGTATTCAGTAGCCCCAGTTTATCTACCGGAGAGTCATTCCAGGACCCCCAGGGGATGTCTGATGTTGGCTGGACTGAATCTACACTTATTAGGCTTTTTGTTTTACAAGTATACCTATTTATAAACTAGCACAGAAAGGGTGCAGTGACATCAACTAATGACAGAACTATTTTAACAATATATTGTAGGAAAAGTTAGGTGGTGATGATATTTATCTCTCTCAAAATATCTTATTATACACTCAAAATATCTTATTATACACAATATTTTTTAGACTAGGATTCACCACTGGTAACTAAAACTGCAGAAAGTAAAATTGCAGATAAGGGAGGAAATACTGAATATATTTTCTGAATTTTTAAAAAAGATTTCTTTATTTGTGCATACAGAACTGGGGTACAGGCCAGAGGAGCAGGGGTGGTGAGAGGCTTCGCCAGACACGGAGTGGGGAGCAGAACAGGCAGATCAACGAAGCACACTGCTGAGGGGAGCAGCTGGTGAGACAGGAGAGGTCTGCCGCACCATGTGGATTACCTCCGGAGCAGGGATAGAACTCCCACTGAAGAGGCCTCAGCTTGGTTTAGTTTAGCAGTGCAGTGCTCCAATCTGCTATGCCAGAGGAGGCCAAATTTTGTGAATTTTTAAAGTCTATATTTGTTTTATAATGTCATTGATTTGGGCCCTCCCTGGTTGCGCAGCGGGTTAAAGCACAGCACTAAGAAAGAAGCCACTTCAACACAGAGTTTGATCCCCACACAGGAGGTGACCCACATGGTGAGGCAGACCTCTCCTGACCTGCCAGCTGTTCCCCTTAGCAGTGTACTTCCACACTCTGCCTGTTCTGCTCCCCACTCTGACTCTGGTAAAACCTCTCACTGCCCCTGTACCTCTGGCCTATACCCCAGTTCTGTATGCAGAAATAAGTAAATCTTTAAAAAAGAAAAAAACAAAAAAAATGTCACTGAACTACAATGAGATTGCATTTATCCTTGGCATAGATAAGAATGTAAATGAATTAACAAATACATTAATGACATTAACTTCCCAATTATAACAGTTAATTGAGAAGGAATCTGAATGCTTGCTAGTTGTTCCTTATGAAGGAGACTGTTATTTAATGATAAAATCTTATTGTACTAATAAAGAAGCTTTAAAGGCAATGTACTAATATCTGTGTGGCAAGTTGGAATGAATAAAAAAGCTTTGAGGGAGTTATAATCAAGAAGTTTTCTACATAAAATCATCATCTAGCAATGTCATTTCCTATATCATTCCCTTAACATTAGCAAGTTCTTTAAAAATTATCTCTAATGAACAATCACAAATCTGATCCTTTGATCCTTACTCACTGAATGCCCAAGTAATCCAGACACTGAGAGATGTAGAATACCAGATAAGGAGTTTCTAGTTTAGAAACATTCCCATATCTACTCCCATAAACATTCCCATATAAATGAGATTAATATATAAATAGATATATTACAGTAGTTCATGACCAGTGCTCTTAGAATTATGAAAAGGTCTACAAAAGTAACTCAACTTTTCTGAAAGAGCTGAAGGAAGTTTTAGAGAACTGGTTCTTAATCCTAAACCCACATCAGCATCACCTGGAAAACTGAAATGACATTCATGTGCCAGTTCAAGTCAATTAAAGCAGAATCTCTACATGTAGGTCCTTAACATTCATAAATTTTAAAATCTACCCATGTTACTACAATATGAATCAGGTGCTAAGAACCATTACATTGAAGAAACGGGAAGTGAAGTCTAAAATGGAATAATAGTAAACCTATGTTTTTTGAGAGATACCATGTTACATTATCTGCTAATAAAAAGGAACATTTCCAGTTTCACACTCAGTTCATTTCTTGATTTTTTTTAATAACCTTGATTAATTTGGAATGGAACATAATTTTAATACTTCTTAGGTGGAACAATTACTTCTATAGGAGGTGATCAAGATTAGCTAAACACTTTTTTCATACCAAAAGAAATTTATAAACCACATAATTTTTCATTATAATAGTTTAATAGATTTTCCTTATCATTTTGAGTGTAAGGAAACTACCGAACCTAAAGTGATTGGCTTAGTGAAATAGAATAAAATATTTAGAAGACAGGTTTTACAAATGCCAGCAGGTAAATTTTGTTGTGTTTATTCTGGAAAACAGTCATCAACACTCTACGACAGTGTATATCATTTAGAGATATAAAATCACACCCCTGAGGATGTTACTACAACATATATACCACCAAGGGAATAACAGTCCTCCACAATAGTCCGGGGGCCCTCTCCAGACTTTGCTCTTTACACTTGCCCCCCAACCCAGTAGTCTCGAATTTATAATCAGATTTCTAGGGTTTATTGTTGACTGTGTCTGTTTTGTTTTGTTTTGTTTTCTCCCTCTACATTTCACATAAGAGTGAAACCATTCTGTATTCGTCTTTTTCTTTCTGGCTTATTTCTCTTCACATTGTTGGGAGTGACCAAATGCGGAGATTTACTGAGGGACTGGATAAGGGCAATAATAAATCAGGCCTTGCATCCAAAGGTGATAAGGTGGTAATAAATTGGGCCTTGCATCTAATTAACGGGTTCTTGCGTAGGGATGGGACTAGATGAAGGTGATAACGAACTGGGCCTTACATCAAGGACACAGCGATGAGTCACCCCTTTGAAATCTGAGTTTAAGACCTATATAAGAGACCCTTCCCTTACTGGGTTGGCAGTAGCTGCGGACCCCACTCTAGGGGCTCCATCTCAGCTGCTGTCCCGGAGCAATAAACTGCTTGCTCAGCCTTCTCCCTCCTGCCTTCCTTCTTGTGGCCGGTCACAGAAGTTGGGACAAAACACACATAATCACCTCCAATTCCATTAATGCTGCTGCAAACGGCAAGAGTAAGTATACCACATCACCTTAGTGGACTTTTCTGTCCTTGAGCATTCAAAACATAATGAAAGGCTTTCATTTTAGAAGTCTGTCCTAAGATATCTCAATATCTTCTATACCATAACATTTATTAAGAGGCTAATATTCAGCATCATATGTGTCCTTTATTCTGAAACTGAGGACATTGTACTGAAAGAGATACTGAGGGTGTGGTCTTACACATAGTGAGTAACTAAATATGTACTAAAGAATAAGAGTGTGCCTGCTCACCAAGAAGAGTAGTTATCAGGGTAAGATCATAGACATAATAATCATGAATGAAATTGTTGAATGAAGGATTCATTGTTTCACCAGACACTCCAAATTCAGGGGTAAAAAAAAGAAACAGTAATAGGTACTGGGTAAAGCTCTTTGATAAGTCAAATAAAAATCATACCAATGCAACCAAAAGAAAACCAATAGAGTTATAGAGAAAGATTGATGGACTGTATTGAGTAATACTGAGAATGAGGAACAAAGATATTCAGTAGTGAGGAAGAAACTAAAATTGTTGAACTTTGGAATAAATGCCGACAGAGGTTCTTACTGAAAGCAGAAATAAAACACATAATCTCTTCAATTTTTCTGTTACATGCTGCAGAAGTTTAGTCACTGCCCAACTTTTCTCTCAAAATATTTAGGGAATTAAGAAAAATGTGGATGAACTAAGCAAACCATTAAGTACAGCATACAATGTTACAATACTTGAAAAGATGCAGACTCTATGTGCTGCAAGGGAGGCAAGGGAAATAGAGAAGTGAGAGATCATTGAGAACTGGAGTGATCGCTATGATTCTTAGAGGTCTTGAATAGTTCCAGGAGGAGTGATACACACAGGTCTTCATGATTTAAGGCTGCAATGTTGGCAGAGAGCAGACTTTGTTATGAAAAATAAAAGAGAGACAGGGAAAAGTGAGTTAGAGATTCCAGATGTGAAAGAGTCCTGTGTGATTATGAATTCTGCTACACCACCATGCACATTCGTATCGTTGAGTAAAAGTAAAGGTAAACCTCAGAACTTCTAGAAAATAGAGAACATTGAATCAAAGGTATATGTTTTTATATATATTTCAAAGTTTGTATTTAAAGAAAAGTTTATTGTCTTTATCTTTTTAAACTTTTCTCCCTGTTTACCATATGCATTTATTAAATACCTGTTTTTGTGCAACTATTATGTAATAGGTGCTATAGAGAAATAAGCAGTTTGTGTTCTACTGGAAGTGTGTGTGTGTGTGTGTGTGTGTGTGCACGTGCACGTGCGCATGTGTCTGAAATCACTTGTCAAAGGTAGCTGATAGATAAAGCAAGATAATGTGATTAAAATTTATCCAAGTGGCAACCTTAGAACAGCTTTAAGTATAGGGAATGGCATTTTTAACTAGAGGCACAATAGGCCCTCCCTGGTGGCGCATGGGGTTAAAGCGCAGCACTGAGAAGCTAAAGCCACTTCAGCATGAATTCGATCCCTAGCCCCAAAAGTGATCACATGGCATGGCAGACCTCTCCTGACCCACCTGCTGCTCCCCTCAGCAGTGTACATCATCCATCTGCCTATTCTGCTCTCCACTGTGTCTCTGGCGAAGCCTCTCACCACCCCTGAACCTCTTGTCTGTACCCCAGGTCTGTACAAATAAATAAATCTTTAAAAATAAATAAATAAATAGAGGCATAATATTGCACAAAACACCTGTAGGACTATTTAGTTATGTATAACTAAAACTTGGAATACTGGCTTAAGATTTATCTTTATAGGTAAATTACCTTAGAAGGAGGAAGACAATTTCTGCTGAGTGCTTACTGTATGTTGATTAAGGCAGATTGTTTTTTATACCATTATCTACTTTGGCTTCATCCTTACAGGGCAATGGAGCATTTCATTATTCCAAGTGGGTAGTTGGGTAAAAGATGTCTTCTCTCCAGTGTGGGAGCAGAGTGGTTGTAGTGGCAGAAGGAAAAAGGTAGATTAGTCTATTCCCTGGATTTTTCCAAGTAGATCAGTTCTAGAAAAGAAAGCATAGAAGTTGAAGATCAGAAATTGCATTTCCTTAAGCATCTGCTGCAATATACCCCTTCAGAATGAGTTTATGTAACCCTGGGAGCACACACAAGCCCATTTGTAAAAACCTTTTTATTTTGATCAAGTATTCATAATAAATCTTGCCATTTTTTCAATTTTAAGTGACAGTTCAGTGGCATTAAGTACATTCATATTGTGCAACTGTAACAGGGTGTTATCAGGAAAAAGTGTGGGGGGGGTGGGCTAGGGAAGGTAGGTTCCAGGATCCCTGCCCCACCCAAAGGAGGGTGGAACTGAGCAAGGAGGAGGAGCAGGAGAGGAGACTGGGAAGGAAGGAAACAGAATGGAGCCAGAGGGAGACCTGGAGGAGGCATATGGAGCAGACACCTGTGAAGAGGCTGCATTTGCCTTTTGGTCCTGGCCTGGGTGAAACAGATGTGGGTGAGAAACCCATGTGGAAGTTAACTATGACAGTGTTTATCTCGATTTTGACTTTGTTCTTTTCCTCCAGGCTTGTCTGGCTGTTTCTGACCCTTTCTTATGGGTCCCTGCTAGAAGGTACTTTAGACTTACAGCAGGTTTTCAGGGCTTGCTCTGGGCCAGTCTCATTTGGGTATACTTTTACCTGAGGAGGTTGGGTAACTTTGGATGCTTGACTTAGAAACTATAATCTTTGTCTTTTCTGTATTGCACATTAATTGTATCAAAGTTCCTTTTTATTAAATTTCTTATGTTTTGTCTTGATGTGGCAGATGGCAGAACCTATTTATAGCAGGCAAGTTTGGGGGCTCTGGGTGCCACTCTCCTGATCTATAATAACAATCACCACCTTCCACCTCCAAAACCTTTTTTCTCTTTCAAAGCTGAAACTCTGGGCCTCCCTGCTGGCACAAGGGCTTAAGTCTCAGCACTATGAAGCTAAGCAGCTTCTGCAGTATGAGTTTCATCCCTGAGCAGCGAGCTGACAGACATGGCACAGCAGACCTCCCCTGGCTTGCTCTCTGCTACTCTAGTCAGTGAAGTTCAGCCTATCTGCCTGTTCTGCTCCCCACTCTGTCTCTGGTGAATCCTCTCATCCCCTCTACCTCTAGCCTGTACCCCAGTTCTTGTATACAGAAATAAATAAATCTTAAAAAAGGAACCCTGAAACTCTGTATCTACTAAATAATAATTCCCCATTCTTTCTTCTTCCCAGTCTCTGACAATCTTCTTGTTATTTTCTGTATCTGTGAATTTGACTAGGTAACTTAATTAAGTAGAACACTATATTTGTTCTTCGGCTGTTATATTACATTTAGTGTGTGTCCAAGATTCATCCACTCATAGTCTATGTCAGCATTCCTTTCTATTGAAGTCTGAATAACATTAGTTAGAAATTACAGAAAGAGAGAGACATTCATTGCATTGCCTTGAAATTGTAGGTGGCTCTGGGTAATAAGTACTAGCATCTTAAGAATAATAAGCTTTTCAATCCAGGAATACAAGCTGTCTATCCATCTATTTGTTGCCTTTAATTTCTTTCAGCAATGACTTGCAGTATAGAAGTCTTTCACATCCTAGGTTCACATATCCCATTTAAAGACCTTAATTGCAGACCTTGATAATGACATTAGCTTTTATTCTGGGAGCTTGGAGAAACATGTATATCATTAAAGACACAAGTAACCACTGTCTAAAAATATATATGAAAAAAATCAGTTATCACATATACCGTGTAATTCCTGGGTTCTTTATCTGAGGTAAAGCCTGGGTACTTCATACAAAAGCTAATACAGATGACTAATACAGATTATGCTTCATAACATTTTTTTCTTTCTGGTTCTGAAATCACCATTTATAGCATCAAAACATAAGAAAAAATATTTGAAACCTGAAAAATTATTCTCTACTGGTGCTGGTAGGCTACTTTTACAAGTAATTAGGTAAAATATATCATTAGGTTTCAACCCTGCTCTAGGTTTTAATCAAGTAGTTTTTTGTTTTTTTTTTCCTATTTTATACCATCTCAGTTGATACTAAGAATCATTTAATTCATGTCAGGTGATATGTTTACTCAACAATATTGAAATGATATCTATTTAGAAATTGTAAAGCAGTTTTAAAATATGTTAATAAAGGACTTTAAAAAAATGAATTGAAGATTTCCTTTTCACGCATTTTCCAAAATTTTCTTTTCCTTTTTTCTGTTTTGTGTAAACACTACAATTTCAATGATTCAGTAAGACTCCAACCTACTACATCACTCCATCAGGATGAATTTTTGATACTGTAATTATTTGTCATTTATTATTAACAAATTGCTTTCACTATACACATAGAGCATACAAAACAGAAAATAGATACTGTCAGGGTTTTAAATATCTCCTAAAGAATGAGTGGTACTCAAAAATCATCTATGTAATTATATTAATTATCTTAAGTTATAATGATAAAAGCTTTGGCAAAATTTAGGTTTTTTTTTACATTTAGAATAGAGAAGAAAAGTTGATATGCAATAAAAATATTGTATTTATTGAACTCTGATACATAAAAGATATGTCTTCAGAAATAACAGTATGCCATAAAATACATTATATATATATAATATATTTTATATATATATAATATATAATATATATATATATATAGTATATATATATATATATATATATATATATATATATATTTTACCACTTCAACAGCACAACTTTATGACTTTCTATTATACACTCACTATTCAAGTCTGAGTCAGAGATCATTGGCATCTAGAATCCAGACTTCTATACAGTGTTGCCACTGGCAATAAGGTAACTCATGTCAGGTATGCTGTCATTTTGAATGTTTGTTTGTTTTTACCTATTTTAGAATCAACAATAACATTTTGAATTATGTGAAAAATTACACTTTATTTTCACCTAATTTTCTCTATGGTTTGCTCTTAGTTTCTGCTCATGGCCTTTAAAATATGTATGTTGCTAAAACTTAGCTTTTGGGAAATTTTAATTGAATTTAGGGCTTATTGATAAGATTTCACTATACATATATTGATCATATCATTTTATCTTATGCTTTATACTTTTAAGTCTAGTTTTGTAGATTTTAGAAAATCATCTTAATAAGAGTGAAAATGTGCCTGAGTTAGTATTATGAAAACACCCCAAAGGCTCTCCCTGGTGGCGCAGCGGTTAAAGCACTGGATTATGAAGCTCTCCAAAGCCACTGCAGCACGAGTTCCATCCCTGGCCAGGGAGCTGACCCACATTGTGCGGCAGACCTCTTCTGACCCGCCCACTGGTCCCCTCAGCAGTGTACTTTGTCAGTCTGCCTGCTCTGCTCCCTACTCTGTCTCTGGTGAATCCTCTCACCGCCCCTGCACTCCAGTTCTGTAAGCATAAATAAATAAATAAACTCCAAAATTTCAGTAGCCAATGACCTAAAGTTATAGATTAGTATAAATACAAGAAAGACTACCTAATTTGCTTATCATGATCACATCAACTACATTTATTTTAGCTCATTCTCCATGTTTCTCCTTTAGATAATAATTAAAAATAAATACAATCACTAAGGCCATGAAAGAAAATACTGTTCTTTAGTTATATAATAGGTAATATGAAAATCTTACTTAATTGATTTTTTTGTATTATCATTAATATTTACTTATTTTTGATTCTCACTGAAATGTGAGGCTTACAGGGTCTAGCCAATGAATGTAATGTCTGGTAGCTATATGGAAGACTATCAGTGGATGATGTATCCACATGACAGAGTTTTTTGTTTAAATTGTTTGATACTTTGCATATATTCAGTAGATAGAAAGAAAACCAGCCATATATATGGGCACAATGAATTTCTTACAGAAATGAGTAAGTATGCTTTAAATTGAAGAACACATAACCTAGCAATTTAAGACTAACTAAAAGAGGTTAGCAAAACTAAAAATAAAATCATATACTGTACACTTCAGGTGTTTTATGGAGTAATTGCAAAACTGAACAAGAAAACTGTTGTTAAGAGTCCAAATCGATCATGGAACCTATCATTACAGTCCACATGTCCTCATCATATCTCACTAAGACTCTTCAAATAACTTAGCTTCTAATTCTCCTGCACTGATATCTTTCAATTTCAGTCCATACTTCTCATTGAGCAAATATTATATTTTAAAGAACAAATTATAATGTTCAGGAAATAGAAGAAACTATAGTAAAGGAAGCATAGGCTGCATTAATGTTTTAAGTTTTTGTTTTCTTTTCAAAATAATGCTGGAGGCCCTCCCTGGTGGCGCAGCAGGTTAAAGCACAGCACCGCAAGCTAGCTGCAGTTGTTTCAGTGCGAGTTTGATCCCCAGCCCTGGAGGTGACCACATGGCAGGGCAGACCTCTCCTGTCTTGCCTGCTGCTCCCCTCAGCAGTGTACTTCAACTATCTACCTGTTCTGCCCCCCACTCTGTCTCTGGTGGATCCTCTCACCACTCCTGAACCTCAGGCCTGCACCCCAGTTCTGTATGCAAAAATAAAATCTTTAAAAAAAATAATGATGGAATTAGGTTTTCTAACATTTAGTATGTGGGTTGACAATGAATGCCCACCTGTTGGTTAATAACAGAGAGTGCCTCTGACTACTTGCCCAGGAAATTGAGGAGGCATGCAAAGTTACATGGCAGAGTGGTTGACAGTAATACACTTTCTCATGAGTTAGAGTGTGTGTATACCTGGTTAACGAGATTATGTATCATATATATGATGTAATTTGAACTAAATAGTTTTAGTAAATGGGCTCATAACTTTAAAAGAATCCAACAGAAAAGCTCCAAATGCTATGTTGCTAAGCCTCTATTAAAAAGAACTAGAAATATATTAGAATATTAAATTGTTAACTATGACACAATGAGTGATATCTTTATACCACAGAACTTTCCTGATTATCTTATAAGCAGAAAATTATAAGGAAGGATTTAAAGGATTTGTTCATTCTTCAATGCCCAGTTTAGCTAGTTTATACCATGAAATAAAAATCTCTCTTGCTTTTCTTTTTAATGCCATAACATTTAATTGATTTTTATCAATTTTAATCAGATTTAGCTATTAAGAATAATGTATATATTTAAATTTTTAATTATAGGTATATGAGCCCATACCTATAATACTCTGATGTTTAGTGATTATCTAAAAAATAATTTTAAGTAGCTGCTGAAAGTGCTATAGCGAATATTTGAAAATCTATTATTAGATGTTTCCATCTGATTGAATTTTTTTTTAAAGATTTATTTATTTGTACATACAGAACTGGGGTACAGGCCAGAGGTTCAGGGGTGGCGAGAGGCTTCACCAGAGACAGTGAGGAGCAGAACAGGCTGATCTACGAAGTACACTGCTGAGGGGAGCAGCAGGCGGGTCAGGAGAGGTCTGCCGCCCCATGTGGTCACCTCCGGGGCAGGCGGGAATCGAACTCACGTGAAAGTGGCTTTATCTTCTCAGTGCAGTGCTTTATCTTTGCTGCGCCACCAGGGAGGGCCATGATTGAATGTTTTTATCTGATGAATCTGATGTTAAAATAGCTCACTGGAGTAGAAACACAAATTATGAGATATTGTTTTCATTATTTAGAATAATGACTATAAATACTTCAAAAGAGTACTGTGATTTAAATAAATTTTATGTATAATAATTAAAATTTCAAATAACCTAAAAAGAGTAAGTTTGTCTCTGGGAGGTACATAGTTTTCTTCTTAACTTGCTCTGAGCAAGCACACCATTGTATATTTTAACATACTTGTATAAATTAAGATCAGTAAAAGTTCCTTAAATAATCTTATTCTCTTATTTGCCCTGAGTAAATTTTTAAGCTACCTGAAAACCTTTGATTTTTACTATCTTTCCAATTCATGTTTGAATATAAATAATGCTACACAACTATACCAACAATTTTTCTAAAATAAAAATTTTGCATTGGAAAAAAAGTTCAGGTCAAAATCATTTTAACTTCTGTTACTTAAAACAGCCAATCATATTTTTGAAAAAGCATAATTTATGTAAGAAACTACTTGTCCTAATTCACATTCAAGTCTTGATATTATTAATAGCTGTAGATTAAGATTAAGAATTTTCTAAATAATGTATGGAAAGGCTTTCTTTCTAAGGGAAGTAGTAAAGTAGTTATTTAAGATATGCCAATTTATTTTTATATGTTATTTTTTAATTATCAAATACTTTTTTATTATTATTTTACTTGATAGTTTATATAACCTAAATGACACACACAAGTTAATTTAATCAGATTTCCATAAGGGTAAAAAAAAAAAAGCTATATATTTTTATCTCTATTAACTCATTTAACCTTAATAAAAAACTTCCACATATGTTATTTATTTCCATTTTGTGAGATGCAAATGATGAACTTAAAAACTTTGGCTGTTATGCCCAAGAATATATGACAAGACTGTGGCAAAGTTAAGACTCCCTCTTGGAGGGCTTCCCTGGTGACAAGGAGTTAAAGTCAGTACTACCTCACCACTGGCCCATACCCCAGTTCTCGTATCAATAAATAAATAAAAATAAATCTCTTTTTTAAAAAATCCAGACCATATTTTTTAAACTTCAGAAATGCGCTCTTGTTTCCCCTTTAAAATGGGCATGGCAGAAATTATCTCCATCTTATTAATGAAGAGTTAATGTTTAGGCAGCTTAAATTATTTGCCCCAGGTCAAAAAAAAAAATGGAATGTAAATATTTGAAAACTTTATATTAATCAAAATTCAGAGATTGTTCTACCATAATCTGTTGACTGAATGTAAAGATGACATGATATGAACATCCTAAATTAATCTGATTGGGATTCTGCTGCTGGTATACGGTGGACAGATATTAAAGGACAGCGAAAAAGAAACAAAAAGCAGAAAACCAAATAAAATTGCTTCTTTGAACTTGATGAACTGCATTTTTCATTGTTATATAGTTAAATCAGATTAACAATAAAGCCTTGCCAATGAACTGAATACATACCAACACACATACATTCCTACATGCAACATATATTCAACAGCAAATTGTATATAGGCTTGGAACAATGATTCAGAAGCCCTGGAAGGCTGCTGGTTACGACTGTTATTCCCCTCAGTGCTAAACAGTCTCTTTAACATGAGGCAAAATCTCACTTTTCTATTCCCCCTTATAGTAAATGTCCTTCACAGTAGCTAAGGATTTAGATATTTAGAATCTATCACTATGTTGCACGGATATACTCAATAAGTAACAGAAAACAGCTACATGTTAGCTTCCACAGTTCACATATTTTTTTTCCCTAATGGCAACTTTCACTTAAACAACTTTCTACCTTAAAGCTCTCTGAGTTTCCAGAGCCCTTTCCTTCTGCGCAGATTGCCATGGATATTTTCAGATTCTTTAACAACATGATTTCTAATTTCTCTTCGCATAGTTTTTCTTGGCTATATTAATTAAAGTGCTGTTTTTTTCTTTTGACAAAATATACAATAATCCTTGCTGAGTTTGCATCTAGCTGTTCTGCTCATCTCAGGATCTAAGAAGGTTGTTCCAGTCTATATTAATACTTTTGCAAACTAGAGGGAAAGAGAAACAAGATAAAGGCCACCTCTTTGCAAAATACCAACTGCCAGGTCAATAGAATGTACTTATTTCCTGTGTCCAACTCCTCCAGCATATGTGAAGAAGCCTGGTCACCCAAGAAGAACCCCATACCTTACCTAGAGACTGTCAATTGAGACTCCAAGTGCCTGCCAGTTATTTATATCACATGTTGATACCATATCTCACAAAACATTTTTCTTGTTCATTCTAAGCAAAAATTTTTCTGTTTTCAATCTTTTACAGAAACATTCTTTATGCTTTCTTACTATACTAAGAAGCTGACTGTGCCAGATCACTCTGTTGCAGCCCATAAAATAATCAGACTCTAATACTTAATATGATTTTGTTATAACCTGTTGTAGACTGCCCACTGAATCACTCCACCTTGGAAATTTTAGCCCATGCTCAGTCTTAGATACCAAATATTATTCCTATTTTCTTTCTTGATGATTATTTGGCAAGTTATCTTTCTATTGTTTATGAAGACATAAGTAAAAAGACTTGCGAAATTCAAGGGCAGATAACTGCCAAGAGGTTCACCATCTTCCTCTTTTGTTTGCTGCCTATTAACTGTATTCTTAGATAGTTATAATGTGGATTCCCTCTGTAAATTGATATTATGGTTATATAGTTTGGCTTGCATCACAAATTAAACACACATGCTTCTAAGAAGATAGCACCCTGGGTATCCCTAACCTTATAAAATAACGTGGCAATTCTTTCAAATATAGACACATTAATTTCTGAAAGACCCACTATACACTTTTTCCCTCATTGACATCCACCCTCTCTCACCAAGCATTCAGTAAGCTTTACTGAAGGCTAACTGTACTGAAGGGTGGAAACACAACTATGAAGCAAAAAATATTCTCAGAGATGGAGGGAAAATAAAAAGCCACCTCATGGAGGACACAATATTGCAAATAAATGTTTTACTCCATCATGTAGCTATTTAGAAAAGACAGAAATGCAATAGTTACAGAAGGGAAAAATAAAAAATTTCAAATTTAACAGAGAAAAAAGGATGGACAACATGGACATTGACAGATGGTCAGACCTCAGCAACTGTGAAGAAACTTGAAATAGAGCAAAGAAATCCATATAGATGTAAATTTATATGGGCAGACAATTGGTTAGAAATTTAACATCGTCTATGTGGTTGACATGAAAATATAACAAAATATTATTTTCCTCAAATTTCAGCTATATTACTGTTGTCAATAAAAAGAAATCTAAGAATCGTCCATATCTATCAAACTGAAAGAGTAAATGAAGTCACCTCTGCAGCCCACTGTACACACACTCTGAGCCAAGTCTGTTCTTGGAATGGTTCCCAGAGCTGCCATTGATTTCAGTTGGAGTTGCGCAGACAAATATCGGCATTGAAAATAGCTGATGGACAGGATGTTATTACAAAGAGCAAATCTGTAAAATGTTTCAAATATCAGTGACAGCCAAAAAGGGGAAAAATGGCAGTTAATCAAATGTCAAAGCAACATCATGTAGAGCCAGTTTTGTCGCTAGAAAAGAACAAATGGTACTTTGTAACTGAGTCAAGCTTCATCATCTCAAGACTGAAATACATGACTTTCTAACATTCAAATTAGAAGTGTCCACTGTAAGACAAGTCAGCACTACCTGCTTAAAAAAGAGAGAGAGAGAGGGAAAATAACAACATTTACATGTGGTTCTGGAGAAACAAATGAACAGTGGGAAATAAAATGCTTAAAATATATATGAAATCTAGCATTTAAATTTATATGAATCTGCCTATCATTCTGAACCACAGCTAGAATGACCCCTTCAAGACGTGAATCTGATTATGTCACCTTACTGGCCTGATTTAAGATACAAAATGACTTACCTTGAAGGTAAAATGCTTTGCCCCATCTCTCCTAACTCCACAGACTCATCCCTGTCATGCTTCTCTCAGGTCCTCATCCTTGTTTACACTTACGGTCCTTACATCTAAATCATTTCTCCCTCCTAGAACTCTTTCCCTCTTACACTAATCTTTAGACCTCCATTATCTTGATGGTTGAATATGTACTCTACTATCAAATCCACAGAAACACAATCCCTATTTTGCCACCACCACCATTAGCCCCTAAATTCTACTGTAATGATCATGCGTATTTTCTTCATCATTTGTTGCTAGTTTATATCACTGCCTTTACACTGTGGGGAAGCCAGTATTTTTTTAAGTTAATGAATGAAAAAAGATTTAAAGTCAATTTTTAATAATAATCACCATAATTACTGACTAATTACTTTAAAGGTTAGAAACAAACAAAAATCTTCTTTAAGTAAACTCACCACAAATCATTGTTACATCTCATTTATTCAAGATGGGAGTTACCTATATCCTTCCCCAATAATTATGATTTTCAATGACAGATACTTTTAGAATATGGAGACAGAGCCCTTGCATTTCTCTTATATCTCTTCTATTTCCAATGAGAAAATGTTTTACAAGGCAGAAAATACTAGGTCATCTATATGGACAGTGTGATGAAGTCATTCTTTTAGAAGCAATCAAAGAAAAGCAGTTTAAATTTCTCTAGAAATGCTCTCTGTGTTCTTAACTACCTTTACTACTTCAATGTGCAAGGGAAAATAAGCTTCAGTATGCATAATGCCAATTTCCAGATCATGAAGCACTAAAAATCATCATTGTCAAGGACATTGAGAGTGATTCATTAACACAAACAAAGCAGGAATAAATTTTACATGGGGGAATTTCAAAATATCCTTGTTGCTTATGATTAACTAAGCATACTGCTGTGCTGGCACAGTGGGGTTGCTTTTAGTGAATCCCAAACCTGGAAAGACTCAGAAAGATACTGTAAAAAGTGTAAGAAGCTTGGTAATCATAAAGGTTTTAAACAACATTTTGTCTAAATGTATTGTCTTAAAATTTTCAATGGCTGAGAAACATAAAAGTATTATTGTCATCATCAGAAGTCTGTATGTCATGACACTCTGAGGTTTTGAAGTGCAATTAGCAGAACAAAATTACACCTAATTATAAAAAAATAAAATTTAAGAAATCACAGTGGGAGAACATTTTTTTAAAAAGCCTAAAAAACAATTATAATGAACAAATAGCATTAATACTAGAAAATCCTGAGACACTTAAAATTCATAATAATCCTTTAAAACAGTGGCAGGCAAATTGAACCATCTGTTTTCACAAATTGAAATTATCCAAAGGTGTTTCAGGCATTTTCAAACTCATCAGTGAATCAAACATGTAATCTAATGTGTCTATGGGCAACCAGAAAAAAAAATGTATATGTATGTATATATAGTACATTTTGATGTAGCTGTGTCTAGAAAATCACTATGATGTGCCTTCAAATAGTTATTTCATCCTCAAATATGCAACTATATTAGTTATCATGAAAAATATTATCTCATCATGTAAAGCTACAAAAGAAATCCAAAATTATATAAAAGTATCCTTATAAAAATACTGTGCTTAGGCCATCCCTGGTGGTGCAGCAGGTTAAAGTACTGCATTAAGAAGCTTAAGCCACTTCCGCATGAGTTCGATCCCCACCTGCGCTGGAGGAGGTCCACATGGTGTGGCAGACCTCTCCTGACCCACCTGCTGCTCCCCTCAGCAGTGTACTTTGTCAATCTTCCTGTTCTGCTCCCCACTCTGTCCCTGGTGAAGCCTCTCACCCTTCGCATCTCTGGCCTGTACCCCAATTCTGTATGAATAAATTTTTAAAAAATCTTTAAAAAAAATTAAAAATTAAAAAAAAATACTGTGCTTATATTCTTAATAGGGATTTTGCAGACATTTACCTCAGCACATTAAGGAGACTAAGAAGCTAAGTAATTTATACAACAAAATTTTGATCCTGCATTGTTTGAATTTAAAGTCCATATTTTTTTCCAGTTTAAGCCTATATTTTGAACAATATAATAGTTTATTTTTACATCATTAAAGTCCATATTTTAATGTAATCCCATATTTGTTCTTAGAGGAAAAAATTTAAATTCCCAGTTTCCCAGATTCATACTAAAATCTACAGAAAAATGCTTGCAAAAACAAAAATAATGTGACTTTTCCCAAAAGTACAAGATCTCCCAAATATTCAGTTGCATTTGGACAAAGTTAACCAGTTGGAGATGGACTACAACTGAATTCGCAGCATTTTCAGTTACCAAGTCCTATCATTTCAAAAATCTATGCTTTTCTACTGGAGTTTGCATGATCTATCTCAACTGTTTGGTCAACCCATAGAGTGACTTATACATAGTTAGTTATACAATTCATGTACTTTGAGCTCATGTAGAGTTTTAAAACTTTTCCTTGAAACTAGATACTGTTTACTGTCCATCCAAATTTACGTCTCATTTTAATTTCTTTTTGGAACCATGTTTTTCTTCTTATCGGTGGCTTGGGGCAGTGGGGTAATAAGTGGGAGGAATTCACCTCTTCCCCACGCACAGAAATTCACTACATTGAGCTCCACAAAGCTGCTTTAAATTAGATCAAAACAATCATTAAAATCCCACAACCTTTTTTTCTATAATTATTTTAGCAATCCAAACATTAGAGAAGATGAAATGACTATTATTCATCGATAAGTGGGTGTCATAACTAAATAAGAAAGGCTTTTATTTCATATTTAGATGGTAATATTCCTTATTATGCATGAACAAGGAAGCTTGCTGCTTCCAGAAAAGTTGGCTGCTGTGTTGTGACAATCACTGAAACCAATCTAAAGGCTAAGTGAATACATAGGAACCAGAACCGGTGAATCTACAGAGAAACAGAGTGTTTCACTTTTTATAAGACTTAACTATACTGCTTCTCAAATCAATCATAGCTCTTTTTGTATGATAATGGGTTTCCATCTATTTAATAGTCAGTTTAAATCACCATTTTTTTACTTGTATTTAAGAGCATTGTAGTTAATATATAATTTGACTAATAAAATATAATCTGGATTTCAGGATAAATACCTAAGATATAGATGCAACATATAAACTGCATAATTTTTTTCTGCCACCATTCCAGCTGGTATTCAAGAAAAGAATTTTATATAAATATTATATTATTTATCCTTCCTAATCTAATAGTTCCATATTGTACTTACTTAAAATTTGGAAAAATGTGCATAATGATACCTTGAGTTAAAGAATAATAAAACATTTTTTTTTCATAATTCATCAAAAGGTAAAATCTGTTTAAAACCATTCCATGGAATCTTATTGCACTTACAATAAATTTCCTTCTTAACCAAGGTTCCTATCTAACTCTTCAATGGTCAGTTATAAGGAGTCATCTATTCATATATCAGGTCTCGGATGCAATTGTTAACTTCTGTGAGAAACTTTCTAATTAAAAAAAAAACTTTTTAAAAATATATTTCATTACATCATCCTTCACTTATGTACGATATGTGATTTCCTTGTGAAATTCCCACCACCATTTCACCCATGCACTATCACCACAGTCCCTGTGCTCTCAGTGAAATAAGCCAGAAAGAAAATAAAAAATATCAAATGGTCTCACTAACAGGAGGAATGTAGAGAAAAAAGTAAATATGGAATTCGGGGCCCTCCCTGGTGGCACAGTTGGTTAAGCACAGCACTAAGAAGCTAAAGCCACTTCAGCATGAGTTTGATCCCTGCCCCAGAGGGACAGGTGTGGCAGACCTCTCCTGACCGCCCGCTGCTCCCCCCAGCAGTGTACTTCGTCGATCTGCCTGTTCTGCTCCCCACTCTGTCTCTGGTGAGTACTCTCACCGCCCTTACGCCTCTGGCCTATACTCCAGTTATGTATGCATAAATAAACTTTTTTTAAAAAAATAAGGAACCAGAAAAAAAAAAGGCAACCATAATAAAGCAAAAATGAAAATCATCAGAGACATTCTGTGGGGGAGGAGAAGGGAGAAGGGTCAGGACAAGGGTGGGGAGAGCCCAAGAGAAACTAACATTTTATTCTACTAAAGCCACATTTTCCTTCAGTTACTCTCTATTTGACACCCCACATTTACCCTTCCTCTCAATGATCACTAGCCTGAAAGTATTCTTGTTGAGTTGTTTCTTTATCACCACCTACTTTCATAAGCTCACAAATCCTGACAGAGGTCTGCTGCTCATCCAGCATGGAAAGCCAAGCAAAGGGGACAATTGCTGGCTCACAACAGGCAACCAATGCATACTTGTTATATAAATGAGTGGATATCTAAATAAGTGAATGGTTTCCAAAACACCAGGATCTTCACAGCACTCTTGACAAGCAGGAGTATGTAGTTTTCCATTCAAATAACATGGAACACACTATTGTTGCTAAAGGTCAATAGCATTCAACAAGTCAAACTTAAACACAAATGGGCCATCTCCCTTCATAACTCTGTATTACTGTTTCCATTTTGTAAAGTAAGTGAGAATTCCTCTTTGAGTGATCAGATAATCTTTTGGTAGCTGTGACTAACAGAAAGAAGAGAGGATGTGACCTGAATTCTGCAGTGACGTGCTTCTATATGGGCAGGCTATTCCATTTTCCAATGGAAAAAAATGGTTCCCCACGGTATTTCCTCGATGGGCAGCTTGGCAATTTCAGAATTGTGAGTGTTATCTGTTTACATGACCTTAAATTACAATGAAATCCACAAGCATTTAAAAGTACAAAGATTGTAGGCCTTTTCTGACATTTTCATATGAGCAATTATCAAACTAAAAACACAGGAGAACAACAGAGTAAAAACCCTCCAATATGATCTTTTTATCAATAAATAAAAGAACCTATGTACTATGTACTATAATTTTTGTTACTTGAATTTATGTTGAATTTAAGGATTGAACTTGCTTGCAAACTGTAATATACCTGAATTAAAAGTGTGTCTCTCTCATATTATTGATAAAAACAACTCTTTAATCTATCTCTTACATTGTCAAAATTGCATTGTGTTTTTTCTACTTTCTGTATTTATGTATTGACACCTGGTTGACATATAAGTTGAACCCACCAGCATAGCCAGCTACTAGAAAGAGAAAATAACTAGAACAGGAGCATGCTTTTCAAAAGCAGACCACAAACCACCTGTTGTTATTATCCTCAGTCCAGAGACTACACAGTGATGCTCCAGAACCCTCTGCACCAATACTGATACTTCCCTTTGTGGGCCTTTTTGGTAGTGTGATATTGAGTCCTTTCTGGGCCTAACAATACCTGAGTAACAGTATCAAATAACACTAATGCAATAAGTACATAAGGCTCCACAGTATGAGAAGTGAGTTTAAAAAGCAAAGCTAAAAACAAGACTTCTTGGCCCTCCCTGGTGGTGCAGCGGGTTAAAGCACAGCACAAAGAAGCTTAAGCCATTTCCACATGAGTTCGATCCCCACCTGCCCCAAAGGTGACCCATATGGTGCAGCAGACCTCTCCTGACCCGCCTGCTGCTCCCCTCAGCAGTGTACTTCGTCGATCTGCCTGTTCTGCTCCCCACTCTGTCTCTGGTGAATCCTCTCACCCTCCTCATCTCTGGCCTATACCCCAGTTCTGTACGAATAAATAAATAAATCTTAAAAAAAAAAAAAGGCTTCTTTAGAAAAAAAAAAAAGACATGCTAAAATTCCTCTAATAGGTTAAAAAATATGAAAAGTGGAAATTGAGTAAGCAAATTTAAGATGTATAATATGTATACTGTAATAATTTTAAGAGCTATCCATAGAGTTTCATAATTCTGCTTTTAATTTAACCTCTTAGACCATTTTGGCTATTAAGATATACCATCTTTTGACACTGAAGAATTTGAACAATTAAAATTCTAAAGAGACTCCTGAATTACTCTATTGTATTTGTGTGTGTGTGCCCTCCCACCGTCAACATTTTAGGTTTTTTCTGATTCTTCTCTTCAGATGTAAGAATGAGTTTGACAGGTCCATTTAATTGTCTTCATAATTGGCTTAGTAGCTCTATATAACATTTCACTAATATTAACAACTAAATTAACTGGAAAATGTCAATTCCTGGGGTCCAAGAGGCTCAAAATGACAATTCCATCTTAATCAGTGTTCTACAGAGAATATCTATCCCAGAGCCCTTCACAAAACCCAGAAATTCTCTCTCAAGTTTCTTAGATTCTTAGTGAGGTTAAGTGTTCTCTGTGATACCCTATGAACAGAATTTGGGATTGGATGACCAGATCTTACATGATAAATTTACTGTGTTACTCCAATCTCCCCTAAAAAATTTGTAGAACTTTTTTCATTATATGCCAGCAAAGCTATGGAATTAACACTTTATTTAATATAGCTCATCTTTAAAACAAAGTTTTACTATCTAATGAAAGAACAGTCATAGAATCAAAAGCAGAAAGTAAAGGCAATTATCAACATAGTCCCTGAATCAAAGAAAAATACAAAGCCAAAATTGAAAGAAACAAGTTGAACAAGTAATCTTGAAAGCTGCAATTCTATGTATGATTTAAAGATACCAGACTTACAAGACATAAGGCTTATAAGACCACAGCAATATCAGAAAGGTTTACATTTGTGCTAATATACAAGGGATTATAAGATTCCTCCATATCAGTGACACACTCTGATGACTTGCCATGTAAGTTCTATGAAGGTGCAGAGTTTCAAAATGCCTTTTGAAGAAATGCCACTCCTTGTTCAACTACTTGGTTGAACAAGTGCAGAAGATAAAAAGAATGATTATGGGAACGTTTTTCTAATGTGAAGAAAACATGGAAATGGAGAGATTTGCTCTTTGATGTGTATGTTTGTTTTTTAATCTTTTTTTTTTATTTTTTACTTAATTGTTATATACAAGAAGTGAGGGGTTGAGTGGAATCACCAGAGACAGTGGAGAAAAGAAGATGCAAATGTACTCAAATACACTGCTTAGGGGAGCAGTGGATGAGACATGAGAGATCTGTTGTACCATATAGTTTAGATCCCTGGCTGGGGATCGAACTCATGTCACAGTGGCTGGGGATAGCTTGATAACATTGAGACTTTAACACTGTGCCACCAGTGAGGCCCTGCTGTTTGGTGTTTTAGGCAAAACCAGGCCATAGATGACAATCCAAACTTTATATATATATTGCCAAGGAATGCTCTACTGCTTCCAGCTCTTACCTTTTTCCTCTTGTGATCCTGAGCATCATGTTTTCCACAGCTATATTTCTGCTTTAGGGTTCTACTACCTTCTCAGTGACGTGTTTACATTGCCATCATAGGCAAGAAAATGGATACCCTCTTCTAAACCCTCTTCCAAAAGAGGTAGTTCCAGACATGATAAACTGTTTATCATACTTTATAAACCTACAATTATAAAGGATAGCAACTAGATTTGTGGTAAGAAAGAATGGCACAAGAAACCATCTGTGTCTTCCACAGAAATAATTTAAGTTCTAATGAGAAAATTGTGACAAATTCCTGATTTCTCAGTCCAATGAGCAAGATAAGGAGAAATCCTTGATGACATTTTGTGTATTTCTACATTGCAAATAATAAGGTAATCTATTTTTTTTACAGTATACACTAATCATATGCTTGATTAAGGACTACTATATCTAGAAAATAGTCACCTGCATTGGTAGACTGCTATTTTTTCAGTTAAGTATACAAAGAAGTTTATTTTTATATACATGGCATGTTATTTTCTTTTCTGCATTGGTGATGCAGACTGAACAGCTAGGAGCTCCTCCAGGTGTTTGCCTACTTTGCTATTTATGCATGATTATTTCCATTAGGTATTGCTGGAGAAGATGAGATGATAGAAGGGGGTCACTGGACATGGACAGTCTATTCAACATGTATTTACAAGTGGGTTTGAATTCTTTGTTCTGGTTTTAACATCATAGATTTAAAAGAATCAGTAACAATGACAATTTTTTTCATAAAGGACTGTCAGATTCTGAGTCAGAAGCCTACTCAAAATCAAATAGCACTCTTTCTTATTGGATAGTTAGGGAAGCAGGTGACAAAATACAAAGGTTATTTGTCTTGCCTACCAAAGTATCCAGCACTGCTCTAGCAAAGGGGGAGTTAGGAGCTCTGAGAATAATGAAAGGCAGAGCACATATTAAAGATGCTGGTTTGTTCATGTTGGGGTCCATAGCTGACTGTGGTAAAGACAAGATTCCAATAGACTGTGTTTCTGTTTATAAGAATGGGCTAGTGAATAAGGAGGTGAGTGTTAAGAGCAGAGGAAAATGGGCTTACCAGATATGCCAACAAATCGCCAGCTATTACCGATTCAAGCATGCTATTCTCTGACATGTGTCTGAATTGCTTATTCTATTTTGGCTTTTACAGAGTTCCTATCTTTGTGAGCAAATAGGGATGGAACAACTATAAAGTGAACACAAAAACAAAACTGACTTCAGTTATCTTGGAGACTTTAAAGCAAAGAGTCATTAAAAAAACTTTCAAAGTTTATTTCAAAGTTTGAGAAAGAATAAAAATAAAAATAATTAATTCTTTCATTTTAAAATAAGTTTTATGGCATTTCAGAAATATTTTAAATTTTTGATGTATTTACCAATCTATTTATTTGGAAATAACTTCAATCTTACAGAAAAAAAAAGGCATGAAATATACAAGAAGCTTCTCTTCTTAACTATTTTTGAGCAGCTGCTACTGTCATTCTTGAATATTTTCATACATACAGGATTTTCTCCTGTACAATCATTATAGAACCATCAAAATTAGAAAATTAACCCTGATTCTCTACTGCCATCACATCTAGAGAAAGAGTTTAATTTTGACATCAAAAATATATTTAAGTCCTTGAGATCATGGAACACTTCTTTATTAAAACTGTCTCTACCACATGTAGCTTCAATAAAACTAGGAATGTGGATTATTTGAAAAATGAATTTTTCAAAAACCTGATATTTTCATTTTAATTCTAATGGATTTTGCACATTGAATCTATTTTTCATTTGATTGCTATGATTGATATCTATGAATTGCATTACAGCTGAGAGATTATATATGGCATTTGGCACAGAGATTCAAAAAGTAATCATAGCTTGTACATTATTTGTAAGAAATTGATGGTGTCATACTGTTATTTGTTTTATATTTCTCCAAGGATTTTCCTTAGTTTTGCTATATATCTTCTAATTAAGAAGCATGACAGAAAAAAAAAAAAAAAAAAACAAACAAACAAAAAAAACTCTGACTTAAAGTAGGAATGCTTAAGTTGCTTTTATATATGTAAGTGTGTATAAATATATGCATACACATTTATATATGACTTTGAAAAGAAAGCTTGTTTATACTGAATAAACCTTTAACTGTAGCATCAAACGTTCAATGCAGAAAGCTCCTGCTTTAGTGCACGTTTTAAGTTTGGTTGACTAAGAGGTCATATAGACTAGCAGTACATCTGCACCGTGATTTGCTAGTGCCAGCTCTTTTACATTCCAGAGCATGGCCCTGAATTGGAACAGAATCTTTCACTAAAAAGGTGTCCTTCAAAATAAATCATGACTTGCTATCACAGCATTTTCATTAAAAAGTAAAATGTGTTGTTCATTTTTTAAAAGGAATATTTATTTGTTCTTTAAATGCGTTTTGCTGATCAGAACATATACACCTCATAAAAATTTATGGGCATACATGGAAAACTAACTCCAAGATGTTGCTATACTTTTGCACATGAGCAGACTGCTGGCAGCTAATCTCCCTGATTATGCAAAGATGGAATTATAGCAAGAATTACTGACAGGCTGGTAAGTTTGGATTCCCCACTTCAAAAGTAGTGAATTGTTTCCTTTTATGTTCTGTGACAAATGACCTACCTAGCTGCTTGGCCATGCAGAGAAGCTTGGAACAAGCAGAGAAGCTGACAGGATTGCTGATACTGGGGAAAGCTGATTGCAAAAAGTAAACTTCTACTGAAAATAGATTCTTTCAGTATAATTAGGTAAATATTCTTTGAGTTAAACATTTCCATGAATTTTTTAAATTAGTTTGAAGGATAGCTGTAAGTTTAAAGAATATTCAAACATTGTCTGTATTATTGGCATACAGTCAGTAATACTATAAAAAACAGATAAGTACATTCAGATAAGTATATGTACATGTATATATATGTAATATGGGAACATAAAAGCATGCATATGACAGGGGACAGAAAATTAAAAAGTAAACCGTTAAATTTTTTCTAATTTAATCTTTTATTTGAAATAAACTTAATATTGCCAAGCAACCTCAATTATTTTCCCAAAGTTTACACTGCATATTTAACTTTAATTAATTACCTGTTAACTATGTATGTAATGAGCTACTTAGATAAGAGTGATATTTCCACTGACCTTCTTAATACTTGAATGTTTTCTTCCAGAATATCATTTATAGGTTAGTTTTTGCATTTATCAGTAATTAAAAAGTAAAAGAAATTGGTAACATACCTTGACCAAGCAAAAGCATCAGGAAATAGATTTTAGAACAACAGGGTTTTGAACAGCCAGACATGTAGAAAAAATGAAATTCCAAACAGTTGCCATCTGATTAAAAAAGCAGAGCATCTATGGACATGAAAAAGAAACTTAATTTAAGGATTTATTTGTTGTAATTGAAACCCAGTTAATAAATATCAATTCAGCCTCAGGAAGGAATTAATTATAGAGCAGGATAGGAAAATAGAGCTATTCTTTCTGATTGATGATTCTGATTATTTTTATATAAAATCAAAGCTATCCACACAAATCCTACTCAAATTAGTAAGACTGTCATTCTCTAAAGGTCCATTTAATGCTATAGATGTACAGATGAAAGAGCTGTTTGTTTTAAGTGGAGTTCTTGCAAACCAAAGAGGCCACACAGAATGATGAGAAAAATTTATTATCCCATCATTTCTTATCCATGATCCAGCACCTGTCCTATAAGGAAATTATGGTACATATTATTACCTTTATAAACAAATAAAATGCAAATCCAAAATGGTAAAATTATTAAGTTCACAGCTGGAAATAAGTATGAGTGTTGCCTTTCCAAGTCATTATTTTTAGACTGGCTGGTAAACTAAAATCTTTTTTTCACTCCTTTCTCCATTTTTCTCTCCATTTAAAAGTGTTTTCAAAGTTTGTTAATTTTATAAATTTTCAGTTCCCTCTCTCTCAAATCAATCTCTGACATTTTGTCCCATATGCCATCATAACTTCAGTTATTTAAGCTTTTCAGGAAAATCATGTATGACACACCTCCAAAGCCAATAAATTTTGAATTAGAATCTTTATTGACCTATCCAAATGAATTGTAGTCAACTGTCTGGATTCACATCATTTTTTCCCTTGAGCATAATTATTAAATACAATTGACTTCTGACATCCATAGAATTTTTGAAAATGTTGTCTTTAAAAATACTGAAGATGTTTGGCATTTTTAGGCCCAGTTATATTATCATCTGCTTTGATTTTTATTCAATTAGGAAATAGAATCCCTGACTAAAATGCTTTAGAATTATCTAACTTTTCAAAACTATTTTGATCACAGTGCAGTAGCAGAATATTAGCATTTAGTGATTAACTCAATCCCTTAGGAAACTGTTATGAACTTCATATTTATAGAATGCCTTTGTTCAAGTTGAGCAGAAGTTGTTTCACACACCTCTTCCACCCAATCAGCTCCTCATTTGATTCTAATTGAAAGTGAACTGAATGTAATAAATCAGAAAATGTTGTTTATTTGACCCCTTGACTGTAGCTTTCAAATTAGACTGTAGTTTTCAAATTAGAAACAATTCAAGCTATGAGATTTTTATTCAAAATTACAAATTGTGTTTTCTTCTGATAGTTGTATGATCTGACCCCTTTGCCCTCAAATAGCAACTCTGGTCAAATTAGCATGTTGATAAGTTGTTTGTTCTGTATACTGCTTATCTCAAAGGCGATTATGTTGAGAAAATGGAATATAAATGATATATTCTCCATACTTTAGCTGATGAATTGCTGGAAAAAATTCACAAAATTATGCAAACTGTTAAAATCTGAAGATTTCTGGTATCCCATCCATAAAATATGCTGTTCTGTCCCAGTAAATGACCACATATTTTACCACAGAGAGTATACCGAGATTATCAAGTCCCCACTCATCCCCTATCAACTTATGTATATCCCTAGCATCATTTCTTCTTAACAGCAGGGTAAACAAAAGATTTCTCTTTTGTTTAAAGCTGTTTCCTATAATCTAAATATATTTTATTCTCTTCCCCTTAGAAACTTGCCTTCTGAATTATATAATTGGCTTCATAATTTACCACTTTCTTTCCTTCCCAATAAGTGATGCAAATTCTCATCTTAAAGCACAAATGGTACAGAGTAAACCCACCCATGTTATTTTATATGGCAGAGGACTGGTTACATCTGCAGCAACTGTCCTTGATGAGTATTTTGTAGGTCAAACTTTTGTCATAATTTGAAGTTGTTCTAAGAAAATCTATACACACACTTATCTTCAGCTATCTTTTTTTTTAAAAGCATTTATTTACTTATGCATACAAGAACTGGGGCACAGGCCAGAGGTACTGGTGCAGGGGTTGAGAGGATTCACCAGAGACAGAGCAGGTAGCAGAACAGGCAGATCCACTGAAATGCACTGCTAGGGGGAGAAGCAGGTGAGATGGGAGAAGTCTGCTATGCCAAGGAGATCACCATCCTGGCTAGGGATTGAACTCATGCTGAAGCAGCTAAGGATAGCTTCATAGTGTTGTGCTTTAACCTGTTCCATAACTAGAGAGGGCCCACCTCAGCTACCTTGTATCCGTCTTCTAATTTATACTTAAGAAAGATACATACAATTGTTGGTCCTCCCTGGTGGCACACGGGTTAGGACACAGCACTGGCAAGCTGGCCACAGCTACTTCAGTGCGAGTTCAGAGTCCTGGCCCTGGAGGTGATCCAAATGGCGTGGCAGACCTGTCCTGTCTCTCCCACTGCTCCCCTCAGTAGTACTTAGTTGATCTGCCTGTTCTGTTCCCCACTCTGTCTCTAGGGAAGCCTCTCACCGTCCCTGATCTTCTGGCCTGTACCACAATCTGTAGGCATAAATAAATAAATATTAAAAAAAAAGAAAGATAAATAAAACTATTAACTAATAGGCATTGATTGTTTTCAATTTACCTCTAAATCTCCCTCTTTCTAAGCAAAGTTTACACACAGCCCTACCACTAAGTAATCAGCCCACCTGGGTTTCCTTCCAGACTGCTCTTCTCAGTCACTCCAGCTAGGGCTGAAACGCCAACAAATTCTACCTATGGACTAAGTTTGCATATTTTTCTTCTTTGTCAACTTTGTACTGATTGTTAAACTGTAGGTTTAGCAGCTGGAAAAAAAAAAATGTGACTCCAAAATTAGCATGCAAAATAAGAGAAGAATGTTCATTCACAAGGTAGAACTGAGCAGTAAAGCAATACTGGCACCTTCAGTGTATAGCTTCTATCTGTGAGTTCAAGGCATTTGCTCTCATTTTAATTATTTTTGACAAATGGCAAGGAAAAAAACACAAAAGGAACATGTCAAATATTTTAAGGAAAAAGATATTATTTCCTGTGATATTCCACAGGCAAGAATGTGGTCCATTAACTTTCATTTTTTTAAAGATTCATTTATTTATGCATCCATAGTTGGGGTGTAGGCTAGAGGTGTGGGGGATGAGAGGATTCACCAGAAACAGAGTGGGGAGCAAAATAGGCAGATGTACTGAAATACACTGCTGAGGGTAGTAGTGTCGGGTCAGGAGAGGTCTGCCACACTATGTGGGTCACCTCCCGGGCCAGGGATTAAACTAGTGCCGCAAGTGGCTGCATAGCTTCACAGTGTTGTGCTTTAAACTGGTGTGCCAACAGGGAGGGCCCAGTCTCATAGCTTTTAGATAACTGCTTTTAGGTAGATGGATATTTTTCCAACTAAAATGAAATTTCTAAGAGTAGAAGTGAAATTAGAAAATAGAAATACACTCAAAATTGTCCCTGGTATATTTTAAGGTGTTTATATTACACAGAAATTATACTTTGAGCCATATATTGGCTTGTACATGTGATCCCAGGAACATCCTGGTAACCAATACCTAAGCAACATGTAACAAATTATTAAACATTTTACATCTCATTTAGCCCCCATAACTGCCTATGAAGTAAATACTTCCTCCACGCCCACCCCCGTTATACAGATGGGGAAACAAGAAATAGAGGGGCTAACCAGCAAAGAGGAAAATGAGGAATGTATCTATTTTGAATAGGTCAGACCAGGAAATGTTTGTGGCATTATTGGTTGTAACAGCAAAAATTAAAAAATGGAAAACAAATATGGAACACAATTTAAATGACCATTACAGTAGAATTCTAGAAGAATGAATAAATAGACTGTGATATATTCATGTAGTGGAACTTACTATCTCAGTGAAAACCAGACTATTGTTGGCCAGAATTTGCCCCTGACTCGGGGGATGGAATGAACTACATGAAACAGATGGGTGACTCTTAGGAAAAGATCACTGAGGGAGGAAAAAAGCAATTAAATAATATAGCATAATTCCTTGAATTTAACCATATAAATATATCTAAACAAAATACATTAGAGAAATTAAAGGCTCACATTAAAATCATAAAGAAAATAATAAATGCAAGTCTGTGCTATTGACTAGAGGAGAGAAAAATGTTGGTTGTGGAAGAGACTTGAGACTAGTAGTTAAAATTCTTAATCTGCATATATTTTCCCTATTACACATAGCTTATAAACCTTTCATTCACTGATCAAATATTAAATAAAAAATTCAAAAGAGTGATAAAAATGAAGTTTGCTAAAATTGAAAGTATGTCCATGTAACTAAAAATAAGGTTATTGATTCCTTTTTATTTTGGTACAAAATCAAATATTTTAAAAATTTTTGCAATGGAAAAACTTAGAAATCAGGTATATCATGATATTGGGGCACTGAATCACATGGGAATTCAGAATGAAAATCAATGAGAACAGATAATTTAAACAACACATGAAAAATAAGGGCAACAAAATAATCGGATTACTGAATGTGTAACAACTGCATTTAGTAACTTCATCAAAATAAATTGCTTACATTTAAAAATTGTAAAGAGTCTTAAACTAAACATGCATATCATATATTTGAGGCTATCTAGTCTAGATAGTAATATATTATCTAGATAACAATAATAAAAATATTCTGAGGAAAACATGTAGTTACATTTTGGCTACTGAAATTAAATACAACTTCCATATACCAATAGAGTGGTTGCAAATGTCTCATAGGAGAATCATTTACTTTCTCTATAATTTCTTGGAGAACATACAATGTGACAGTTCACTATATCTAGAAGAAATAAAGTTTTTCTTTGCTTGTAGCCTATCTCCATTTGCAAGAATACACCTTTGTCCACATCCATTTGCTGAGATGTGAGTAAATTATGTACAAGTGCCTTGGGATGTATAATCACCAGTAGCAGGATATTTGAAAAATTGAGATGCATAAATCATTGTCAAGTGGAGAATTGTTTAATATTGTTAGTAAATAGAAAACACAAAAGAGGAAGACTGGATTAGCTTTAGAAACCCCAAGGCATTTATCTAAATGATGTAAACATCATTTCTTTCAGAGAAAACCTTGGACACCCCAGAGATAAGTAAAATCATATACCAGCAGTGGACTTTAGATTAATGAAGAAAGAGAGTCGAGGTGTTAATGAGCTCCGCTGTCACTTCCTCTTGCCTCAGACATAGGCCCGCCTGGAGGTACTTAGTATATGACATCTCCAGGCCTTTAAAGGACATGTTTATGTCATTATGTAGTTCTATCCAAATAGTAACTCATGAATAAAAATAGGTTTAATTTATCGAGCAATAGCAATGCTAAACATTTGACATAGAGTGTCTAAAATTATTTTCAACAGTTTGCAAAGTAGATTATAAACAGTCACTACTCTTAGAGTGGATTAGCAAAGTTAAGCAATTTTTCCAAGATCACACATCTACTGATTGTGGAATTTGAAACTAGGTATCTTTGACTACAAAGCTCACGCTTTCTACTACAGCAGGCAAATTAATGATGTTCTTCTAAACTGTGAAAATGATTTTACAAATAGTTTTCATATTTTGGAATGCTCATGACATGTTAATGCTTTGCAAATTCTGCAGAAGGCACAAAAAAGGGTCTAATAAAAGATGTATTATTTTACCAGACATATTCTTTGTATAAAAACTTGTCAGAAACATGCCAAAGAAAATGCCCACTTTAAAATTAAAATGAAAGCAAATATTTAGTTGGGACTGAGGCATGTTCATAATTTTTCCCATTTTTTAACTCAAGAATTAATAAATGATTAATAAGTATTAGTAAGAAGATCTAAAATGAAATTTTGATCTAAAGTGAAATTTTGAAGTGATGAAATTACAAATTACAAGTACTCATGTCAATGCTTTATGGAACAGGTATTAAAATAAACATATCTGGCTTTGCAAAGAAAAAGTGTATGTTTCCTAGAATACTTTCTGTGATAGATCAAGGAAGTGTGCATACATTTTAAAAAAAAAAAGACATTTTAAAATGTAGAAATAGTTGCAATCCGTCTGAGCCTAAGACCATCAGCTACTTGAAGAATTTAGAGTTATAAGGGATGAGGAAGATCCTCTCTTCTATATCTGGAAACATAGCTAAACAGATGAATAGTCATGATAAATATATTTGGTAGAATACACTACAAATATTCCCATGGAAAATAAGAACATTTACACTACACAGTATATCATTCACTACCCAAAGCTCTCAACAGTGTAATAGTCTCAAGGCAAAATGTAACTAAGCGTTCTTTCCATTCTAAAGAACTGGCTGTCTGACCAATTCACTTCAAGCTAACACCTACCAATTTACTGAGTGCCCATACATTAATGCAGGTATAACTTTCCTGGTCTATATCATAGAAACTTATTTAAAGGTCACTGATTTAAAAAATCTTTATTTTTCATTAAACATACAATGAGAGTTTAGTGAATGTAAAGAATTTGTTATTCTTTAAAATAGACAGCAGTATTCTTAAGTTGAGGAAGACATTATTTGAAAATACCTCATGTATGATTCCAGGCTACTGACGTTCATTCCCTTACTCCTCTTAAGTCTAATTTGTTCATTAAATTTTATTTCTTTCAAGTGATGCAAAACTGAACTGGCTACAAGCACAGAGTTTTTATAGCGCAGAATTATTATTTTTAAAAATATTTATTTATTTATGCACCTCTGGGGTACAAGCCAGAGGTGCAGGAGCGGTGAGAAGATTCACCAGAGACAAAGTAGGGAGCAGAACAGGCAGATAGATGAAGCACACTGCTGAGGGGAGCAGCAGGCAGGTCAGGAGAGGTCTGCCACACCATGGGAGCCACCACAAGGGTGGGGATCAAACTCATGTTCAAGTGGCTTTAGTTTCCTAGTGCTGTGTTTTAACCTGCTAAGCCACCAGGGAAGGCCTAGTGTAAAATTATTTTTTATTTACATTTTATTATATATTTTTTCTTTATTAAGGCAATGGAGGTTTACAGCACTATATATGAGTCGGAGGTAAAGGTTTACACCTCATGTGTTACCATACCTACGCACCACTGAAATACCCAAGTACCCATAATCCTCTGACATAGACCAACCCCTCCCCCATCAACTACCACGCTATCAACCCTTACCATTTCCCTTTGGTAACCTCAACTCTACCGATTCCTAGGGTTCATGTGATTTAGTTTTTCCTGCTCCTTTATTTTGTTTCTCTATATTCTGCAACTAATCACCAACTGGAATGGATCTTATCCTTATAAATTATTTTTTTAGCATAATTCTGTCCATTTCCATATATGTTGTTGCAAATGGCAAGAGTTGAGTTTTTTGTTTGTTTGTTTTAATATCTGAATAGCACATTGTTGTGTACATAAAGTGCATTTTCTTAGTCCACTAATCTGTCCTTGGGCACTTAGGTTGTTTCTATAACTCGGTTATTGTAAAATGGTGCTGCAATGAACTTACAAGTGCATATATCCCTTTGAATTAATGTTTTGCACCTAGGAGTGGAACTGCTGGACCATATAGTTTTAATAATTTTTAATAATTCAAGAAACCTTCATACTTTACTGAATAAGTGGAGGGCCAGTATACATTCCCACCAACACTGTGCAGGGGTTCCTTGTTCTACAAGAGCATTGATATTAGTTGTCAGCTATATGTAAAATACTTTTTCCAGTAGGGTGTCTGCTATTTTCATAATAGCTTCTTTTACTGTTCAGAAGTATTTTTAACCTGAAATAGCCCCATTCATTTTTCATTTTGTTTCCTTTGCCTTTGGAATTGAATCTCTAAAGTCATCACTGAAGCCATTGTCATAGAGTAAACTGACATGAAAGAAATAGTTCTGCACCCTCCCCCTTGCCCCCCAACAATGGGAAAGTGGGAAAAGGAAAGTAAAGGAGGATAAAGTCAGATTTTTCTATACACTCTTTCTGGATCCCTGGTGTCTTTGAGCTTCATACTTCTGAGGACAAATAAAGGGAATTTTCTGGAAGTAAAAGTCTGAAACAAACAGCAAAGAAAGAGAAATGAAGAAAGTCATTATTCAAAATGTAAATTCACCAAATAAAACAATATATAGGAAAATTTGACTATTTCTTCATTGGTACTTAAATAAAGAGGAAAAACTTATTCCCCAGAAAAATAAAACTATTTTCAGGAAGATTTCCAGGAGGTTGACCTCATATTTCTTAAAAAAAAAAAAAAAAGGCCCCTCTCTGGTGGTGCAGCGGGTTAAAAACACAGTACTAAGAAGCTTAAACCACTTCCGCATGAGTTCGGTCCCTGCCTGCCACGGAGGGGACCACATGGCGCAGCAGAATTCTTGTGACCCGCCCGCTGCTCCCTTCAGCAGTGTAATTCGTAGATATGCCTGTTCTGCTCCCCACTCTGTCCCCGGTAAATCCTCTCACCCTCCACATCTCTGGCCTGTACCCCAGTTCTGTATGAATAATTAAATAAATCTTTAAAAATATATAGGAAATACAAAGAAACTTCATTTAATCATCTAAATTATATAAATTATCTGTGTTATATAAAAACCCTCCATTTGTCTTGAGTTGGTACTGAGAATAACTGAAGTAAAGCACACACAACACACAGATTCTCTCCAGAGGAATTAAAATTTGAACTAAAGTTATTCCCAAGAAATGATAAGAAACCAAAGAGAGGATACAGATACCCAAAAAACAGTGAGTACTAGACTTTTTATGTAAAATATAAAATTAATAAATTATATATGTTTAAAGAAATAAATGATACAGTTACATGCAATTAGGGATCTAAAAATTATAAAGTAAACCAATTATCTCCAACAATGAACCAAATATCTTCAACAAAAAACTAGATTTCTAAGAGTGAAAAAATGAATGAGCTCTAAAGATCAACTGCTAAAAGCTTGCAATGGCACAACCAAAAGCAAATTTTTAACAGTGATCTTCCCTGATTGACATTTGTCACACATACACACCCTCATCCTTCTGCATCCTCTTCACTTTGCTCGGTCATGAGGCTCTTGGCTTCTTGGAGAACATGTCAGCATGTTCTTGTCTACAGGTTTTATCCCTTGCTAATCTCTCAGTCTGAAGGACTCTTCTTTCAAATACCTTTAAGGCAAACTCCTCTCTCAAAATGTTATATTCAAGTTTTCTCTTTAGGGAAAACTCTCACAGTTATCAACATATTTTAAATTCTAATTTGCCCCCAACAACTATAATTTTGATGCTTTTTTCCTATTCTACACTTATTATTTTTCATAGCATTTATTAACTTCTACATACTATATAATTTACCATTTATGTAAATTTTTGCTGCCAGTCTTCTTCAGTTTTAAGCAAAAATTTGTTCTGCCTGCCATTTTACCCTTTTACAATCTCCTTGTATAGGAAAATGGTCCCTAAGAGCTTCACTGTAAAAAAAAAAAAAATCCATTTTAACTTAAATAACACTATTGCTAGTTACACAAAAAATTTTAAAACATATTTCTGCACAACTGTGTTATGCATTAAAAACCTGCTTACTGGGCCCACCCTAGTGGCACAAATGGTTAAAGCACAGACCTATGAAGCTATCCACTAGAATTATCCCGCTAACGCAGCAGGAGTTTGATCCCAGGCCAGGGGAGTAACCCACATGGTACAGTGACCCTCTCCTCTCTGCCCACTGCTCTCCTAAGCAGTGTATTTTTTAGTCAATCTGCCTGTTCTGTTCACTACTCTGTCTCTGGTGAATGCTCTCACCCCCAGACCTCTTGGCCTGTACCCCAGTTCTTTTATGCATAAGTAAAAAATTCTTTTAAAAAAATTTCCTTACTGTTGTATAACTGGGGGAGGAAATAACATGCTTAAACACTTTCAGGCTAGAAAGGGAGTATGAATCATGCTGAATTATAAGACACATGCCAACGTCTTTACATAGTATGCTTAAAACCATATTCATTAGTACCCCACAGAGCTAGGTTTTTTATCAGATAAAGTCCTGTCTGCATAGTACATAACAAGCCATCAGTATGATGCAACATTGGCTGTTTTCATAGTTGCTTTTTGTCATACTGAAAATATATTCTTCTTCGCTTGTTAAAAAAAGTCAATTTATATTATCAAAAGAATGTTTGTAGTGATTAAACACAGAATTACCTAGATTACTTAGAATTGTGAACCACAGTCTGTGAAATAATGGTAAGAATTACGAAATAGAAGAAGCATTCCTTCTATTTTCTGATAAGTCATTTCTTGGCAGAATTCGAGAAAATTTAATTATTTCATATTCGTTCACTTAATGCTAGCTTCTGGAAATCAGTGATCTATATGTTCTATAAAATACAAAGGACATGAAGACATGGCACCAGATGCTGAAGTGTTCACAACTGAAAATGAGGAATATAAAAGATGAACAACAGAGCTCTGCCTAGTGGCGTATCAAGATAACACACAGCACTAAGAAGCTAACGCCACTTCAACATGAGTTCAATCGCAGCCCCTGCAGGTGACCCACATGGCGTGGCAGACCTCTCCTGACCCACCCGCTGCTCCCCTCAGCATTGTACTTCCTCAGTTGGCCTGTGATGCTCTCCCCTGTCTCTGGTGAATCCTCTCACCGCCCCTACACCTCTGGCCTATACCCCAGTTCAATCTCCATAAATTAATAAATCTTGAAACATAAATAAATTTTAAAAATGAATAATATTGGCCCTCCCTGGTGGCGCATCAGGTTAAAACACAGCACTGAGAAGCTAAAGCCACTTCCGCATGAGTTCGATTCCCGCCTGCCCCGGAGGTGACCACACGGCGCTGGCAGACCTCTCCTGACCCGCCCGCTGCTCCCCTCAGCAGCGTACTTCGTTGATCTGCCTGTTCTGCTCCCCACTCTGTCCCTGGTGAATCCTCTCACCCTCCGCATCTCTGGCCTGTACCCCAGTTCTGTATGAATAAATCAATAAATCTTAAAAAAAATGAATAATAAAATAACTAAGATGGTGCATGAGTGAGTGAATTGGTGGTGGAAATTTGGTGGGGACTATACCTGAGATAAAATATATACAAATAAAGAAATTAAGTATATATAAAAAAGAAAACAATTGGGTGCAGACCACAAGATTTACACTCAGAAAAAAATTATGAAGGCAAAAGAATTGTGTAAAGAAAGGAGTAGACATTTAAAACAGCAAGAATATGGTAAAGCATTAGTCAAATTTTGTGTTTAGGAAATGTAAAATAATTTCACAGAGCTGGAACTTGCATAACATGAAGAGGAAATTAAGAAATAAAGTAAGTGATTTTTGTAGGGCACTGACTGAAGGGACTTATTTGCCAGGTTAAGGACTCCTCCTCTCTTGGCAATAAGTAGTTTTGTATGATATTAAATAAGGTAGAAAATATGCATTTCAAAGAGTCTCTATTAAGGAGACGATGTTGTTGAAATGTGAAGAATAATTTGATGGTGCCCTGAGTATTTTGGGGATAATTACTGGACCATAAAATTTAGCTGCAGAAAAGTGATGGGAAATCAAAGATTCATCATCAACACAACTTTATGCTTTCTCTTTAAGAAACTGGCAAATAAAGCTTAAAATGATGCATAATTAAGATGTTGCCTAAGCTAAATTAATTTTAATTTCAGGTATATAGTGAATATTTTAGTATAATTATTTTCCAACCAGTTTATGGAACAATTTACCCTAAAATTGTAATATTTGTTGCTTATCTGATTTTCAAATTTAACTGAGCAACTCTACCAAGAACATAGAAGGACTGAATCTACTACATAAGGATCCTAAAAAGGCTCCCCTACTTCACCTGGCTCCCTTACTTCACCAATAAAGTGATTAAATGCTAATATTTATGAGATATTCTAAGTGCCCAGTCAGCATGTGGCAACTTGGAATATATCTTCTTTCATGAAGAGTACAGATGTACATGGCTGAACGTATTTTCTACTTTCTGCAAGTAGAGGTAAAGATGATATTTGCTTGAAGAGGAGATTATTTAGGCAAAAAGAATACAGATATTCTTATATGAGACCTTCCACCAACACCACATGTTTCATTTATGGCTGACATTCACACATGTACTTTCCAAAAAATGTTATTGATTATTTATCTATATTTATGATGAGGCAGGGAATGATGTGGTTATGAACATAGGCTATGGAAGCAGACTGTTTTTACTAATCCTCTGATAAGAAACCTACTCCAGAGGACTATTGCAAGGAGTAGTTATGATATATGCATCCCTTTGAACGTTGTCAGGAACCTGGTGAGTAATGAAGTACTACTAGCTAATTAATGTATTGATTTAAAACATGAATAATTGGACTATCAGAGAATGTAAATGTGAAAATAGCCAAGCCTGAGGTCACATATACATGGGTTGTTTATATTATGGTGCTTTTACAAATTCACTTTACTTTAGAATTGGATAAGAGATGGTATCTCATTGTGGTTTTGATTCCAATTCCTTAGTGATTAGTAATCTTGAACAACCTTTGATATATTTTTGGTCATCTGTATAACTCTTGGAATTTGTTCTTTTATTATGGAATGACTTAAACCTCAATTTATTTCAATATATCTGCTATCAAACATGAAGGATATTTTAAAGGAATGATTTTTTTTGTCATGATTGAAATTCTTTGATTATATTTACTGCATGTCTAATTTCCTTCTGTAATTTATTATTTTGTGAGTTTTTTTTTAAATATTTATTTATTTATGCATACTTAACTGGGGTACAGGCCAGAGATGTAGGGGTTGTGAGAGGATTCACCAGAGACAGTGGAGAGCACAACAGGCCAACTGAGGAAGTACCCTGCTGAGGGGAGCAGTGCGTGGGTCAGGAGAGGTCTGCCATGCCATGTGGATCACCTCTGGGTGTGGGGGGATTGAACTCATGCTCAAGTGCCTTTAGCTTCTTAGTGCTGTGCTTTAACCTGATGCGCAACCAGGGAGGGCCCTATTTTATGAGTTTTTAAAAAATTCTATCCAGAATGTGGTACACCCTTTTAATAGTACATTCATTTTTCTTGCTATAAAGAGAAAAATGTTATCTAATTATGATTATGGAATTTGGTGATTTCTAAAAACTCCTATTTGCTTTACATCTTTTGTTTAAATTCTTTAAGTAAATATCAATTGGAATATAGAATGACTTAAAAAATAAAGTAGAGAAGCATGAATAAATATACTAAAGAAAAATGGAGTAAAACAAGAAAGGAAAAAAGGAAAGGAGAAGGAGGAAAAAGGAAAATATTTAAGCAATATACCAAGATGACAGAGCTAAATTCTCAATGATAGAAGTAGTGACAGTTGTTATCTTCTGGGCAATTTTCTACAATTAAAGCCAATTTTTTTTTATTGATTCCTGAGTCCTAAACAAGATATTGCAGAATGACAAGTGAGTCAATTGGAGATGAATAAATTTGAATCTATAGGCAAGTTGTGTATAATATATTGCAGTCAATAAATGTTTAGAAAACATTTATTGCATGAAAAAATATTTTAAATGAATGCCTTATGACAAGGAATCCATTGCCCACTTCTATAACATAAATAATGCAGTTTTGTAAATTTGTTTTATAATCTTGTAAAGATCAATGCTATATTGGTTGGTTGACATTAGCCATAAATGATTTTGAACTGTCAACTGGAGATATAATCAGTCACTCCATAAGGATATGAATGAAAAAATAAAGAAAACTTTAAACTCCAGATTCTCATATAAGTAGAAACTGAACAGATAAGTATAAATAGTTTAGTCTCATATTACAGATAAATAAAAGGGATCTTAGTACAAACTTTATAATTTAAAATGACAGAAAATAAAGCTACAGAATATATTTCTAGTGATAATTTATGTATAGTTAAAAACTTAATGATTTTTTGTTCTTAAAACATTGCTCTAATATTATTTTAAGATGTTTGCTTCAAATATCATTAAATGAAAGAGGGATCTCTTCTCATTGTAACACAAGAGAAGAAAATAATGTATTCAGATAGAAGGAGATTGGCTGTTCGCTATCTGGAAGATGTTCTTTCCAGTTTCCTCTATTGCATAACTATTATTAATAGAAATGTCATCTGTTAAGATTAGGAGTCTAGAGGTGGGTGGAGGCTAAAAGAATGTAGAAAGGCTCTGAAATAACCCATGTGGGAGGATGAAAGTAGGTTGCAAACAGAAATACAATGAAATGGTTGGGATTTTAAAGTGATTTTGAGATTGGTGAGTATTATAGTATTCAAGGATCTGATAAGCTTCAACGGTATTATCTCCAGAGCTTCTTGGCTTTCTAGATGAAGATACAGAAATTGAATAATTTAGAATATTTCAGGATGAGGGTATTGCCATACAAGTGAAATAAAATATTGAAGGGCAAAGGGTATTAAGATATAAAAAACTATTATGACCTACAGAGAATAGGAAGGAGAGGGAGCTATGCAAGTATCTATCAGAGCTGTAAAAGTATTTATCTTTCAAATTTAAATCTAAGCCTGTTCCTTGGTGTTTTGATTACAAATTATTTTACTTATGGATCATTTTTCTTTGTATTATGTTTGTAGTATTTATCTTCTTCAATTTTTAATATTTTCTAAGATCAATGTCTTAATCCTTTTAATTGTGAGATATAACTTTAGAATGGTACATAAGATATATATAAATGATTTTAGGAATAATTATAAAATAGTCAAGTCATTATAAAATAATGATTCATTTTAGAACATTGCCTTATTTCCATGTATACTCCTTCCTAATCATCTATCCATCTTCTCTTCCTAGAAATAGCCAAATATACTCAATTTGTGAATAAATTGTGCTTACAATTACTTTTTATTTTGCCAATTAGATATTACTTCTAAACAATATAGTCAATGTGCCTAATAATAAAAGCACATATACTTTGTATTTAGCAGTTAATAAATTGATTCTTTTATGATTGGTGTGGCTGTCAGATATGCAGGTTTTGTGTTTAGCTACAGATTACTTATTTATATTATTTTATTTACTCACTAATCACTTATTATTCTTCTCTCTGTTGAACATACAAAGAAGCAGGAAAATAGAATATATAATGCAGTGAAAAAATGAATCAACAGAAATACACCCAGAGATAATCAAAGGCCCATTTCTAGTAAAAAGGTTAAATAAATTATGATATGTTTATGCCTTGTAATACTACGTCACAAGATTTGTTCTTGTACCCTTGAAAGTACTTGAAACATTTTCAAAGGATCTGCAAGGTCAAAATTATTTCCATATTCATACTAAGACCTGTTGTGTTTCTTGCATTGTGTTGACATTTCAATGGCTCTGCAAAGCAAAGGTGAATTAAACCCTGGGACATTAACACAAATCATAGCAGTGTCATCAGACTATACTAGTAATCAGTTTCCTCACTGTGATGCTCTCAAAGGACAAAATTCTTCAATAAAGAATGTCTTAAAGAGAGCCATACAAAAATCTGTGTCATTAAACATCACACCCTGAGTAGATACATTTTTAATATTCTATAGGAGGAAAGTAAATGCAAAAAGCATTTTTACTAAAGCCTAATAATTGTATCAGAGAAAAGAAAACATTAATTAGCTACTTAATTAAAATTTTACTTGAAAAACAAAAACAAGTAACATGCATGTCTGAATATTTACACTTAAATATTTGGTACACATACGCTCAAACATAAAATGAACATGCCACTTCAAGTAAAATAACCCTGAAAATAATTTATTTCCTAATTATACATTTGTGTGAAGTTGGATTTTCTGTCTGCCTATTAAAAGATTAAATGGAAAAGCAGATATTAGGATCCAACTAACTCTTCTAAACCATACATTAAGGATATTTGAAAATATATAAAACAATGCTTGTCTTCTCAGTAAATTTTAAAACTAATTTTTAATTATTTTTGTAAAATTTATACCATTTATATAGCAGTGTAAAGATGTAAGCTTTAAATATATAAAGTGATTTCAAATTTTTTCACTAAAACTAAAACAATAGAATAATGTAGGATTAGTCAGTTAATTTAGTTTTATTTAATTTTGTTTTATTTAATTTTGTTGAAACTGTCACTATTTCTACTTGAGTCAATCAAGGACACCTTATGGCAATCTTTTTAGGTGTTTCTAATTTATATAAAATGTCAAACCTACAGGAACACTTTTCAACATATCTTTTTTAGTTCTCTAAATTTCTTCACTTTTTATTCCAGTTTCTCGTGTTTTACTTTAACTCTATTTTTTTCTTGATTAGTTCTATTAATTTCCACATAGGACCACTTTCATTTTATTAACATTTTCTGTTATTTCTACTTACAACTTTCCAATAAACCTTTCTGATATTCAGTGAGAACATATTTTGCGTGGCAATATTTATCATAAAGTCATAATTCTTTAGAAATAAACCTGTAGTTTAAGCTAAATGAAACAAATCTGGAATTCTATAATAATATTTTCTGTTTAAATGGCATAGCCATAATAAAAGAATGAAAAATAAGATGAGTAATACTTAAACAGTAAAAGAAAATTATGTTGCATAATCTGGTTTTAGTTCAGGATCCTTCAAATTCTCCACCGTAGCTATAATTTCATGTAATAAAAATTGACATTTGTTATAAAGACACTGAATAAAAAATACTATTTAAATAGATGCAATTGTGTTTTATATATTGCAAAGTACTCTATTTATAAAATATTCTGCTCTCTCAATTTAACTGTTAGAAGCATATACATAAAATATAACCTTAAAAAATGATTTGCATTTCTTTGCCTTGTCCTCTCATAACACACATCACTCATCATTCTCGTAACATTTAAAATAGTGCTGTGTATTTATTATGCACTAGGTTGTGAAGTATACATAAATGAATTCTAATTCTTATATCAACCTTTTCAGAAAGACAATATAAACCATATTTTGATGAAGAGAAATCTGTATCCGAAATCCCACAGACAGTGACTGTTAATATCAGGACTCAAAGGCACTATATGCCAAAACCGAATTCTTTCTCCACCACCTACAATAGTGCTTCATATTCAAAAGCCTTGCTGTCTTTGCTTCCACTACAACTGTAAATACCAAATTTCCCAGAGGTAGCAACTTTATATTACCTGGTGTTTCAAGTAAAATGCCACTTAAATTATATATTATGACTTATATATAATATATTATATATTATGCTTAAGCAATAACTCAAGGTATTAAGTTAGTTAGAAAAGTGTCATAGTACTAATTAGATTTTCAATAGAGGCCCCTAGAAAACCAAGATAATTTTTACTATTTTCATGTTTCTAGAGCAATTAAACTCCTGATAATTATCTCTCCATCAATGTTCAATAATTATTAATTGCCTTCATTAAAGCACATACTGGATGTAAGGTAGAACATTTATAATATCTATAATAACATGTAACATTTATAATCTGAAAAATGTTAATTTATAAAAATATCAACTCAGTACTCAATGTTAGTCTAAATACAAGAAAACTAGTAAGTCTCTAACATTATGGAAACCTAACCCTGTCCATGTATAATCAAGAAATAAACTTAATTCTCTAGAAAATAACACATAGTTAATATCTTTAAAAGTACAATTTTTTGGAAAAGGTAACCCCAAGCATCATATAGTGTTTCCTTCAGTATATAGTTTTGAACAAGTTTTAAACTTTTATTTCAGAAATTTATGTTGTGAGTTATGGTAAGAATGGTATTTATGACAAACATAATAGGCTACATTCACATATAGTGTGCAATAGAGTAAGGGAAAAAATGAATGTCATTAAATTTATTGAGCATTTAGAAAATGCCAGCTCCTTGGCCTTTATTATTTCATGACTTGTGACTAAATCAGGAAATTGAAACAAATTTTCATAAGACAATATATCTGCGAGAATGGAGGACTAGATTCAGACTCAAGTCAACTTGACCTAAAGACTGTACAGAGCAATCTTCCAAATGGTGAGAAAAGAATGTGTGTTTAAAAAAAAGAAAAAAGAAAGGATAGAAATATAATAAAGTAAAAGAAAATTATATGGTCATAATGTTATTTTCTACATTTAATTCTTATACTTTTTATTAAAAAAAAACAATCTAGATTTTCAATCAGTTGCTTTACATTCTTCCTAGTGACAAATTAAGTGGAAAATAAAACAGCAAAAAATAGGCAAATCAATTATAAAGGTTAATATTTCACACAAGTACAAAGACAAATTCTTTGGAATACCATCTGTATTCTGTATTATCATTCTTAATTCATAATCTATAATATGAAGTTATATAACAGATGGTCTCCAGCGCCATTAAATACTTCACCAGTGATAGTATATTATTATATGAGACACACAAATTATTTACCAGAGATTTGGAAATCCAGAGTTATCTTCTATACTTTTTCTTTATTAGTACTACTACTAGTCTACATCGATTGACAGAAATATGACTAGTGTAAAAAGTAATAAGCATTTTGATAATATTCTGGAATAGACAAAACATTTTCAGATATTTTACAGGAAAGTCCTGAAAATTATATTAAATACAAAACTCACTTTTTCTAGAGACTATCTTTAAGTAATCTCGGACCTTGAATAGTCCTGACATTTTTTCCTTTTAGAATATCAGATCTGTACCTGAACAAGGTCAAATCACCTCTTCAAAGAAAAGATTTCTTGTATTATAGCTTAAATAATACTTTAAATATAATTGAAAAAATATATACATTTCTCCTCAAGCATTTTGAGCAAACTCTTAACTGTAAATTTAACTAGCTACACAGTAATTTTGAAACATACTTATGATTGAGCCATATATGATCTGAGCATAAGTAGGATAAATAACACTTGGACTCTTACTAATTTCAATTTGATATGAAAGCAACTGAGATCAGATTTTAAAACATATTCCACTTTTCTTCCCAACTTCAAACTTTACTAATGTTAACATTCTTAGTGTTATTTAAAGACATACCTTATTTCCAGTACCATATAAATCTAAAATGAGTTCATTAACTAATGGAACCTATATCAGTAAACGGTAGAGTATCTAGATAAAACTCACTGAAAGTTATACTCACTCTTTCTAATTAAAGAAAGTCAAAATGTAATAGTTTCCTTAAACAAGAACTCTTTGTGCTACCATAGAGAAAGATGACATACACAGTTTGAGCATGTGTGAATATTCTGATTGATTAATATAATCAAAAGACCATGCAGTGAAAAAAGTCATTCCATTTAGCCTTAGTAGGATAAGGTTAAGTATGTAAAAGTATACTGAGATGTGATTTAAACCGAATGAATTACTTATGAAGAGTGAGACATATAGATTTGTACATATTTTATATGCAAGAAACAAATGAAAAAGTAGCAACAAATGATGATGGTCAGTATGACCATATTTTTTGTTGTTATCTGCAAGGATCCCAAGTAACAGATTTTAAGTTAATCAATAAATTGGGCTTCATCACATGCTGCAGGCAAAATTATCTATGCTAGTTGCAACTAACCTTGTTTGCCACACTGAAATGTAGTTATCATACACATAACTTAGTCTCAGTTGAAGATGAAATAGGATTTTCTATTATCACATCATCGTTTATCAACAGATCACTGTGTCATCTTATTTCCATGTTTCCTACACAGGTTTCCCTGAGCCACAAGAAGAAAGCTCCTATGAAAGCTTTTATAAGCCAAAATGACACAAAGTGAAGAATTGCTATTAAGTTAGATGAAAACAATTTGAGCTTCCCATAGCTTCAAAATAACCTATCAAATCATATAAAATTATCCCTACAACTTAAATTGGTAATAAAGTATACTAAAAGCAGGAATGATATGATTAATATACAGCCTGTGTAGAGTAGTAATAGTGCATATACATACCAGAATCATGAAGACAGCAAACACACTTAACGGCTGAGAGGTGATAATGACGGTGTATTAGACTGAATCATTCTAGTTTGGGCTGGTGGTGGTAGAAAAGAGAAAAGATCAACTGTTAATATCCCATCACTATTTTCTGAATCCATCAAGGGCAGACAATTCACCATTTACAGTTTTTTTTAATGTCCACTTGCCTGAATGCCTAAGGTTTCTGTCTATGTGGCTGATGTGGCTTGTGTAGAAGGTTTGAAATATGACAGTCTGCTTGACTGCTTAGATTCAATCATTTTTTCCATCAACAATTTTTTGTAGACACAGAAAACACTTTGCAAACCTGTCCTGAACCTACATACACTTTTAAAATGAAAGTCATTCTTTTCTGCAATCACTGTAGCACTGTCAGGCATATAGCAAACTATCACACAAGTGGCTCACATTCCATTCCTGGATGGTTTTATGTGCATTAAGACTCTCTTAGGATTTTCTAATACTGTAGGGCACAGTTTTGGAGGTTTGATGCTGAATGCAGTTCCCGGGGAAGGAGTTTGATGGTGTCAGTTTCACTGATTCATACTTGGGCTGTGCACTACGTTTAAAATACCTCTTGCAAAACAAAAGATGAATGTCACTTTCCATGTTCACCTTTTGTTGTAAAGTTACTTCTTTAGGTTAGAAAAAAAATGGGTATGAATGTGCGTCTTTCATACAAGAGAAATGACACAACATGAACTTGCCTAACTCAGATTTCTGAGAAGACCATGGGGGTGTTGGGAGGGTAGACAAAACCTAGTTACCATGCATATATGCATGTTTCCAGTTTTACTCTCTTACAACAGTTCTCTACATTCATCAGTGAGTCCTTTACTAGTACTTGGATATTTGTGGCATGTGCTGAGCACTGGAGACAAACACTAATCAGAACATGTGTGTCCTGCCCACGTAAAGTTTACAATGAAGCTAGACATTAAAGTAGCAATCACTCAATTATTTGTTGGTGCAAATGTGCTGTAGAAGAGGTATATATTCTGACATAAGGCATGGAGTTGGAGGAAACTAAAATCTGTTAGGATTCATTAATGTTCTCACTAGAGCAACTCCCCTTTTTTTATTTTAGATGCTTCTCGATAAAAAGAAATGAGGGGGAAAAATTAAGGATGAAGAAACAGCTTTATCATATAATGATACAGGAAGGAATGTCTTTATAAATGATGGCTCAGTGAGGGACAGGAGGGGTCAAACGACAGAAAAGACTTTTAGAACAGATTATGGTAGATTGCATTAGCTGACAATTCTGGTTCATGCATGTACTCAACTTATAATGAAAATGTTTAATGCACACAATATATCTTTCATGATATAGAGCAAGCCCATCTGTATGAGTTAAGAGTGAGCATATGTAAGGAAAAAGAAAAAGCATAAAACATGTAACAGTATGAGCAAATTCTTGATATAAGAATAAACCTATTCAAGTTACAGTGAGGATACCAAACTAAAGACAATAAATTCAAACCTGACTCCAGGAAAAAAAAAAAAAATAGCTCCCAAATGCTCTAGTAATATTGCCACCAGATACAGATAGCTCAAGGAAACTAAATAAAATGATACCTGTTTATGTTGCAGGTGTCTAATGTGTTCAAGTTATTTCTCTTTGAATTTTGGAATGATCATGATGTACATGTAGAGATTATAAATCCACAAATAATGACATTTGAGAATGCATCTATATCAAAGCTCAAAGATATTTATGCTCAAAAATTTTGACTTGAACACTTGCCTTCCTACTAAAATGCCTAAGAGTTATGTTGGAAAGAGCACAGGCATTAGTTAAGCTACTAGGTTGGAATCTCAGGCACACACAGCTCTTCAATTTCCTCACCTGTGAAACTATGGAGGAGTGTTTTTTTTTTTTTTTTTAAGATTTTATTTGTACATATAGAACTGGGGTACAGGCCAGAGGCTCAGGGGTGGCGAGAGGCTTCACCAGAGACAGAGTGGGGAGCAGAACAGGCAGACCGACGAAGTACACTGCTGAGGGGAGCAGTGGGCGGGTCAGGAGAGGTCTGCCACGCCATGTGGTCACCTCCGGGGCAGGCGGGAATCGAACTCATGTGGAAGTGGCTTTAGCTTTTCAGTGCAGTGCTTTAACCCGCTGCACCACCAGGGAGGGCCGAGGAGTGGTTTTTGCTATTTTCTCTGATAAAAAAAATGAGGCCACAGATGTAAAATTCCAGAATTACAATAGATATCCAATATATGCAATTATTAAATAAAATTAGCAATAATATATGTAATTATTAAACAATGGACACATGCCCATTATTATATTTAACATAATTTTAGACTAATGGCACAGAATAGAAGCTAAGTTTTTCTGCTATTTAGCAGTATGAGCCATTTCAAACGTACGAAAAGTGTTAATATAAAATACTAAATGAAATTGTCTATAGCAGTTGTAAAATTTCTTTTAAAGTGTACAATTCATGATTTAGTTTGTAGTATATTTTTCTACAGTTTCTATAGTGATAGATGTATATAATTATACCAAAAATTTTCAATTCCCTTTACATCAGAGATGTTTTGTCTAAACAGATAAAATGCTATTTAAACATTTCTCAGAGCATAATGTTTTAATAATTAATACAACTTTAAAAAATAATTTCCTTTTCAATAGTTTTAGAACTAAATAACTTATAGGGGACTTTCATTCCTTATGCAAATTCTAGAAATGTATTAGGCAGTTTGTGCTGCCATACAAAATTTCAAAAACTGGATAGCTTACACTACAAAAATTGATTTTCTCACAGTCCTGGAGACTGGAAGTCTGAGATCCAGAGCCAAAAAGGTCAGGCACTGCTGAGAAATCTTTTACTCTCAGGAAATTACCTTCTCACTGTATCTTCACACCATACAGAAAGAGCAAGCTCCGATGTCTTTTCCTCTGGTTAGAGTGGCACTAATTTCATCATGACATTTCTTTGAATTTTACTCTCAGAGCTCTCAAATCTAGGACGTGTATAAGAAATATATATAAATAAGCAGAGTTAACAATTTACCTTCAAATAATAATAATTTAATACATACAAAAATTAGCAGGGCAAAAGCATTGTTTATATAAAACTTTAGATTTATTGTACTTCAAATAATTTCTGACATTGTGACTAATGAGCTAATCATTTCATAGATGTCAGTGCTTCCTAAGACTGTCCATTTTACATAACTAAAGAGGTACATCAGCTTTAGTCTTTTTCTTTTTTCATATTAAACTGCACATTTTCAGAAGGTGTGTTTCTTAGAATTATAATGTTGCTTGTGATTACTAAAAATTCAAGGAAATAAGGAGACAACTCCCCTTCTCTGAAGTTTTGTTCTTTCAAAGATGATAATTAATATAACCTGTCACATAAAAACAAAAACAAACAAACAAACAAAACAAAAGGCCCTCCCTGGTGGCGCAGCGTGTTAAAAAGCACAGCACTGAGAAGCTAAAGCCACTTCCACATGAGTTTGATTCCCGATTCCCGCCTGCCCCGGAGGTGACCACATGGCTTGGCAGACCTCTCCTGACTCACCCGCTGCTCCCCTCAGCAGTGTACTTCGTAAATCTGCCTGTTCTGCTCCCCACTCTGTCTCTGGTGAAGCCTCTCGCCGCCACTGAGCCTCTGGCCTGTACCCCAGTTCTGTATGAACAAATAAATAAATCTTTAAGAAAAACAAAAAAACAAAAACAACAACAAAAAAAAGCACTTTCAATTGAGATGAAAACAGTCAAGCAAATGTCCCAGGCAGAATCCACTCTCACATGTACATGGCTGACCTGAATTTCCACTTTAGCGCATAGACCTACTCTTTATGACATATAGGTCAAAACGATAACTTTTACTTAATAACTCACTCTTCATACAGAAGATTAGGCCCTGTCTTTTGCATAGATATTTTATTTGATATACTTTTTTAGACTCTTAATATCCCCTGAAAGAGTACATAATTTCTATTTCTGTATACCTGAATAATTTAAATATTTAAAGACAGATTGTAAAGTGACAAAAGCAAATGATCAACTCTAAACAAAACTTTGTATCTGTATTAAATAGAATGGGTAGATTTCTTCAAGTGCTTTTCACAGATTCAATAAGCATATCCTTATCAACGAACAATTAGTATATATTATTTTATATTAATGAACCTCTTATTTCAATGATTGTAAGATTCACAAGTTAGAAACTTTAATGCTACTTCTGAACAGAAAGGTCATTTTGGATAACTTTTACCAAATTGACTACAAAGAACTAGGAAATAATGTGATCCAGTTAAACAAATAAAATGACTGTAGCATATTTTTAAAGGCTTGTGTTGAAGTATTAATGTAAAGAGAAGATTCAGCATATTTTTAGATTTATTTTCTAAAAAGGAATACAGACATTAAGTAGTTGGCTCATTTGAAAGTCATTCAGATTCTTTGAAAATATATGAATAATACAATATAATTTGCTATATTTCAATATTTCATACTAGATAATCCTATTTCTAGATACATAAAGCTGCTTAGAGTGCATTTTGATTAAATAGTTGAGGAGTAAAATATCTAGTTCTATAAGTTTAGTAATTTTTTTTTCTTTTCAAATTACTTTAATTTTCATTGGCTTTAGTTCATTACAGTTAAAATAAGGGTAAAATATGAGCTAAGATTAGTTATTTGCAAAAATGAGTGTAATCCCTAATCAAAAAAACTAAAACTTATACTTCCTTAGCAAACTTTGAATGAAACATAAATCCCGTCACTGAGATAATTATTATGAAGGTGAGATGACTGACATGGACTTCCTTTTCTACTCTAATTCATCAGATGCTCTTTTGTTTTGCCTGCTCCATCCACCAAGCACATCCATAATCCCTCTGAGAAGTCTTCCAGAATAGAAAGTCACTTAGGAGACTGCATTTTTCACAGTAATCCACACTATGAAATATTATTGAGTCAAAATATGGAGAGAGCTTGAGAGAATTATGTGTAGAAAAGCAAGTCAGAATGATTAAAAAAAATACTGGCCATTTACATAGCAGATAATTTGATAAGCAGAGTACTTATAAAAAGTAGACATCAACAAATATGTCAAGGGTTTTAGGTTAAAAGGGAGGGAGGAGGTGGGGAAGAAACAAGGGGATATAAGGGATGGTGGTAGAGAATGAAAAAATAAACTTAAAATAAATGTTTATTATCTACTAAAAAACAAACAAAAGTAAGAACAAAAAATCTGGATTTCCCAGAAATGAAAGCAAAGGGTAGATGAAACTTGTTAAAAGCCAATTCAAATACCAAGAAGACTGAAGGTCATAAAATTCAGAATGAAATAGGAATGGTGACAGGCAGCATGTTTCCCACTAGCATTTTTTGTTAGTCTCTGGATTTATATTTCCTAACTTCATACTTATTAGGGAGATTATGGTGTTCATATTAGCCATATCTGAAACAAAAGTTTTAGGGACAGGAAAGTTGCCTCTGAAAACAATTATGAATGGTATTTTTTTTATAGGAAGGTTGTAAGAGTAGATGTAATTTTGAGGATTCTGCATCCAACTTCCCTGTTTGGATTTCTAGGGACACCTGCATGTGTGGTCTGACAACATGTGAGTCTGTATTCTCCCTACTGTATTGCAGACTCAGGAAGATGATAGTATGGTAGGAGCATGTTGAGTGAATATTTGGGCTACAGAATTTGAAGTCATTCAAAGGTGTCAATGAACACCTGAGTGGGACAGATCTTCTGGCCCCCACACACTTAACACTTAACTTTGCATCTACATACTCATCAAGAATTTAGTTACAAATCCAAGGTAAGTAGGAAAGAATGCACCAAATAAGCAAGATTATAATTTCCCTCTTCTACACTCCGCCCTTCTCTCTTTTCCTCCTTCCTTCATTCCCTCATAAACTGGAACTCTTGAAAGCACAGCACAAGAGCAGCATCTTAAACCAGTTTGTGCTTCATTCATTATCTGATTTCATTCATCAGTATAAGTTTGCCAAACAAATAATAAACAAATGCAGATTATAACCTTATAACCGAGAAAGTAGAAATGTTATCTAAATTCAAAAAAATTAAAGTTAGAACATGATTGTTCATTAATCATTTGAGAAGCAGATTTCCATTATGTTGTGATTAATAGACTAAATATTTGGAGAAATATTCATAGGTTTTACTTATAATTCATCTCTATTCTATGAGCCATTCTACAAAAACTTCAGTAGAATACACAGTTTGTAACTCCATCACTTGGGGATATTTTTAGTCACTTTCCTTACAATGTTTTAGACAAATTACTGATAAAACTTAAGAGAATCTAAAAAATATTAGCATGTTTAAAGGAATCTGAGAAGTACATAAAATATATCTACTATAGGCCCTCCCTGGTGGCACAGCCAGTTAAAGCACAGCACTAAGAAGCTAAAGCCACTTCCGCATGAGTTCGATTCCCGTCTGCCCTGGAGGAGACCACATGGCGCAGCAGACCTCTCCTGACCTGCCCACTGCTCCCCTCAGCAGTGTACTTCATAGATCTGCCTGTTCTGCTCCCTACACTGTCTCTAGTGAAGCCTCTCACCACCCCTGAGCCTCTGGCCTGTACCCCAGTTCTGTATGCACAAATAAATAAATCTTTAATATATATATATCTACTATAAATTAAACACATTTTTAGAATTACAATTTCAATACTAGACATTGACAAAAAAGCATCTTAATTTTTTATGACTGACCTGATTCTCTAAAAGCTCAAAAAGAACAAAAGTTTTGGTAATATTTGATAACTCTTAGAAGTTCAGAAGGGTAATTATTAAAACATCCTTTAAGCTTAAAATAGCTATTGGATTTCATATTTTAAGCTGTGCTATAAATTATAAACTGATAAAAAAAAATTGTGCTCTAAACTAAAAATCTCTTCGAGTTTTGCCAGAAAAAAAAAATTTCAAGTATCCTTGAAATTGTCCTACCTGATGTCTAATTTTATAGGTATATTTCAATGTGTCATAATGTAGAAAACTACTGCTTGTCTTAGACGTGATGTTCGACAGTGATCCTATGGCCACTTTAACTTGACCTATTGTTAGAAGCAATAACAATTCACTACTTCGTTTTCCTTTCAGCACTCTGAGGTTATGTCTCAGGTAAATTGGCTTGCTTAAAGAAAAAGAACATAAGGAAAAGCAGCTCTATTTTATGGAAGCTCTAAATTTGCCTTACTTTAAAAATTCAATAAACATTGCCGTACTATTGTCCTACTTAACCACAGTTAATTATATTAATAATAAATTTAATAAGATGTTTATACTGTAAACATTCCTAAATGTTTTCTTCTGAAAGTGTTTATCTAAGAAAAAGACAAATGTAACCTTGTACCATAAGCAATATGGATTACATACACACACACAAACACACACACACACATATATATTTACTTCATTCTTCATTTTGTACATTTTTTCAACTCAGTTGTAATCCTCATGGACTTCCCACCACCACTTCACCCGTATGCTATCACCATAGTTCCATATGCTCTGCCTGCCACAGCTTTGTGGATCACATTTTAAACAAGATAAATTGTATTTAATATCATAATATATGGCAAAGATATTTTAATTGCTCAGTGATAAGTACATATGATATTAGGAATAATGGAGTGTAGATTTTTTATTATAATCAACATGTAATAAATTGATGCTACTCATTCATGATTCCAGAAAGCTATATGAAATGGAAGAAAGAAACCAAAGACACAGTTCACAGCTTAAGATTACTTTGTGGTGATGATGTGAATATGAAATATCAGTGAAGAATGTAAGGCATAATATAATTAACCACAAAATTACCTGACATAGACAACATAAACATTGAAATGATCTAAATCAATTCAATGAAACTGTACACCTAGTGAGATGTAAGAAGTGGTGAAAGATGGACAGGATTAGAATAGACTAGTGAAAGATAGGGACATTGTAGGTGAGAATAATGAAAGATTCAAAGTGGCCTGGTAAAAACATTACTGATTTAAGAGACAGTGAGATGAAATCAGCTTAGTGCAGTAAAATTACGGAAAACATATAGAGTGTTGATTTAAAACAGTGATAATCAGAAAACTGGGAGCTACTTCTAAATTGCATAATGGCCTGTTCAGGACAATGATGAAGTCATTACTATAATAGAAAGTATTTGTTGAGAAAAGTTCTATGATTTCACATTTATCATGTCAGCTAATCCTCTTCTGAGATCAGAAATATTATTAAACAACTTTATGAATGATACATTAGAAATTGTTTAAAATAGATTCTAAGTGATTTCATACCTGACGTATCCTAGCCACTACATAAAAATAGTATCTAAGTTCTTACTGAGATATAGACAAAATTAAATAGGAGGTGATTTAGTAGAATGCACAAGAAATTACATAACCTAAGAAATTTTAGAGGTAAAATATTTTTTAAAAAATAAGGTATTTCAATAACTACACATAAAAAATCATGACATAATTTTAAAAAAAGATTTATTTGTACATAAAGAACTGGAGTACAGGCCAGAGATGCAGGGGCAGTGAGAGGATTCACCAGAGACAGAGTGGGGAGCAGAACAGGCAGACTGACGAAGTGTCCTGCTGAGGGGAGCAGAGGGCATGTCAGGAGACGTCTGCCACGCCATGTGGATCACCTCCAGGGATCGAACTCTTGCTGAAGTGGCTTTCGCTTCTTATTGCTGTGCTTTAACCCGCTGCACTACCAGGGAGGGCCCCATGACATTAATTTTTTAAGTCTGGATTTCAATTATTGACTTTCTCAAAATGGAGTCGATCCTATACCTGGCCATTCATGAATTTTGTTGTTCTTTAAATAGCAAGAATTATGATAACACAGCATAGATTATTGGTTTTATTTAAGTCAAATAATAGAAATATGTTGGCAGTCAGAAAAGAACTGTTGAAAATGGTACATACATTAATATCTAAGTAGCACTGAGTAAAAAATTATATATGTGTATTATATATTATATATACCTTACATACAATATACATGTTAAATTTCATGTGTTATATATATACGTATATATATGCATATATATACGTATATAAGTGTATATATATATATATGTATATATATTCTAGTTATAAATTTAACCACTTATTCTTTTATGCCTGCCCCAGAAGTATATATTCTTAGGTTGGTGTGAATCTTTCATATCATGTTTTTACATTTTAAGAAGACATTTATGTAATTTAAAAAAATATGAAATTGCTTTGGAACTTCAATTGATTACATTATATGTATAATTTTGTGACCTAATTTTTAGGTTTAACATTATTATGTTTTTGAGATTTTTAATGTGGATACATGTAAATCTAGTTCATTAAATTTTACTGTTTTTTAATATTCAATTTGTGGGAAAAACCAAAGCTTATTTACAGAGATAGAATTTTTCTTTATAATTTTTTTTAAAGATTTATTTATTTATTCATACAGAACTGGGGTACAGGCCAGAGATGAGGAGGGTGAGAGGCTTTACCAGAGACAGAGTGGGAAGAACAGGCAGATCGACGAAATACACTGCTGAGGGGAGCAGTGGGCGAGTCAGGAGAGGTCTGCCACGCCATGTGGATCTCCTCTGGGGCAGACGGGAATTGAACTCATGCGGAAGTGGCTTAAGCTTCTTAGTGCTGTGCTTTAACCCACTGCGCCACCAGGGCGGGCCCTATAATTTTTAATTGAACTTGGCTCAGTGTTATTTTGTACATTACTAGCTATTTTCTAAATACTTATTAATGGAGTTATTCAACTATAGGGTATATATATTCAACTTTATAAAGAAATTAAAATAGACTAAAGAAATTAAAATAAATTACAGATTTATAAAGAAATTAAAAGATTAATAGATCTAATGAATATGAGAATTCCTGTTTATACTCAGTCATGATTAAAAATAACTACCCAGTTTGAACATATTTGAAATTATAGAAACAAATTCAGTGGCTACTCAAATATGAAAACCATTCCCTGTATTTATTGACATTCCAGTTTTTTATTCCTTAAGTTGCCAGTTTTTCTGCAGGGCTTTTCTCTTTTATTTATTTACTGTTCTTAGGAAGTTTATAATATATTTTATTTACCTCTTTCATGTCTTTTAGAATAGTACAAAAGAATGATCACACTTTTAACTCTTTAAAATTAAGTAATGTACATTAGTGAACTTAAATCTCATATAACTGTAGGGATTACTAAGGCATGACATAGTAATTCTGACTAGTAAGTGGGAACATACTGCATAGTATCACCTAAAATGGATTCTTTTGCTTTATAAAAGGTAAATTAATAAAAGCAATGTAGAAATTTAGTTACCAGGGAATAGGGTGAGGAAAATATAAAGGCTGGTGAAAGGCTAAAATAACTCAGTTATGAGATAAATGAGGTCTGAGTCTGTAATGTATAACACAACTATAGTTCATAATATGCTATTATATAACTGAAATGTGATAAAAGAACTCGAATATTCTCACAAAAACAAAAGGGTAAGTGTGGGAGTTGAAGCTTGTGCTAATTCACTTAATGAGGAGAGGGACAGTCTGAAATTTCATGCTAACTGAAATCGTCAGATGTACACTTGACATGTTGTATTTGTAAGTTATATGTTAGTTATGTCAAAAATTGGAACATAGGGGCCCTCCCTGGTGGCACAGCGGGTTAAAGCACAGCATTGAGAAGCTAAAGCCACTTCCGCATGAGTTCAATTCCCGCCAGCCCTGGAGGTGACCACATGGTGTGGCAGACCTCTCCTGAACCGCCTGCTGCTCCCCTCAGCAGTGTACTTTGTCGATTTGCCTGTTCTATTCCCTGCTCTGTCTCTGGTGAAGCCTCTCACCACCCCTAAGCCTCTGGCCTGTACCCCAGTTCTGTATGCACAAATAAATAAATCTTAAAAAAAAAAATCGGAACATAGGAATGAGAAATATTTTTTTCTAAATTAACTGGCAAATTGGAACTCAGATATTTATGAGTATAATTATAACTCAGATATTCTAATCCCTGACTCTAGCACTTCTCCCAATAAACTCAACTGAAGCTTAAAATATTCATAAATTGACAAGAGGGTGCATAAGCTAAAATATTGCTGGCAAGGATAACACCTTTAACATATATCCTGTGTGAATGAAGTTACATTATTTCATCAAGATATTAATATATGTGTGCCTATATTACTAATTCATGTTACCTCAGATGCCATATATGTGTATATGCATAAACATATGTGTATATGTATATATATGTATACGTGTGTACATGTAATATGTTTATGTATTATATATATATAGCATATAACTGTTCAGTTTCAAAGAGATATATTTTGGTAAATATTGATTTTTAAAAGTAACTCATATTAATTAATAAATATTGTGCCCTCCCTGGTGGCACAACAGATTAGGAATCATCACTGCAAGCTAGCTGCAGCCACTTCAGTCAAATTCAATCCCCAGCCCCAGAGGTGACCCACATGGCGTGGCAGACCTCTCCTGTCTTCTCACTGCTCGCCTTAGCAGTGTACTTTGTCAGTTTGCCTGTTCTGCTCCCCACTCTGTCTCTGGTGAATCTTCTCACCCACCACACCTCTGACCTGCATCCTAGTTCTTTATGCATAAATAAATATTAAAAAAAGATATTTACAAATCTAGAAATGATAGAAAAATAAACTTATGCAGAGGAAATTAAGTATGTAAGGCAAAATTATGAGGCTCAAATATGTGTGCCTTCTATAATCAGTTGGTTTAAGAGGGATAACTTAGTTTCCGGAATTTTAAGTAAAATTATCTTTTTATACTTGTTGTGTTTTCTATCCCATCAATGTGTTCATTGTATTATTATTTTAAAAGATTTATTTATTTATACATACAGAACTGGGGTATAGGACAGAGGTTTGGGGGGGATGAGAGGATTCACCAGAGTGTGGAGGTGAACAGGCAGATCAACTGAAATACACTGCCGAGGTGAACAGAGGGTGGGTCAGGAAAGGTCTGCCATGCCACGTGGGTTATCCCCCTGCCTTGGATCAAACCATTGCTGCAATGGCTGGGATGGACTCATAGTGTTTGTGCTTTCCACCAGTTGCACCACCAGGGAGGGCCCCATTGTATTATTTTTATTGAGGTAATACTGGTTTGCAATAATGTATATGATTTAGAAGTACAGGTTCACACTTCTTCAGATGTATGTCACCAAACCCACTCACCACCAAAACTATAACGGCAAATCTGTCATTTGCATTTAAATAAAATATGTTTCTGACATATTTAATTTCATTTATATACTTTATGACTTAGAATATGTATACATATGAGGTGAGGAGAAATCTATGTTTGGTAAAATTATATCCTTTTTCCTGAGTCATTTTACCACATCATAATACACTTACAAATTAAAGAAATTGAATTGGCAGTAGACTTAGGTATTTCTGAAAATATTCTTCTTTTTCCTAACCTTTGGTTTGAAGATCACTACATATCTTTACTCCACATTTATCACAGCCTGAAAATCCATGATTTCTTTGAAGTATAGGAGAAAGGAACTTGAAGAAGTGTTATTCTGACCAAACTTCACCCTCATTTAATTTCAACAAGTTTGAAAGCATGTTTCATCTTTGCTGATTTAGAGCTATGGATTTGATTTGTTTTTTTCAGGCAGAGCTTTGGAGAGTTTTGTTTTCAAACTCTGAAGAAAAATTGAACCCACCTGACTTTGAAAATCAACAGTAGACATAATAAAATCCTTCAAAGCCTCCCCATAGTCTTCAAGATGAAATCCCATCTCCTTGGTATGGCAAGAAAGCTCTCCCTTTATAACTCAGAAACACAGTTCCTCCAACCCCTGAACAAAGCCATTTTTCCCACCATGCACTATGACTTATGGCTCCCAAATGCACAACGCTTTCTCTAACATGTGGACTGTGCATGTTTCATTCTTACTCATTGCATTCCAACCATAGTTCTCCTATGAACAGTGCCAAACCACTGGAGAAATTAACTAACATCTACAAGCTCTCTGTATGCTGAATGTTATAGTAAGATGGAGCTCAAGAAAAGATTATATAAAAATCAACCTATGTAAGAAATCCACTTCTGAACATTACTGCTAAAAATCTGCCAGAATATTCTTACTTCCAGAAATCTTCCAGTTCTATGAAATCTGCTAATTTAGGAATGTACTATCTTAATATTGTATCATTTAGAGCTCATACGAACTACAGGATTTTTGGTTGTTGTTGTTGTTGTTTTTGTTTTGTTTTTAGTTTGAGTCTTAAATTGATATTCTGCACTATTACTGGTACATTTGTACATGGAATTGAGTATCCGGAAAGATCTACAAAAGAGCACTGGAAAGATGTTCTAAATAAAAAATACAAAAAAAAAAAAAGAAAAGGAAATGTTGTACCAAGTAACGGCGCGTTAAGGAGTTCATAACAATGATCTCATTTGGACTTCCCTGTTTCTCCAGTGCTGATATGCAAAATGACTCTTTTGTGGTTTGTTTGCTTATTCTGTTTTTTGAAGTGGTAAATAGAAAAAGAAAGGAAATAAATTAGACTAATTTCTACCACCTTTATGATATAGTAAAGCTAAGATAAGATAAACTTCAGAACAGGGTTATAATAATGAAAATGAACAAAAATAAGCGCATTTAAGATATAATAAAATTTATACACATTATTGATGGACTGACTCAAGGGAGGTAAAGGAAATAAGAAAATAAATATAATATCCACATTTTCCTACTTTGGCAGTGTGATTGGAAAGTGATGCAAAAAACCTGAGTGATCTCACCTACTGTGAATAATGAATATTTCAGTAAATACTTCAGTAAGAAAAGTAGCTCATAAACCTACAATGTCTTATGAGAGCAATGCAAATATTAGAAATATGATATTATGGAAATTTGCCTCAATAGAAAGTGAGAGCTCATTTTCCTCACAGAGTTACATTACTACTATACCAGTAATATATCACAATATCAGTAGATTATTTCACTTTGTTTTAAAAAACTGAGTTTTACATAATTCTAGTAATTCATATATGAATACTCATATTGGTCTAGAAAAAAGGAACACATTTGTATCTAGATATAAAATAACTTCAGAAAATATTTGGTAGAAACCCATTATCCTGCTTGGTTTTGGAAAATTGCTCTCAATAGCACTTTTAGTGATACCTTTATGCCTTTACAACATAGCATATTATACTTATAGCATAGTTATATGTAAAATTGCATTGAGGAATTGTCAAAAATACAGAGCAGCTCATAAAAAAGAAACCTTCCAAAGTGAAAGGCCTTTGGAATCTTAAAATTAACAAAAACGAAAAGTAAAATGTGAAATAATTGGGGGGAGGAAGCCCTCCCTGGTGATGCAAGCATTATGAAGCTATCACCGGCCACTGCAGCAAGAGCTTTATCCTTGGCCAGGGAGCTGACCCACATGGCACTCCTGACCTCCACTGTCCTGTCCCATGCTCCTCCACTCCGCAGTGTGTTTCAGGAGTATGCATGTTCTGTTCCCCACTGTGTTTCTGGTGAATCCTCTCATACCCTGCACCTTTGGATTGTACTCCAGTTCTTATATGCATAAATAAATCTTTAAAAACATTATCTTATTACTTTTATTCAACTAAGCAAAAGATCATTTTAATACTAGCATAATCAAGCCCAGGACTTTGAAAGAAGAAATAGAGTGCCAAATGGATATGTCTATCCAATACAGAATAATATTTCCTGTATCTCATAAAGTACATAAATAACAAATCTTTCATTAATGATGAGTTTTGTAAGTCAATTGATTATTTTTGCAGTAATTTCTGATAATTTGTCCCATGAACCTAATCTTTGCTTTTTAAACTCACTCATTTGTGTATTGTTTATAATAGGGTATTACCAAATTATTGTCTCTATTCCCAAAATTTAAGACATTGTACATAAATCACATTAATCTTTCTTCATTAAGCATATTTGTAAAATTAAATATATCGTGAAAAAGTCCAGTGTTTCTCCTCTTTAAAAAGTCATAAAACTTTTACAAAGCCACCAGTTGAAACACTAGTTGTTTAGGCTTTGTTAGTTTTCTCCAGATCAGTCAAGTGAATATGCTAGAACTGAATGTATTACACTTAATGTGGATAGGGAATTCTCCACTTAATAGATACATATTTTTCTGGAACTCATTTCTGTCTGGAACTCAAAACCCTTTCATAAATTAAAAGGAATTTTCTATAACTATTATAAAAATTACTTTAAATCCATGAGTCAACTGAGTCCTACAAAATTCTTTTTCTAGATAGAATCTTTGTAGATGTTAGATATATAATTGTTGTATAAATAAATAAATAATTGATGGAAAGCAGACATTCCTGGCTGTGATCTCCCCTTAGATAGATCTATACTCAACAAATCATCCTGATCCTGAAAACATTAGACTCTGGTCATGTTGCTCTATTGACTTAAACTCTCCAATTGTTTTCTACCTTATCCTGTGTAAATTCCAATGGTTACCCTGACCTACAAGTTTTTAAAAAAACATAACCTCAATTTCAGCTTCAATCTCACAACCCTCTATCTACTTCCTTCCTATTTTTGTGCACTTTCTATAGCTTGTTAAGGTCCTTACTGACACCCAACCCACGGTATACATGAAACAAGGACCTTTGCACTCTGACCGCTGCATTCTTCATACAAATATCATTCACATGTCAACTGTAAGGCATTTATTTAGATCCAGATTTCTCAATAAAATATTACCTGAACACTTAATTTAAAAGGTATATCCTCCATCACTTCCTGTGTCTAATATCTGCTTCACTATTATCCACTTACCACTTTTTAAATTTCCTTATTTTTTGATAGGTTTTTCTCTTTATGGACTACATTGCATAGGAAATCTAAGAGGATAGAGTTTTGAGTCTTCTTTAGCTCTATGTTCAAAAATAGAAGCACACAGTAGGCTTTCAATTCATGTTTTTATTAAGGAAATAAATAAACCCACTATACTGATAGCTTCAAATACTTGTGCAATCATTTTGTAAATGAACTCTAAAGATATATAACTATTTTATTTTAATTAAAGTAAAAATATCATTATCCAGAGTTTCTTCCTGGGTATTCATTTTCAGCCAAATAATCCAGCAAAGTGAATCACTACTAGAAGAATCCAACAGTCAAATATAACTTATATTTATTAAAGGTTTGGACAAGACTTTAAAATCAGTCTTCAGTTGAGAAAAATAGTAAACCATCATAAAGCTGTTCATTTTTTTAATGTAATAATTCTGTCTAACTTTTGAGTCTCATCACAATAGTTATCTACATTACATTCCTCTGAAACCACAAAAAGGAATCCATTGTGAAACTAAAGTTGCTGTTTATTTCGATTATAGTTGATATTTTGATTGCTGTTAACATCTATAATGAACAGCAACATGATGGTACTAAAGGACACATAATGATCTGTCAATGTTACAGAAAAAAAAGGTATCTTATAATGAGACTCTTTTCTGTTTTCATATCTAACTTGCAGTGAGTGATCTTTCCAATTAGAGCTAAGTATGGCCCACAGGTGACCCAATGATGAAATGTCTCTATATTCTTTTCAAAGGCTGTCAATAAAATGAATTAACAAAAGGATGAGTGACACTTATAAATTAGTTTGGTTAACTTCCAAGCATTCCAAATTAAATAAGCTTTGCCAAGTTTGATTTATATAAAGGGTTGCTTGGTCCTTATAATAGCCCAAAGGAAAAACTGTTACAGCAAAATAACATTTTGCAAAATTTCTCCAGTTTCTCAAAATTCCTAGTTGTCTTGGAGTTACTAGCTAAAAGTGCTTTAAATGTTCAAATTGAGACTACTGAAATGAGGTTCCATAGAAATCAACCATGGTCTTCAGCTGAGAGAAAATTAGTGAGTCTTTTATTCTTTGCCATATTTGGATCCTAATTAAATAAACACTATTTGCTTAATATCTATGTTAATTTAAGAAATATTTATTAAGCCCTACTAATTACACTTTGTTCCATGTTTTCTGCACATAGAGAATTATAAGAGTTAATTATCTAGTGCCAAACTATAGAATAACTGAAAAATCCATGAACAGACCATAGTAAAAGCAAAGAAGAATCTTTGATTCTTCTCATGGACCATGAGAGAAAGGAGAGCTTTTCTGAGAAGATAATCTTAGCAATTAGTTCACTAAGTTATAATCCTCTGACTCAAATTCATGAGGGAAAAAAAAATTCTGATCAACTCCCACCCATAAAAGCGGAGTGATTTTGTCATTTAGATGGTAATGGTAGGGGATATCAAACATTTCAATAACATCTGAAGCACAGGAAGCCCCCCCAAAAAGATCAAACAATACATGTATGAATAAAAGCAGTTATGTATTTGTGCATGCATGTGTGTGTATTTATGGTATCAGTATTTTTCCATGTCAAAATGTAAAGGTATGCTGCTGACCACTGGATTTTGAGACAGTGTCAATTCTACCTTCAGCAGAGTACTGTGTGGTCCTGGCACTGTGCCCACTTAATATTACAGAAAACCAAGAGTGCATACCTGCAGAATGATCACAGCTGCACAAATGCAGCATGACAGAGAATTGCCCATTAATCATATAGCACATGCACATTCATGCCAAGTGACATAAGTTGAACAGTATGAATTATCAAGGAGCAAGGCAATATTGGATCCAGAGATATAGCTTGCTAAGTAGTTTTTTAATCCCAAGAATGGGTAGTTTCATACTGACATGACTGTGAAAAAAGCCTTATTCACAACTTCCCCCAGCCAGAATATTCCTACCAGCCCCAACACTTTCCCTAAAGATGAGGAAGCCTAAAGAAGCCAGCCTCAGTGAACATCTCCCAGACTGCTGCTTTGCCAAAAATACTTCTTGATCTTATCTTACTCTGTCTTAGATGTTTATTTTAGAAGTAAACATGGCCATGCTAATCTACATGAAGAGTTAAATTCAGTCTTCTGTGTGATCACAGAAACATGAAAATACAAAATTTGTGATCATAAAATGAGCAAGTTAATAATGCTTCCTGAAATTCTGTACATAATGTCTCTTAAAATATTATTTTTGGCCCTCCCTGGTGGCGCAGCAGGTTAGAGCACAGCACTGAGAATCTAGAGCTGCTTCCACATGAGTTTGATTCCCACCTGCCCCGGAGGTGACCACATGGCATGGCAGAACTCTCCTGACCCGCCCACTGCTCCCCTCAGCAGTGTACTTCGTTGATCTGCCCGTTCTGTTCCCCACTCTGTCTCTGGTGAAGCCTCTCACTGCCCCTGAGCCTCTGGCCTGTGCCCCAGTTCTGTATTCACAAATAAATAAATCTTTAAATATATATATATATTATTTTTAATCAAGAAATATATATTTTGAATAAACTATATAAATATATACATATATATTTTGAATAGAGGAGTATGGGTAGAAATGAAGAATAATGAAATAAATTGTTTATAAACACCAAAGTCCTCTATACATACATATTTGCACACATGCATACATACTCAGTACATATTCCCATGATAAATGCAAAATATTGACACTATTCTCAAATCACTGGTCAATATATGGGTAAGAAATATTTGTGTTTTATAACACGGTGTGTAAACAACAGGAGAGGCAAATTGTTTCATCTTGAATCATGTTACCTCTCCTTTCACTTGTTTGAATGCTTAAAAGCTGAGCTAAAACGAATTCTGATGCAATGATTCAATCAGCTAGAAAGAGTGAGGCAACCTATGGGCAATATGAATAGAAAAGATTGACGAGGAACATGTGTCAAACATGTGCTTTGGTGCTGAACAGTTTAAAATAAAATCTTAATTTTACTAAGAACGACAATCACCACTCTGTGTTAAGAAGAGCTAACAGAAACCAGTAAAGGAGAATGACTATCTCCCACTCACTCCCTTTTACTGAGAGGAAAACCTGGCATCTATCCCAAGTCCTATGGTTTCCTTTGCTAATATTTTGTAACTTTGACCTGAATTGGCAGAATCTCAGAATTTCTCATTAATGGAGAAAAGATTTAACATCTTCAATTATTCACATGAACTGGGTGATCTTTAAAAATATTTTTATTGGGATAATATTGACTTAAATCACTGCTTATTTTGTAGTTCATTAGTTTCTTAAACTTAAAAAAATCCAGAGTCCTAAGCAATATTTCACTCCACACACATACAAATCACTAGAGAAAAAGTTAATAAAAATGAATTTGTCTCACATTACAGAAAATAAATTAAACTGAGGGCTTTATTTTTCTACTTGTGGAGAAATGACCCTCACTAGGTATTGTATCTTTCTATTTGTTAGAAATCTATAAATGAGTCTTCTGAGAAAACTTTTATGTGATTTACTTACAAATATTTTTTTTAATAATCACAACACTATTTTCATGACCTCTACTCTCTTACTGCCTTTTTTTTTTTTCTGTCAGCATTGTGATGCTTCTGGTTTGTGCATAACTCCTGAAATCTGAATACTGAAGAGCTCCAAAATTCATCCCTTAGGCTTCCTTTCTCTTTGCCCTTGGTTATGTCATGGCTTATATACAAACTATGTACCAACAAGAAACACATCTTAAACAGCAGCTGTTCCCTGAACTCCAATCAACTGCCTCCTCAATATCTCCATTTGGATGACTGACAAGAATTATAAGTTTAACTTATTCTAAGCAGGCATCCTAATCCTTCCCTTAAAACCTGTTCAGTCTCATCCAGTTTAACTCATGGTGAAACCATCCATCAGTTACTCATACAAAACAGTGTTCTCTTACTCCACTCACATCCCCTATCTAATAGTTTAGAAAAGCCTCTGGCTCAATCTTCAAAATAGATTTGGAATCCAAATACTATCATTTCCATCACCACTTTGTTCCAGGCTACCATTTCTTGCCCAGGTTATTCAATATGTGACCTGTTTCTACCCTTGCTTTCTAGTTTATAATTCTCAACACAGCAACAGTATTATATACATTGCAACTGAAACAATTTGTCACAAAATTAATGGTGTAAGATAACTATTTTTAACTCACTGTTTCCAAGGGTTCACAGTACAGGCTCAGAGGAGTCTTGGTTGAGGGTATGTCAGTGTCAGTTAGGCTGTGTTATTTCCTGAAGGTGCTAAGGAAAAATAAGCTTCCAAGAATATGCAGGTTGTTGGCAGATTTCGGTGCTGGTGAAGATCTGAGGTCCTGATTTTCTTGCTGGTTTTCAGTTAGGCATACTTCTCTGCTTTAGGAAGCTTCCTACATTCCATAGCATCATACATTTTTCTTCCATTTTCAAAGCTAGCAATAATGGGAGTCACCTTTCTCACATTTGAGTCCTTCTGCCACATCTTCTTTGACACACTAGATGGAGAAATTTTTGCATTAAGGTCTCAAGTGATGACATTGGACTTGTAAAATTATCAATAATAATTTCATTGTTCTAAGGTGTTTGATATTAATTATATATACAAAGCCCTTTCCAAAAGTACGTAGATTGGCACTTAATTCAAAGCCAGGTTTAGGGAACCCTGGGAATACTGTTGCAATTCTGTGCATTACAGCAGGCAAAGGATCCTCCTGTTAAGTAAGTATATTATGCTTCTCTTCTTTTTCATACAATATAATAATGACATTATTTCGAACTTGTAAAAGTCAAATTACTCAGAATAATATTTTAAGGCCCATACAATCTCTTCTCCCCGCATCTATAGCCTCATTTCTTCACATCATCCTTTCTGTGTACTTTTTTCTCTAACACATTTTTAGGTATCTTAGCCTTTTTGAAGAACTTTTAGTATATTAAGTAAGGGTCCTGTATCATTTTTGTTTTTATTTTCTTATTGAAGGAAGTTACGCTGTAACAGTTTGTACGTTTCAGCTGTGCCTCATTATAAATCAGTTTACTAGTTATTTATTGCTATTTGTATATACCATATATCTATATATATCCATATATCTATCTATCTATATATATTCACCAATAAAAGTCCAATTCTATCTTTCACCATAAAAGGAACTTTAAAATTTTTAGTTGTGTAGGGCCCTCCCTGTTGGCGCAGCAGGTTAAAGCACTGCACTGAGAAACTAAAGCCACCTCCGCATGAGTTGGATTCCCACCTGCCCCGGAGGCGACCACATGGCGAGGCAGACCTCTCCTGACCCGCCCGCTGCTCCCCTCAGCAGTGTACTTCGTAAATCTGCCTGTTCTGCTCTCCACTCTGTCTCTGGTGAATCCTCTCACCCTCCGCATCTCTGGCCTGTACCCCAGTTCTGTACGAATAAATAAATAAATCTTTAAAAAAAATTTTTTTAGTTGTGTAAACCAGTGTTTCCCAACTTCAGCAGTATTTACATATTGGGCTGAATAATTCATATTGCAGAAGGTGGTTCTGTACATTATGCTTTGATTACTACAACACTGGCTTATTCTCTCTAGATGATTAGCACACTCCAGCTGTGACAGCCAACACGTCTCCAGATTTTACCCCATGCTTCCTGGCTGACAAGATTCCACTGATTCAGAACCATAAAATATAAAAACAAATCTCTTTATATGTAGTGACACCAAAATGAGGTGGCTAAAATGCCATAGGTAGACAGGTACCAGTGTCCCTAAACTTCCATTATCAGGAGCTTCAGAATTTTTAAAACATTTTACAAAAATGTATTATTATAGAATGATAAACCAGAATTCCAGAAGTTTCTATTTTGATAAGCAACTTTTATTCCATCAGAAACATGAACCAAACCTAAGTTTAACAAGTAATGAAAATAAAGTAGTAAAATTAAGTAGGTGCATGTTAGAATTATTATAAAAAATGTAAGTGGGTTAGTAAACAATAAATAATCATGATCATCAATCTTGTTTATAATGGTTTTATCAAACCTGTCTTTACACATATGCCTGATATAAATATCCAATCCTCTGGCTTTAGAAAATCTATTTTCAATAAACTAAGGCTGCTTATTTAAGAAATCTCTACTGAATATTTAAAATGCATCATGAATAGATTTTAAATAAGAGCTTAGTGTATGTCCTCTGGCATTCAGCATAAGGTTAGTTGCTACTGGAACTGCAGGAGATGGCAAGACTTGGGAAAATATGACTGTAATATTCCATCAAATGTTTTGGTGGAAAAACTATGACTGATATAATGGTCACATGTTATTTCTGATTCTGGACAGCAACAAAAGTATCAGTTCAGAAAAACTCAAGGCGAAGTCAATGGCACACATTACTAACAGCAGCAGAAAAGAGAAATAGAACTTTCAAATTCAATGAGTAGTCAAAATGATTGAAAAAGCTGTCTCCAGGATCATTAAAGAATGCATACACATTCAAATTAAAGCACCATTAACAGCTCAAAAAATGTTTTCATTTCAGCAGTTTGAAGCGTGCTAATGATGCTCAGAAATACCAAATAAAAACCAATTATGCAATTATTAATAACATTTTTAACAAATAAATATCTAGAATATAAAAGGATATTTTAATACTTGCTATTTTTTTCTAGTGATTTAAATATAGTTCATTCCATGTTTTCTGTTAAAGAAAGTTAAAACTCTTTCAATTGTTATTGATTTGTATTTAGAAATGTCTACCATTAAACATTTCAGGATACCTTTTCATGAATCAATATCCAGTCTTAGAATCTCCTTTATGCCATGTACAGTTCCTTTGCATCAGTGAACAAGACAGCCCTGACCCCTTGGGTCACAGGATTTTTGTTCTAGTGCAAGATTAAAGTAAGTGAGCAAATTAACAAACAATGAGTAATATAATACAAGGCACTGATAGCAGAAAGGATGAAAGGTTGAAACAGCCTGGGAGTTAATTAAACCAAGTAGATAGGGTAGAATCCCAGACTAAGTGATTTTATACCAATATTTAAGTGACAATAAAATTTCTGAGATTACAGAGAATAAAAATAACTACTGTACTATGTGAAATCACACACTTCTTAAGAGTAAACTGAAAGATTAATTTACAGTTTTCAAGTCTAAAACATGATGTTTCTACCAAAAATCATGGAAACAGAAAAGTAAAAAGGAGCCAGAGGAAGCCAGAAGAAACCAGAGCATCTGCTTTTTAGCATGTCAGCAGTTGCCATAATTTTACAAGTATCCTTGAAAAAAAGTTTACAACCTTGGTTATTTTTCAGGCAGATATGAGTCCTCTGATATCTTAAATGAAAGATGCAGAATTCCCATACCATAGATTTTAAAATGATGAAAAATTTCCACTTGTGGAAGAACCAGTACCAGTATAACATTTTTCTAAAAAAAAAATAGAGTAATTAAAAACCCAATAGAAGTTCAGAGAGGTTCTAAACTAAAAGAGAAATATTCCATTGGAATTAAAGAAATAACTGAAATGTTTGTAGGACCAGGCGTCATGGCTAAGCAATCCAAACTTTTGTGACTATCATGCAGTTTTGAAGAGCGTATCCACACAAGTTAACTGTCTTATTTACTTACAAGCTAAGTATTATATGTGTGAACATCTGTCCTGAGTTTAATCTTTTAAAACATTTTCCACTAAAAGACATCTAATATTAAGAAAAGCCCACTTTTTATTTTGGGTGCAAAAGTTAAAATTAGATCCTACTCCTGAAATTCTGACACTCCAAATATGCCAAATATTTCCTGTTATAATTTGGGACTCTCCATGAATCCTACAGATAAGTTGTAAAGGAAACAGGCTCTCCTTGGTGGGGCAAAGGGTTAAAGCACCGCATTGTGAAGCTCTCCAAAGCCACTGCAGCATGAGTTCAATCCCTGGCCAGGGAGCTAACTCACATGGCATGGCATACATCTCCTAACCTACCTGCTGCTCCCCTCAGCATTGTACTTTGTCAGTCTGCCTGTTCTGCTCTCCACTGTCTCTGGTGAATCCTCTTACCGCCCCTGCACCTCTGGCCTGTACCCCAGTTCTGTAAGCATAAATAAATAAGCATTTTTTAAAAATTATAAAGGAAGCTTATATTCTGAACTAGGTGGGTATATAAGTCATAGAATAAAGTAAAAAAGATGACTTCTGGTGATATCTGCATGAGGAAATAAACCATCCAAAATTTAAAATCTCTGGCTCTCTCTTAATTAATTAACCTGATCTCCTGATTAATCTGATCTCCTCCAATTCTTAATTCCAAGATATTTACAACTCCTGATAATGTCTTTATCAGAAGAATTATAAATGTTAATATATAAATGATCACTGTCAATCATGAAAATTGAATGTTTACAAATGGCAAATTATCAGAGTATTTTTCATGTTTCTCACAAGAATAACTTCCATTTAAATTTCTTAAGAATTTCCCTGCACTCTGAAGGACTTCAATAAATGCTCAAGAAAAAATATTGGAAGATAAAACAACATAATTTTTGTTTTAAAATAGAAATTCAAAAGTAGAATGAACAAAATTTTGGCGGTTAGTACCCCAAAATACATTGCCAAATCATTTGTATATTTCTATGAATGTCTGTATTTAAAGTTATTTATTCAGAAGTTAGAATGCTATGTGATTAAAGCCCTTTGTAAAAAAACGAGCAAGATCCACAAAAGGGCATGAAGGGTTGCCATTATTTTAAGTATCGGTATTTAAAAGTGGTATCCTTATGGTGACATGTGAGTAACTCCCACTTGGTGTTAAAGTTCCCAGGATGTTGAAAGATAATTTTAACAATAGAAATATTAGTTTATTATATGGATACATGTTAACTGGCATAATGATTCTTAAAAAGGTATGTCGAGAGAACCCTGGTCTCATTAAGTACCTGCAATCAAATACCAAACCTATATTGTGAAAAAACTTAGTATTAGACACTGACATCTTTCAGTATGAAATGACAGAATGATTTGTTTTGTTATTAGGGATTTGATAAATTAAAGTTTAGCATGAGTAATTCCTATAAGCATCTTCAAATGAAGTGTGGATGAAAATATTGTTTAGGGAATATTGCATTTGTATATATTAATTGCATTGGTTTTCAAGGATGACTGATGAATTATAATTCAAACTTCATATGCCCTTCAAATTAATACAGCTTGATCATGAATTTAAATCCTTACAAATAATAGAAGACGTATTTTCTATTTTGAAAAAACCTAGGAACATAAACTTTTTTCTTATTTATTTTTCAGATTAAGTTTAGCCTACTGGAAATCAATATTTTACATACTTCTAGAATATCTTTTTCTTAAACACACAGTTTTTATCACTGTATATAGTTTTAAAAATACGTGCTATATGAAAATTAAAAAAAAAAATACTCACTTCCTCAGAACTTAGGCATTGGTAATAAAACAAAGTAAGTGTCCCTGTCCTCTTACTGCCAACACACTTTAGTGTGTGTGGCAAATATATCTTTTCAGCAAGCAGTTCTATCTTGATTATTTAAATGAAACTGAATTATCAACACTAGCAAAACCCACCTAATTTTATCCTAAAACAAACCTTTTCCAAGTCTCTTAGTGCTTCCCAGTTAACTGAATCAGGAATGGCAATTTGAAAAATATTTTTGATACATTTTTCTTTACCTGTTTTTGTAATTACATTTCCATTTCCAGACAAAATCAGGGAGTGCTAAAAATAACAAACGTGACTAATTCTCAATTACCTGCAATAAAGAGAAGGCAAATGGGGAACCAGCATGATGGAATAAATTACATCCACTGATAGCTTAAAAATCCAATTTTAACCATTACTTTCAACCTCTTTCTTATTAACAAATAAAATTGGACTTCTCTAAGTTCCATTTTCTTTTCCTTCATCTGAAAAATCCCCTGATGGAGTTGCTGGCATGAAGACCAGTGTCCCAAAGATGGAAAAAAAGGGACAAAGAATCCAAGAAATTGAATGGGGCTCCACTTCAAATAAATAAAAACAGGAAAAGAACAGAAATGCCTTAAAGATTATTTCAAAGGGATGTTTTGCTCATATTAGAATTAGGTTTCAAATGGGCTCTATAGTTGGACTAAAATCTTGATGATACTAAGATTCCTTCCAAATTAAATGTGCATGATATTGTATATGATTATCATGCAGAATTGCTTCTTCATAAATGGGCTATAAAATAATTTATTTTACAATTCAGTAGTAGGAACGCATTTCATTTCTTAAAAATAGGAATTATTGGCCCTCCCTGGTGGCGCAGCACGATAACGCATAGCACTAAAAAGCTAAAGCCACTTCAGCATGAGTTTGATCCCTGCCCCGGAGGTGATCCACATGGCGTGGCAGACCTCTCCT
>NW_004567111.1:28884291-28885762 GCF_000260355.1 Condylura cristata
AAAAAAAAAATCCTATACAAGGATGGATATTAATATCACCAAGTAAGTGATGTGTTTCCATCTGACATACAGAGATATTTACAATATCACCTTTTGAAAAATTAGCTTTATGGAGAAACAACAGGAAAGGGTGCAGTAGATAAACCTAAACCTATCTCCCTGATTAAGAAAGGAAATGAGGTTATATAGATTTTTCAATCAGTGCTGAGAATAAATAGTGTTAGCTGTAAAGTAGGTTAGGTGCAAAGAAATATGAACTTGGTTAAAGTTCATTGTAACTTACAGTGAAGTTCATACACGATGAAGTATGAAGAGGTTTATCACCAGATAACTGGAGCTTTGAATTTCTGTGGGGGGACCACCTGCCCTCAGATATCTCTCTTCTGTTTTCAGTATCCAGCTGCAAAGGGCCTTAGAGCTCAGTTCAAGGTTATTGCCTCTGCTTTGCTTAGCTGATAAGGTTCAGACTATACTGCTTGTGAAAGCAAACCTCAAAGAGAGAAAATTAAATATGTTTCATTTTTTTTTCTGTTGTGCTTTAGGGTCTGAAACTAATTTAAACATTTAGGCACAGTTTATTCATAGCAACTTTACATGTAACAGCCAAACATCAAAACTGGATACTGCAAATTTTATCAACATGTGATGGATAGGCAATTTATCCAAAAGACTACTTATCTTCAGTAAAAGGAAATGAAATATTAATAAGTGCAGCAATGTGAATGAACTCCAAAATCACAGTAGGTGAAAAAAATTAAGCTAATGTACATAAGCTGTTTAAAGAAAATTCAAACTAATCTAGAAAGACAGAAAGTCTGTGGTTGCCTGGCCACATGGAGACAAGAAAAAGAAGGGTTATAAAGGGGCATGAGGCAACTTTGGGAGGTGATCGAAAAATATTTTTTATCTTTATTGTGGCGCTGTTTTGGTGGATGCATGTTGAAAATTGCCAAGTTTTACACTTTAAATAGGTTTAGCTTCTTTACCTCAACTATATCACATTAAATATTCCTAAAATGGACTTTTCGAGCAGCCTTCAACATGCAATAAATACCATCAAAAGCACTGTAAAATAATATAAAAAATATTATAGTAATAAAAATACAAAGGGCTATATGTAGAGATTTCCTTGTACAGCCTGGGCTTTAAGGAATATCATTTCTAAGTAGCCCTTATAGTCATGAACCTTCTCAGTATTTCAGCTTTGTAGCTGTGCTTTATGGTTGTGCAACCTGTACAGTCACAAAGAATTTCATTCCTGGTTTAATGCTCTGCTGTTGCCATCTTAAAATTCTTAATCAGGCCCTCCCTGGTGGCGCAGCGTGTTAAAGCACAGCACTAAGAAGCTTAAGCCAATTCCGCATGAGTTCGATCCCGCCTGCCCCGGAAGGAGATCCACATGGCGTGGCAGACCTCTCCTGACCCGCCCGCTGCTCCCCTCGGCAGTGTACTTCGTCGATCTGCCTGTTCT
>NW_004567111.1:28885862-28887206 GCF_000260355.1 Condylura cristata
TAAAGCACCACACTAAGAAACTAAGGACACTTCCACATGAGTTCGACCCCCACCTGCGTCGGAGGTGATCCACATGGCGTGGCAGACCTCTCCTGACCCGCCCGCTGCTCCCCTCGGCAGTGTACTTCGTCGATCTGCCTGTTCTGCTCCCCGCTCTGTCTCTAGTGAATCCTCTCACACTCCGCATCTCGCATCTCTGACCTGTACCCCAGTTCTGTATGAATAAATAAATTAAAAAAAAAATCTTAATCATTTTAAGCAAGGGGCCTCTCATTGTCATTCACCACTATGCCCAATAATTACACAGCCAGTCTTATCCCAGATCATGAAATCCTTATAGAGAACTAAGCCTCTTAATAACAAGCAGTAGATCTGCACTCAAAGCATCTCTATCCATGTATGGGAAATTCTAAAAGGAACAAAACATGGAACATTTGATTGCACCAGGTAAGTTTTTTGTATCATTAGCATGATAGAATATTTATAGACACACAGAACATGTTACACAAAGACTATCCTGAACAAAGCTGGAACTAACAGCTATCAGAGCTCTAGACAGCTAATGAGAAACTACCAGCAGGTGAAGTTTCTTTCTTTATTTTTTTTTCTATTTAGATCAGTGTATCAACTATATATCATTCCTCTGATGTATGCTGGGTAGTTAGAGGCCAGCTCCAAGAGTTATTAGTAAATTGGTGATGTACATGTTATTGGCTATCAAGTTTTTCAGAGACAACATGCTAAAGTATCCTCCACAGATGTTTCTGATACCACAACTACTGAAACAGCCATGTACTGAACTAAAATTTCTAGGAGTAAGCAGAAACAGAGAACAATTATAAGAATACTGATGCTATTCAATCTCCTCCTCGCCTCCCACCTCTTATCTATAGACAAGATGAATATCAACAAACTGATGCTGAACTATTTAGAAAAGGTGACGAATAATGTATCTCCAGGTGACATACTGTGATTTCTTTGTGAAACAAAGTTTTCATTTTCTTTTTCTTCTCCCACTTTAAAAGGTCTAGATTTTTGCATATAACACAGTGTCACCAAAAGTGACAGGAAAAATATATCCAGGGTCACTTATTTGATGTGTGATTGCTAGATCTAGTTGCCTTTTAGTGCCTGTTTATGAAAAGTTGTAAGAGTTTGCTGAGCTATGAAACTCCTTCACTGCAGGAAAAAGAGACAACAAAAATTGAGACGCTAAAAGCAAAAAGGAGGTATGTTATTTACATTAATAATCATGAATTGAACTTGCAGTAAGAGTAGATTTAAATCTAACATTTCAGCTCACTGTACAAATAATACTATAGTTTAGATTCAGAACTTGAGGGA
>NW_004567111.1:28888197-28890128 GCF_000260355.1 Condylura cristata
AACAAAACATGTTTATTGGAACAGCTCTTACAGAGTTAAAACCCAGAATGTCTCTTGAACTCGAATCCTCATTTTGGTCCAATAAACATTCTGTGTATCTTTTATCTTTAAGAGTTTATTTTAAATTAATACCTATTTGAGAATGTTACCTAACCTGGGACTTTTCACCAGAAAGACCTGTCTTGCCTTTTCACTATTCCCTGACACAGTGTCTTTTTTCTCTTCATCATCTGAACACATTTGAGGATGTATTTGTCAGATATTGTGTTCCTTTAACAGAACAAAATATCCTTGAAGTTTGCTCCTCTCGTGCTTTCTCATGACTGTATTGAAAGCACTCTTTCTTCTCGGTGAAAATACCATGAAAACTATATTATACATTTCTTAGAGCATATTAGGGAATAAATAAAAATAAATGACAATATGTCTCACTATTGGTGAAGTTAAATTTTATCACTTAGCCAACATTGTAATTGCCAGATTTGTCCCTTATAAGGTTATCAAACGTCCAGAGAGAATACTACTCTTCTGACATGTTAGAGTTATCCCAATGAACCCATTTTAAAAAATCCAAAATTATAAAGTTGACTGTTCAAATTTGTAGCAATAAAATACCAATGCTACTGTCAGCTAATATAATGTCTGTATAGTTAAAATAAAAGTATCTCATTCACCAAGATATTTCCAAAGGAAAAGCATTTATATTAGTCATGATTTATGTTCTTCTGAACATAATTTAACTTACTCTGCTAGAAAATGATGAAGTCCTAATTTCATATGTTGAAAATAGAAGAATATGATAAAAATAACCCCAGTATTATACTTGATTTTAATTTCAAGTCTAGTCTAAGAGTCATAGTACCTATTCAAAAGTCAGGGGCAAAAAAATCTTTCAAGTAGGTGAGTATATGAGTTCACTAGTGAATACATCAAGTTAATTTAAAGCAACTGAGAAATTTTAGAAAACCATAAAAGGCTATCTAACACAATAGAATCTTGGCATTTTACTAAATAGAATCTTCTATTTGTATTCATTTTTCTGTAAATAAATGTGGATGTTTGAATGAGTGCCTATGTAGGAATATATTGTTTTTTATAGTGGATTGAATATGGAATCAATATTTCATTTTTTTTCAGACTACAGATATTCCATAAGTACTTTACATTGCTCAGGGGGCACATGATGCTGATGATGTTGAGTAATATATTAGTAATATATTCACATTACTTTCTTCTTAGTAAACACAGGTATTATGTGATATCAATTTAATTTTCCCTAGGTTAATTTTTCAGAAAAAAATATTTTCCTCCCAGCTTTGAAATAATTAGAATATATCATAATGTAAGTGGAAGATGTACAGTGTGATTATCTCATATGTGTAGATTTGTAAAATTATTACCACAGCCATAACTTCAGTTCATTTTTTATGAGAACTTTCAAGAAATCTCACCAATTTTAAAATATAGAAGGCAGAAGTATAACTACAGTTATCATGTAAAACATTGGTTCCCCAGTATTCATTCTTTGTAAATAAAAGTATCTAGCCTTTGACCAACATATCCATACTTTTTCCTACTTTTTCCAGTCTCTGACAACCACCAGTCTATTTCTTGAGTTTGTCTTTTAGATTCCACATACAAGTAAGATCATATGGTATCTGTCTAGCTCTAACATTTTTGCTTAGCATAATGACCTCAAGTTTCATCATATTACTGCAAATGGCAGGGTTTTTTTCTTTTTTATGGTAGAATAATATCCCACTGTTATTATACATTACCTTTATCTGTCCCATCTGTTGAAAAATACATTGTTTCCATGTCTTAACCATCACAAATAATATTACAACAAACATGGGTTGGCATTTATCTCTTTGAAATAGTAATTCCATTTTCTTCATATACATATATATATATACATATATATATATATA
>NW_004567111.1:28890546-28932632 GCF_000260355.1 Condylura cristata
ATATAATACATACACATATATATATACACACATATATATGTATACATACACGTATATATATATATAATGTTAAATTCACCACTAAAAGTTCAAATCTAACTTTTACCATATGTATGCTGCTCCCTTTATGTAGGATATGAAAATCAAAACTTGATTTTATTGGCTAATTCTCATAAAGAAGCATTACCCCTATAATTTTAATTTTTTTAAATTATTGTGATTGTCTAGATTTTGAAAGTGTTACTGAGAAGTTACTTCATTTCAGTAAAATTAATCTGATTCAGTCACACTTTAAATTTAGAAAATTCAGAGTGGTATTTATGGCTTTCAAACCAAATGTAGCTTCTTCATATTAACTTGATTTGTTTCAATATATTTTTTTTAGAAAACCGCTATGTAAAAGAGAGGCTAAAGTGAGACCAGATGATAAAGGTGATGATTCAGGCAATCATGTAAGTCTTACTATTTTGGGAATTATTATTTAACCAAGAAACACTTAATTTTCTCAATTTTGAAGACACAATTGGTAAAATAAGGATTTTCTTAGTTTGATACACTGATTTCTTAAAATGTATACAATTTGTCAGAACAGAATTCAAGAATGATTTGCTTTTAGGCTTTCTGTAATTTTATTTAAAAATGAATGAGAAAAGTCAATACTAATTTCTTTTTTCTTTTACTGAGAAAGCATTTAAGTCCTACTATGCACAAGACACTGTGCTATAGCAATAAACATAATCAGTATTTTAAAATAAACAATGGAGTTACTAAAGGTTATGCATTTCCTATTACAGAAGAGGTATATTTTTTGCAGCTTAAAAAATATTTAATTGTTACTGTACAGAATTAAAAACTCCACAGTACCCCTTACAACCTTTCCATTTTGTAACTTACAGTTAAAAATCTTTTTTTAGGAAAGAATACCTGAGATGTAATTTTTTTATGAATAAATGAAGTTTCCTCTATATCTGAGGGGGGGAAAAAGACAATGGAATACCGAGAAGCTAGCTGGAAGTATTATTAAGTTTTTGTTTAGGTTTTGCTAGGGCAACTGAGGTCAAGAATGGGAATAATAAATTATATTGAGGCAGCCAGGATGCTGTTAGGATCCTGGTGAGTGAACTGGAAACACAAAGGATTTAGTGAATGGGTCTTGCGTTCACTGTTTTAAGCATAAGAGTCCAAACTTTGAAGAACTTTCCCTGAGGCAGAGAAAGAGGTGCATGGGTATTTCTCCAAATGATAGGCAGCTGCCAGTCTAAGAAACAGGCTAACCAGTCTACCATTCACAGCCAAGAAAGTTCGGAAGCTTTGCCAGGCAGGCAAAGATAATTAATATTCAACCATTTGTTCACCTACTGAATACATTTATACTTCAAACAGCAAAGGTAAACCTGAACATAAGCCTCCCATTGCAGGCTGCTGTGATGGCTTGATTGCCACTTTGCGTAGTGGCCACTGTAATTAAGTGACTCAAATTGTCATTATTTTTCTCTTTCCTAATGTTCCAGAAACAAAATGGTTAAGTGGTTGGTGATGCGTTTCCAACTAAATGTTCTGAATTATATACTTAAATTTTAGAACCCCATAGTGGCTACACATGCTTTTGGTTCCAAATTACCTATGAATAGGAACAGGAAACTTAGAGAGCTGAACTGTTACAACTGGTTTTCAAACAGCAATCAATCCAGGAGGAGGACAAGCAAAGGTGGTTAAGGACTTTTCCTCTACTGTTATGCTAGCCTTTCTTTCTACTATTTAATTTTGCATTGTTATCAAAGTGCCTGCTGTTGGTAAAAATAAATCATAATTAGTGCTTATAAGCTATATGTGGGGTAATAGGAGTGCTAGGTGAGTCTGGTACAGATTAAACCTTTCAGGAGAGTCTAATTAAAATGTTATTTATTCTCAAGCTACTACTTGCCAATTGCTTAATACAATCTTTTATCACCAGCCTATTTCAACATCTAAAATAATAGGGTTAGTCTTTTTGAGATTAGTTTATACATTTTCTGAAAAACAAATAAGTTTCTGGGGAAGAAAAAAAAGAAAAAAAAGAGTTTTTTCTCAGATGAATTGGAACATGAAATGCCTATCTCTGTCTCTGAAACAATTCATTCATTGCAGTTCATAAAGTGTTAATGCATACAAGGCTTGGGAAATTGCATCCCAACTGCTCTCATGAACCTAAGTTGATTATAAGCTTTCTTTTGTCATATCTTGGAGAATTTGTAAGCACACAGTATGCGTTCAGAATCACCTGAATTAACTAGTTAACATAATGCTCCAAATATAATAAAGACCAATTAAATTATACCATCAGCAGTTTTTTAGAATTCGGTTTGAAATTGTGAAATATTATAACCAAAACAAGAAATAGAAGGTTCAAGTTTTGTATAATGTTCTGTTCTTATTATTGCATCCATGCTCACTTAAATAGTTAAGGAAAACTGGTATATGAACAATATTCTTGTTAATATTTTTGAGATAGACATATCTCGTTAACATAATCTCATATATTAAAGATATCTCATTAACATCTTTCTAAATGAAGAACAAAAACAGACAATAATAAAAAAGGTCAGGGTCATGACTTCATGAGTAGAAGTCCTGACATCATTTTGTGAACTATCTACATAGACGCCGCAAGTTATACCTAGTACTTCTTGCTCTCCAGGACAATGTGCAACTAGGAAGGAGATGATACAAGTTAGAAAGGAGCCAATAAAAACCATCTTAATTTTATTTAATAATCCTCTGAGCATGTCAGAAATAAGACAAAGAATCAACACATGGGTTTAAAAAAAAAGTAAAAAGTTGTCTTTAACTACTTGTCTATGCATTATCAACCAGAGGGGAAATCTTCAGATCTTCCATATGAGGGTCTACCTTCATAAAATGTGAACGAATTCAAGAGCAGACTGGAGCCCATGCACGTGACAGCCATCTTTGGTTCAAGGGGAACAATGGCTCAGCATGGATGCTGCTTCCATGGCCCAAACACCAGGAAAATTCATTCCAGCTTTTCTCATTTCAAAGACAGTGGGAAAGGTTATCATTTTCACTTTATGTCTCATAAATATCCCCAATCTTCAGAAAAATAAAGAGACATGGTAACCTGGGGTTAAGAAAGGTAAATTAACATCCCATTAATTATTCCCTAATCAATGGGGTGCATCTCACATTTTCCCAGAGCAAATTAAAAAATTGCACAAAGATGACTGTTTGAGAGAGAAATGAAAAGCAGTAACTACTGTGGAAATTTTACAAACATAGGTACATGTGGAAGAAGGAATAAATGAAAAAGTAAAATAGAACATGAAATATACAAAAAGAAAAAAATTATGTAGAACATCTCATCTAGAAATACTAGGAGCATTACACAAATTTTACACAACAAAAATCAACATAATGTAAAAAAGCTCAAGTTTAAATAGTTAAATATGCAGAATGAGTTAAAACATACTGTTTTTAGTTAAGTAAACAAATGTAGAAATGATTACATTATGCATATATTGCTTAAGTTTAAAAAAGTAAGAAATGTGGATAAATAAGAAAGAATCTGATACATTCATGAATTTAAAATGTCAAAAAGAAAACATAGTGAAAAAGTAAAAATAACATTAAACAGACAAAAATAACTTAATATAAGGGTATTGTATCTAAATATAATGAATAAAAGTATGAATCACAAAAATATTCAGCAGTATAATAGAGAAAAATGAATCTGCAATATAGAAAAACATAACTAGGAAGATTAAAAAATACTATGTATGGTAGGAAATGTGAGAAAAATTAGCATGCTAAAATAAGTTAAGTTTAACCCATTGAAATACCAAAAGAAGACATTTTAAATCCAGACTTCAAGGAAGCAGATCAAATGCCAGAAGATGTGGTATAATTTCTAGAAAGTTATAAAAAAGACATTTGACTCAACAACATACCTGAACATTTTTCCTTCAAATTGAATAGAAATAGGACAACACTAGAAACATGAATTGTTCAGAGACTAAAATAAAAACGAATTCTGGGCCTTCCCTGGTGGCGCAGGTTAAAACATAGCACTAAGAAGCTAAAGCCACTTCAGCATGAGTTCAATCCCCTGCCCTAGAGGTGATCCATATGGCACCACAGACCTCTCCTCACATGCCTGCTGTTCCCCTCAGTGGTGTATTTCAATCTATCTGTCTGTCCTACTTCCCACTCTCTGGTGAAGCCTCTCACCGCCCCTGAATCTCTTGCCTGTACCCTAGTTCTGTCTGCATAAATAAATAAAAAATTCTTAAAACAAAACTAATTCTAAACAATAGAAATGTATCTAAATTTATCAACAAAAAGTCCATAATCATCAAATTCTACCATGAGTAAAGAGAGTTTGCTTTGAAATAGAATGTTGAAATATTTTCTCTTGCTTAATATTGCTTGAATTTACTTATAACGGACATCAAACATTTAATAAAAATGTATGGTCTGCAATTTTCAAACCTAATTAGTTGCTTCCATTTATGTAAAATTTTAAAACAACCGAAGTTAATCTCTACTTACAAAATAAATCAACACTTGACTGGTTGAAAGGCACCTTGGGGAACATTTGATGATGGGAATTTCTTGCTCACCCAGGTGTTAGTTTATCAAAACTCACTTAATATTATACTCACTTAATATTATACTGAAAATAGGAGCATCTTAAAATAATTATGCTTCAATATCTGACTTAAGATGCCATGTGGTAAACTCATATTAATGACTGGTTTTCTGTGAGCTCTACAAGGACCCCCATAGAAGACTGCTCTCCCAAAAGTGTTTATCATTTCCAATAATCTGTACTTCTATCCACAGTGATTTTATAATTTGTATGAAAAAAAATACAGAATGAATTATCAATTACCCTTTTAGTCTGTGGATTTAATATATTGTGATACAGAAAAATATAGTACCTACAAATCAATACATAACTGTATGTGGTGTAGTTCATTATGAAATACAATTTCAATGAAATGTCAATTGATCATTATTTTTACCAGTTTATAATATATTTGAAGACTGGACCAGAACACTTTAAGCCTAAATGCAAGCTGTTTTAATACTTCATGAATTTTTACGATATAGAATTTTCACATACATAAATATTTATATATTACTCCATTTCTTCATGTCTATAACTACTGGGCAGATAAATAGAAGACAGATTATTTTTTTTTTCCTAGTGATCTCCAAATCCCTATTTCTTCTGCAATTTAGGGCAATCATTCTCTGTGTAGGATTAAATATAAATTAATGAAGCTTTATCCTTTTGCCCCTTAACTCACTGAAGTCTCTATGAAAGGTAGAAGTTGCAATAGGGTTACTTTTTAAAAAATATATATTTATTTGTTTATTTTTAGACAGAAAACACTGGTGAAACTTGATGTACTTCCTGAATAGAGGAGACAGAAATAAGAGTGTGAGGACATAATGGGGCAAGAGTTCAGGGGAGAATACAAAAGAATAAATTAACACAGAAAATATCTAGAAAGCTGCACAGGGTCCAACACAAGTAATCAGCAAAACACATATAAATGCATGATTGTGAGGAGGCTGGACAAAGACAGAGAAAGAAGGACCCTAAGAGACAAGAGGGGGAGGTCACTGATACTCAGTGAAGGCCAAAAAGTGTTCCTCTTGGGCCAGACCTAAAAACCCCAAGACTGTGGGGCATTAGGTGGAAGTGAGGTATAATCTTGGGGAATAATTAACCGTCAAATAAATGTTGCTCTGACTCAAACAAGCTTCCAAGATACTGAACAGAAGTAGAAATGCTGGATCATATTGTGATCCCATTTTTCTTTTTTTGAAGAAATCACTGTAATATTTTCCATAGTAATGAAAATAATTTTCTTTCCCACAAATACTTGCTGTTTTTCTTTTTGATAATAACAATTCTAATAGGTGTGAGGAACTATTACATTGTAGTTTGGGATAAAATGGATATTATAAAAATAATATTCTCACTTGTGTATCAGAATTCAACTATTTTAAATTGAGCCATTCGTTATCTTTCAAAATCGATTTTATTTTCTTAAATACCAGCATAATGTTCACTTAGTATGGTGGTCTTTTCTTGAAAGTTAGGGAACATTCTTTGATGAAAAATATCTCATTTAAATATTTTGGTTTGCACTTTATTCTGTAAGAAATTAGCTAATATTTAGAGAGATTTTATTAAAGTACACTTTTCTGTGTGATAACTCCATGTGGCCACAGTATTTTTACAATTGTTGTTTTGAGAAAGATAATTTTACTGTCTCCACTTTAAAAAAAATTCACAGTACATATTGGTCCTAAAGGGAGAAGACAGAATGAGTAATACTATTTTTAAATTTTAGTGACTCATAAATACAGCTTTTAAGAAAAATAATGCATTTTAAAATATCAAGCTTTCATTTCTATTATTTTTCTATTCTATACTAGCTACTTAAAATCTGTTTCAAAGAACTTACATTTTAGTGCAATTTTTAAAAATCAGTCACATTTAAAATTATTTCTTAATATTACTTGTCAATTATTGAATGTGTTGCTCATTTTCAGAATAATTCAACATAAGATTTTTTAAAATTCCAATTTGAAAACCACAAAATTTTCTGAAATCAGATAACTGTCAACAAAGAATTCTAGGGTGTAAATATAATAGAGATAAACAGGAACTACCTGTCAAAGGGATGAATAATTGCTAGATGCTCTTTTTGTTAAAGGCCAATATAAATTGCTAGGACTTAGTCGATAAAAAGGGTACAGCTATTATATGAAATTACATATTGCTTTAAGTTTTATAAGAGAAATAAATCAGTATCAATCAGAAATTCTTTACATTGCTAACCTTTAAAGTGAATACTTTCCTAAGAAATATAAACAAAAAGCTTTACATTTTCTCTACATTAAACATGGTCTTATATCCAATTTTAGAGTTTAAAATTTGAACATACATTTTTCTCATTTCATTTGTTACAGAAGAAAATGTTTAGTAAACCTCATCAGACAATATTTGATAGAAATTTACCAAAATACATTTTCAGAGAGGTTTGCAATGTTAGCATCAAACTTATGTGGTCATGACCTCTTGCTGTGACTGTCTTACTTGCACACTGCTCCACATGAAGATCTAGAGGGGAGAAACAAATGGATAGACTGTGGGTTACTTAGCTTGTGTAGATGCAGCCACAAGCTTCTGAGCACTCGGCTGTTGGAGGGACACTTTCCGCAGGAAGGTGTATTACATGGCCAGAGATACTAAACCTTATCTTTCACAAATTTGAGTTCGTCATTCACATGTTTTCCCACTTGCCATTTATGTTACCAGAACAAGTATGCTTTGTAAGTCTCATCCAAATTTTGTTTTATTTTTGGAAGTGCTTTAAAAGGGGAAAATTCTTGGCTGAAGAGTCATTGGAGTAAGGATATGTTTTAATCTTTACATGGGGGAAACTTCTATATCGAACTCTGCAAGTTTCTAAATGAGATCAACCAAACCTCCAGATTAAAATTTGTCTAAATAATCAAGCATTCTGAGTTGAAAATGGTGTTTGCAAGGATAATAGAGGTGAGGGATATAAATGCTAGTTTAAATATAGACAAGAAAAAAGCATTCATAAGAGAACAGCTTGTCCTGAAAAATTTTAAGATTCGATTTTTCACTTTATCATCTTTCATTTCTGTAAATGTTAATATTTTCCACTTAAACATAATAAGATGATTGTTTTTAAAGACAGACTATTTCTCACTGGAGTATCACCAACTCTATGAGTACAAATATCCAGCATTATGAAAACGGCGTAGTGAGGAGAATCTGGTATCCCAATACTTGTACTCTATCACCTGCTAACTGCATGACCCAGGTCACGTCTCCAATGCTACAAGCAGATTTTATTGATCACTGCCTAACAACTACATATATAAGTCAGTTCTAGTATGACACAATTTATGATGATGTGTTCAAAATTTACATCAGAGTAAACATGTCTATGGCAGGAAGAGGTGCTTTCCAGGCTAGGACAGTAGTGCTTTGTTTTATTTAAATTTTATAATTTAAATAAAGTATAAATATATATATGTATATTTATATAAACCTAAGGTATATAAATAAAGCCTTTTCTGTAAGGGTTATACACATCAGAGGTAGTTTGTTGTTGCTTTTTAAAAACACATTTGACCACATAAGACTCAAAACCAAGTTTGTAGTCAAGAAGTATATGATATGAGTAAAGACTACAATATTCATAATTTGTTTATGAAATAAGCCTGGATCTAGGTTTCCCCTGTTACTCAAACGTAGTATATTTCTCTTTGTTATAATTTGTTAAAGCTTTACTTTAGAAGCCTATAAATAATAAATTGGTGGGAATAGATTTTGCAAGGTCAAAGAAAACCAATGTACCAAATAGCAACGTTCTACTTTCAAGTAGTGGGGAAACCTGTACTGTCAAATAGACCTGGTCTCTGACAAGTTTCCCTGTGTCAAACTATTCATTCTCTCACAATTGTTTGTTTCATCTAGAATGCACACCTGACTCACTCAGTTTTTGCAGAATTTTTTTGATCCCTCTTTCTAGTCTTGAACACTTCCTTAATCAGTTATGATATTGACATAAGTGACACATGCAAATTTGGAAAACTGGAGGAGAGATCAGTAGGGGAGCTATTTCCTAAAGAGATGCAGGCAAGAGGCCTGGTGCACATGCTATAACTCCTATCTCTGCCAAGCCAAGGGGAGGAAACAATTCTCAGAGTCAGAATATTAGAGCCTGGGGATGCTTAGCCCAATTGGCCTTCCAAACTTCAGTCACCCTAGCGAGCAAGGAGCCAGGAAATAAGCAACCCATCTAACTTCTCCAAGCCTCCAGATATTTCTATAGGTATTTGCCATTAGCCAACAGAGTCAGCCCATATAAGTTACTCCCTCCTCCCTAACTACACTGGTGAAGGCAACCAAGCATATGTAACTACCCAATTGACCAGAAGCTAAACCTGGAAAATGGAAGGCTTCTCTTCCTCCCCCTGGGAATGTACTTCCCCAGAAGCTGCTCAAGGATACAGTCTTGAGAAAATGAATAGTGTGTTATTGAGGGCAAGTAGGCTCCACATATAATTGAACAAAGTTGAAGTCTACATAAATCTTTTGAGATTTGAGGGAGCAGATAGGATAATGTGGAAAGTTACTCTGCCCTGATGCAAAGCCTCCAAGTAAATTCCTTTGGTCATTAAACTGCCATCTATTCATCTGGTGTAGAGTTCCTTTTTTTTGGTCAGTCTCTTCTTGCCCTCTGTATGTGAGGGTCAGTTTCAGAGAATCACCAGGTTATGAAGTGATACACTACCAAGGGAAAATGCAGCTGATTGAGAGTGGATTTGAAAGTTCAAGATGATCTCAGAAGCAGCATCTTGTCTCATTCTGTTCCCCTACGTTTGTAACCTCTAACCAATCTGGAAGGCCTTAATCTGGGAAAATCTTTGCTTATTCAAGGCCTTCTTGAAACCCACTTGTACTATGAGTACTATGCATTCTCTGTACATCCCATTTTCTTCTCTGTATCTCACTAATGGTTTACTTCATTGGTTTTGTCCTTGATGCCAGAACAGATGTTAAACCTCAACCAAAAAAAAGAGTGTGTTTCAGGGGCGCACATTTCAGAAAATATTTGCATATTATACATCAGAAAAGTGCTGATAATTAAGACCTATAAAGAATTCATACAACTCAAAAACAACAACAAAATAATCCAAACAAAAAAAGGGGCCAAAGAGCTAACTGTACACACTTCTCAAAAGAAGATATATAGATGGTGAATAGGCACATGAACACATGTTCATGATTACTTATCATGAGGGAAATACAAATCAAAATCCCAATAAGATTCCACCCAACTCCTGAAGAATGGCCCACCTCAAGAAGACCAGAAACAAGTGCTGGTGAGGATGCAAAAAAAAAAAAAAAAGGAAAACTTGTATACAGTTAGTAAAAATATAAACTGGTCCAGCCCCTTCAGAAAACAGTATGGAGATTTTTCATAAGATTAAAAATGGATTTACCATATGACCCAGAAGTTCCACTACTAGGTAAAGAATGCAAAAACACGAATTCAAAAGGATATTTGCGCTCCTATGTTCACTGAAGCTCCATTTACAGTAGCCAGGTTATGGAAATAAGCTAAGTGGGTGATGAAGAGGAAGAGTAGTATATATGTACACATGGAATTTTACTCAGCTATTAAAAAGGATAAAAAATCGGCCCTCCCTGGTGGCGCAGCGGGTTACAGCACAGCACTGAGAATCTAAGGCCGCTTCCACATGAGTTCGATTACCGCCTGCCCCCGAGGAGACCACATGGCGTGGCAGACCTCTCTTGGCCTGCCCGCTGCTCCCCTCAGCAGTGTACTTCGTAGATCTGCCTGTTCTGTTCCCCACTCTGTCTCTGGTGAAGCCTCTCGCCGCCCCTGAGCCTCTGGCCTGTACCCCAGTTCTGTATGCACAAGTAAATAAATCTTTAAAAAAAAAACAAAAAAAAAAAAGGATAAAAAATCTTGCCACACACACACACAAAAAAAATCATGGGTGAAACTGGGAGGGATTATGCTAAGTAGTATAAACTAAAAGGAATATATGGAATGTGCCCACTATACTGGGCACAAAGTGTCAGATGACTCACAAAGTGTCAGAGGATGCCAAACTAATAGCAAAACCCAGAAATCTGACTAAACCCAAAACTACTAGAGTGGTAGGGCAACAGTGGGGAGCTAAGTGTGAGGGGTGCCTAATGGACCATGGTGGGGGGCTTTGGGTATGATGGTGCCAGGTGAGGCATAGTAACATACTACCTCGGAATCCTTATGCCAATGTAACACAACGAAAAAATAAAATAACAAAAAATAAGGGCATCTACTTTTTCTTTTCCAAATAAGTCTTAAGCTCCTTTTCTTATCATCTTTTCTCCACTTTGTTAATCCAACAATTTTCCACTAAGTCCTAAAATAGCCACTAAAATTACTTAAATTCCACAGTAATCTAAACAAATCACAATATCTTAACTCAATCTTCCGTCCTCTTTTCTCTGTCTCCAAAGGCATTGCAATCTCTGGGTTCTTCTCTCTGTATTATTTCTCACTGCTGTGTTTTAATATATTCTGACTCTGGATAGATTTAGTTCTTTTTTCTCCTTGCTACTGCATTCCTAATTTACTTAACACCAACACTTCAAATACCTTATTTTTGTCTTGGAAATTGGCACAGCCTCCAATTCCATTTTCATAAAATTAAATAATTATTTTCTCCCACTTAATCTACTCTCAAGTCAGTTTTACTTATCTCAGTTTATATTTTGGCTATTTTAGTATCAAAAGGAAAGAAAGTTATTTCATTTTTCTTTTTACATTTAAACTAAAACTTATTTAATATAAACTATTAGTATTATAACCTGAACCAATTCAGCATTTAGGATAGCAAATGAACTTGGAATTCTTTGGGTAGATACCACAGCTTGTTTTACAGAGGACTTTACCCATCACCAATTGAAATACTATCCATATCCTACTGAGAAGGAACCAACTCAGTCATGAGATTTACTTTTAAATAAATACTACCTAATAAATACCACTGTCATTTTAATGTTTAACAAATTATATGAACAGTTAACCAAAACAATGGAAGTAAACAGGAAAAAAATCTTATTTTAGAATAGAGAGAAAAAAATGCTCTTTTTCTGGGTCAACAACAGTCTTGCTAAATAGCAATACATTTTCTTTGCCACTCTATCTACTATCTGTTTCCATTAACACTACCCTACTACACGTAAGCCTTAATATCTGTTGCCTGAGGTGCTGAGACCACCTCATGTGTTTTTCTGCCTTCCAGTGAATTCTTCACCATCCAAACTACCCTTCACACCACTGGCTAGACCACCTTATAAAGTCACAAACTTTACAAAGTAATTCCCCTGAGGCGAGAATTTCAATGGGACTTCTATAGCCATCTAAATAACTGATTCAACACAAATATATGTAAACAATTTTCTCCAAGAACCTTTAATCATCTAGTTCATGTTTAATGTTTATTTATACCACAAAAATTCCAAAAACAGAATATTATACCACTTAAAATGCAAACATTATTCATAATTTTACTAAGTTACTGTGAAAAATTAATTTTCTTTGCAATGATTTAGCTTGATATTTTTATTTGTACACAGGATTTACTGAGTTTTTGCTAAATGTAGGAGGAGGGATTAACTGAAACTCACAAGAATTTATGAAATTTTCAAATTAAAATATTTTTACTCTTGTCAGTAATTAACTTTATATTAATTGTTTACTGTACATCTATTGAAGTTCATGGAAAGATGCTGTTTTCCAATTAACTGAAGATTCTGTTTGCAAAATTACATCTTACTTTTTTTATATAGATAATGTTTATTAAAAGGACACCAGGAACTGATATTCTGTAGTCATTATGAATAATAGGACACTCATAAAAACTATATAGAAAAGAATATAGACACACATGCAGAATTAATTGTTCTATAGAAAAACTAAATTGTTGAAAAGTGAAATATCAGAATACCACAGTTTAAAAGTACAATGTAGGAGATTATGTGAGAAGACATTTGAAATCGTCTATGTTAAGCAAAAGGAACTCCACATGGATAAGTAAATTAAATGATTTTTAATAATTAGAATGAAAATCATAATGTATAAAACTAATTACATCCATGCTTATCACTATAAACATTATTTGAAGTTTCCAGCTATAATTTAATACTTGAAGTAAGAATTTGGCTAACAGCCATGTTCATTAGCATTTATAAATAATAAAATCCTTGAAAAATTAAACCTTGTCACCTTCATATAATTGTTCTTTAAATTCTTTTATGAACTAAAGACACATACATATAAATCAAACAGGACTAGATTAAATTATATTTTATAGAAATTCTGAGATCAGGATAGCACTACATTGAACAAGTTGTACTGACATCTTTAAAATAATTTAATGTGACTATATACAACAATGAGATGCTTATTAATCTAAAATAGTCATTTGGACATGCACTGATTCACATGTGATGAGGGCTAAAATATTGATGGGTTAATTGCTAAAAAATATATTTTTACCTACATGTTATCTTGTTAGCTGATCTCATCTGGTCTGCCACTAGCTCATGCCCCATTAGCTAATTAGAATAGGTTAAATAAAAGTCTAACAATGATCTTGATTAAAAACATTCAAATTTTTTTATTCTTCCTCAAAAATACTAAATTAAAAAGTTTTGCTATGTTCATCCAGCTGAAAATAACTAATGTCAAGTGGCCAAACCTATTGCCAACTATACATTTATGCATTTTTGTGAATGTTAATAGTAGGTTTTAGTGTGCTATTTACTGCCAAGCTCAACAATAAGTACTCATCAGTATTCTGCTAACCTTTTCAAACTGAATTGCATAGTACTCTCAGTCTCTGCTCCAATGGTAAGATCACCATCTAGTAACAGTGGTCAAATTTTAACAAGATAGTGTTGCCCATATAATAATAAAATGAATCAATGACAATAGTGCTTTAATATTCTAGAACATTTTTAGAGCCTATATTTCCTTTTTACTCATTAATGAATTTGTGGGAATGTATCAGATAGTTTTCTCCCAACAGAAGAAAGAATACAAGAAAGTTTACTGATTTACAAGGGTATAGAACTATTTAGAAACAAACAAAAAATACAGACCTAGTCTTATGTTTCTTTTATGAGCAATAAAATCTGGAGGGGAGAGGATATATATATGCTCTCAAAAGACATATTAACCTAACTGTCTTCAGAAACATTCCTGATACATTTCTGTTACCATAGATTTCCTAATTAATATTAACTAGCACATCTCCCCTTTTTTTTCTTTCTGAGACAATAGTCATGAACTTGACTTTTCTCTTGTACTCTGCCACTCTATAATCATGCATAAACACAGACAAAAACCTAATCATTGTACACACAACAAAACTAACCAAAACACTTCTCCAATCTCCTTAATGAGTTACTGCTCTTACTTTACCAATTACAGTTTCAGCTTCATTCAAGTTATCCCGATTTCTAAATAAAAATATTCTTTATTTACTAGTTTCCTTACAGCGAATGAAAAATAAACTGATGTCTTTCTTACAGGTAATAATAGGCTTAGATTTGCTTTAGAAATGCTGGCGAAATTATGGAATTCATGACTAGTGACTATTAGTTTTCTGACTTGGGTGGTAGTTTGGGAGACTATAAATAGTAAGCATTTTAAAATCTCTCTATGGAATATGTAAATGGAAAAATTAATCTTCTGATGTGCATTAATGAGTCTCAATAACCAAGCCAGGTGTACAAGATAGTCAAGATTTCTACATTTTGTATGAGAGTATTATATCTGTCTCTGTGTATTCATCCTATCTATCTACTATGAAATAAAAATGACTTCAAAATTTCCTGTGTTTCTCTGTCCTCTCTTGGCATTGACCAAGAAGTAGGTGATGAATTTAGGAGTGACCCCCAGCTTCACCAAATATGAGACAGTTTTATTCCTAACTCAAGCCCCCTTTTCTCACTTTTATTAAAGTTCTTGCTTTAGGACACTTATAAATGCATTATCTGCTCCTTTGAGATGCAGATCTTTTTTAAATTATTGTGCCAATTTTACAACCTAGGAAGGTACTTCACAAGGACCTGAGAACCAGACCTTTTAAACAAGGAATGATAGTTCTCTATCTCCCAGTTTCTGTGATGGTAGGAGAGGAACTTCACTGAGAGCCAATTAACAAGCCTAGATTGTCTAATCTCGGGAAAAACACTTCATAAACTCAAGAATAACTCAATGTGCTTAAAAACTCTACCGATAAAACTCCCCATTATTGTCCTCCAGTATTTTTCCACTTGCTCACTCCAGCACTTAACTACTTTTCTAACCTTTATTCCAACAGATAATCAGATATCAAAAATTTCTATTTATCCTTGAAAATCAGTTCTATTTATCTTACCACACACTTGTTCAGGAGCTTACTTATACATCAGTAACATATTTTAAGATTTTTCTCCATGGATAAATCTGGATCAGATCTGAAAGCAACAGAAGCCATCTGATTAATTTGCACAAAATCCACATTTGTTGAATCAGGAGTTAAACCATGACTGTGATCCCAAAACTGTGGGTGGAGACACAATAGCCAGAAGCTGTAACAAAATGTTGCAAGAATTGCTGATATTCTTAATCTCTGTATTACACCTTGCCCTGCCATTTCCATGCCCCAATCCTGGTACAATGCTGTCTCTGCTTTGCTGGAGACAAGAGGTACCTCCTACTACCAACACTCTTGCTGATTCTAATACATGGCCATGAATCTTCAGACTGAATGCAGTGTGGACCCAATTTCTTTGTAGTAGCCCGCAGAATGAATGTCTATACTTCAGTGCAAAAGACCTTGAAACAGTGAATATTTTTGCTAACTTGGAAAATTTCAAAATTCTAGAAATTTTGATTTTGTTTTAGACTTCAACATCTAAAACAATGACAAAACCCCATATAAATTCCCTTTCATGTTAATCTTACAAAAAACATCTTGCCACACTCTTGGTTTCAAAAACTGACTTGCTACAACATGGATGAACGTACAGGTTACTGTGCTGAGTGAGATAAGACAGACATGTGATATGACTCAATGAGAACTCTAAACTAGTCAAATTCATAAGTGCAGAGTAAATAGTGCTTGCCAAGGACAGGTGGGAGAAAGGAGAAGCATTAATGAAAGGGCACAAAGTTTCAACAATACAGATAAGGCCTAAATACAGATAAGAGCCATGATTAAATAATAATATGTGCTTGCTTCAGCCACACATATACTAAACAACAATATACTAAATATTAAAAAAGATGCTAAGGAAAAATTTCATAATAAGTGTTTTTACAACACAAAACACTAGAACCGATAATAATAATAAAGAGGTCACAAGTGATGTTTTATGGATATGTTTATAGCACAGATAGTGAGTACATGGGTATATTTTTATTTCCAAACTGATCGATATATACATAAATATCTACAAGCTATTTTTATGACAGCCATGCCTCAGTAATTTAAAAAATTACTTTTATAATGAAGTGAGGATTAACCCTAAACTGGACACCTGTGAACAGGTATTATCCAGACACACTGTAATCAGCCAACTTTCTCCCCTCTACTATGCAGTTAAATCCTCATTTTTTTTTTTTTAATATATTGAGCCTGGAACAAAAAAATCCAAGACCCAATCTTTTGCACGTTATACCCTATGTCTAAATGCCTTTTCCTTACTTTCTCTATACAGATCAGGGAAAGTAAACAGATTTCAACTCTATCAATGTCTGTGATAGAAGATAGGGTGTTCTTGCAGCACTTTACTGAGAATGATTAATTCTGTCTCCAGGTTCAGTGAAACATGACAGATAAGTGATGTCTGTTGTGGCTGAAGGAGAAAGAAGTGCCTTACCTCAGGCAAGATTTCTGGCCTCCAGAGACCAAATATAATCAACTTCCAAAACTATTTAAGTACAGCCTCTTCTATTAAGACTTACTCATCTATAGTTCTCTATGAAAACCCCTAAGAATCTCAGGCAAGGCTTATTTTTCACACCATTCTGATAATTTTCTCTTTCTTTGCACAGTATCACAAATATGCCATGTCTCCATATCATGGCCCCAACATGGTGAGCTCCTAAAGATTGATACTCTTTCTTTTTCACAACATCACAATAATCTGTACTCAGTACTTGGCAGTATTAAAAAAATAAAAATGTTTAGGGGGGCGAACACCACTGTGAACTGAACTCGGGTTTTATCTTCCTCTTTATGATTTTGGGATCTTATATTCTCAACAGTGACTCTTGTAAATTATTTTTTTCTATACAAGTCTGGTTTCTCAAGATCCTAACACATCTCTGGTAATGATGCCAGTAGATAAATTGGCTCAGCTTCTTGGGATACCCTAAGGTTCTTTGAAGCCCACCAGCTCTACAAATGTGTTGTACTTGATTCCTGTGGCAAGCTCATTAAGTTCCTCTCAGTCAACTGTCATCACACTGCTTCAACAAACTCACCTATGGTGACAAATGTCTCCTCTTTTCAGCCAGTGATTCAGCAAACATCTTAATCAGATATTTCATCTTCCAAAACATTATACTCATTTTCTCTTTTTTTTTTTCTGTATAGTTACATGCAATTATTATTTCTGCATTCTAAGGACAACAATGTTTTTGATACTACTAAAGAGGGGAAAATCCACTTTAGAGAGTGTGATGTAGGAAAGCTCTGGCACCCCTATTTTCAGCATTTGTCTTTGAATCTCAGTATGTGAGTAAACATGTGCATGCAGTGTGTGATTTTTGATGACCCAGCAAAAAGATGTCTGGCAAAAGAGGGGACTTGGGGAAGTTTTGTGTGTGTGTGACCATGCTCCATAAAAATACTATTATTTTTGCAGGATTTCTTTATTACCTTTACAACTACATTTAATTTGTAATAAAACAAAATGAATAAATCTCTAAGTAGGAGGCTGTTCTATTGTCCTGAAATTTCTCCAAAGTGCAAATGTATCGTAAGTGTCCTCTAATGTGACCATTCAGTTCTTTATTAAATTTATAGCTTACTAGATATGTTTAATATCACTTTTAAATGATTTTCTTAATTTAAATCTACCTTTTCAATATTATCACCATCCAGTAAAATGCATACCCTTAGTCTATGTCACAGTTCATTCTTCACTGATCTTAATACTTCTATTTACAAAACATCTAAAACAAAACTCCCTAAAGTCAAGTTTTTATTACATACTTTCTGTGGAACTATAAAAAGCCAGCTCATCTGCTGCTTCTTCAATTAAGGTGACACCTTAAATCCTTCAGGCCTGTTAATACAGTCCATTTGCTAAATTCTCATGAAACATTTTCTATTACCACCAAATGCCCATTTTTTGGCATTGTTTACTTTAGAATTCTCCATGCCTGGAGATTATATTCCAGAAAAGCAGGTTCTGTCTCATTCTTCATTTTGTCTCTGCTTCCTTGCAGAGTATTTGATATATGACAAAGTTAATATAATAGCTGTAAGTTTACAATGATTTTGATAGATTATTATTAAAAAAATATCTGAGATAGAGAATTTGTATTTTAAGTACTAGAGTGAATTATACATATTCAATACATCTAGCACTGAAATTAATTAAAAATACTGCATAAAAATGAAAAGCATTATTTAAAACCCACTGATAAATTGACAAGAATAATAGAAACCGACGGTAGCAAAGGTCAGGACAAAAGAAAACCTCAGTGATTTCTAGTCTGCAAGAGGCATAATGTGAAGAAAGTGGCTCAAATAGGGGCTGGTTAATTTCACCCAAGTTGGTGAGTCTGAGGGACAGGGCTGAATAAAGCTGGAAATCTAAAGCAGTACATGTTCACTTTAAGGATGAGCTTACCTGTTCTGCTGAAAGAAATGGCAATAAGGGAACTTCCCTTTCTCTAACTCTTTACTGGATACAGGAGAAAAAAATATATTCTCTTTCTATCAATCTAGGCATGAGATGACTCTCCTCAAATTTCTGAACCCACATATACACAAAGTTTCTGCACCCAAGCTTTTTGATGTTTCAAAAACCCTAAAATCTATTGGTTAACAGCATTCCTAGGTACCTAGCAGAAGCAAACTAAAAGCCACACCAATTTCTAAGAACTTGATCGTGTTCTTTTGCTTATATTACATAGTGAGATGAGGGTTATTTGTACTGTATACTATTTATGTCTCCATCCCCATATATTAGAAATGCTTCCATATCTGTTATAAAAATCGGGGTTTAATATTGAGTGACTAGAATAAATCCATTCAACAAGAATTTATTGAGAACCTCTGTACACCAAGGACTATATCAATAGTATTGCAGTAAAAAAAAACAAAAACAAAAACAGATTGAGTTACCTTGTTGTGGTTTACATTTTATTTTCAAGGATAAAAATGATAAGCAGAATCCTTTTATTTTAATAATGTACAAACTGATAAATCTCAATCTAGATCACTTATGGAATTTTTAAAATGAGGATAAAGTCAAGATTCAAGGAACTAACTTGAGAACCAGAGCAGTGTTTCTTTCATTACAAATTCAGCTATCTGCATGAAGAATTCCATATAATAGAGAGACACAGAGATGGATTAAAGGTCTAGATCGATAAAGGAGGAAAGATACACACTCAGGAATCTTACAGCTACACACACACACACCCAAAAATAAAAATACCTAAGAATCTATCCATGTGAAGATTTCTCTGCTGGATCATAGTGTGAACTCTGCAATTCTGAATAGTCCTAATAAAAATCAAAGGTCATTTCCTAGCAAGCACAATCAATATCTTCTCCTTTTTGTTTTAAGTGATGATAAAGACACTAAAATATGACTTTCAAATCACTGAGACTCATCTAACATTGACAAAGTATTAATAAGTCAGTAATGGCAAATGGCTTAAAAGACGAATTTTAGTAAGTTTTTAATGGCTAAGTGCCAACAATATTTTTTCCTTATTTCTTTTATGTTATCAAAATTAACTGATGATTGATTGACCAAGACAAGGAAGCATTTACTTATTTGAAGAGAAACAGATATGTGTGACAACTATTATTAAAGAAAGGGTATGGATTATGAGAGTATGCATCTTTAAATAAAAATGTGTAATCTACAAGTAGCTAAAACTGTATGCAGAGCATATACACTGGTAAATATTAAGAAAACTTCCTAAATCATAATGTGCATTCTCCCTTCTTTCAAGGAAGGTGAATACTATGCATAATCATATAGTAATTTGTTAATAAAAGAATTTAGTATAATAGTCCCAAGGCTAATTTAATTACATAATTCCAAAGAGCAATGAGTTTGGAACAATTGCCTTTTTTCTTGAGGAAAATAGTTAATCATTCAATAATTGTGGATAGATTTTTTTCTTTCATCTTAATTTTTTTGAAACTACAAGAAGACATTTTTTTCTGAAGCAATAATAGACATAGAGATATGCTGCATCATGTAATATACATTTCTCTACAGTGTAGATAGTGGGAAAGGCAGCAGGAAAGTATCAGATAGTGTCAGAGAACACAGCCAAAAAAAAAAAAAAAAAAACCAAAAAACCCGGTTTTATGGACATATAAAGTTTGTTGCAAACTATAAATTAAAAATTGATTTAAAGTCCTTGAATCTGCTCTAGTTTCAACTTAGTCACTCAGATAATACTTCTCATTAATAAAATGTTATTTTCCTTTTTGTTGTATACTAAAACATTGGTTTGGGGCCCTCCCTGGTGGCGCAGCAGGTTAAAGCACTGCACTAAGAAGCTTAAGCCAACTCCTCATGAGTTCGATCCCCTCCTGCCCCACAGGAGATCCACATGGCGTGGCAGACCTCTCCTGACCCGCCCGTGCTCCCCTCAGCACTGTACTTTGTCGACCTACCTGTTTTGCTCCCCACCCTGTCTCTGGTGAAGCCTCTCACCACCCCCGCACCTCTGGCCTGTACCCCAGTTCTGTATGAATAAATCTTTAAAAAAAAAGTTGGTTTAGAATTGCCAAATCATCTACTTAGAGAAAAAATGCATTGTCATAAAGATAGAGATAAGTAATATGGTGGGGTATGACCCAGAATTCAAAATTACTGAATGAGAAAAGTATAGCATATGGTTTTAGCTCATTTTGTATCACTAATAAACAAACCTAACTGTCCTAGAATAGTGTGATGAATATGGTGTTTAAAAAAGCATACAGTGTTAATGTCGTCATTACTTAGGTTCTGAATCAAATGACAGGATCACCAGTAACCTATGTTACTGCGCTTTGATCTAGAAATAGAGTTCATATGCTCATTGTCTGATGATTCAAGGGTGATTATAATTTTTATTTTTACTTTAACTCTGTATCATCTGAACTAGTAAGTATTGGCACGAATATTCAATCAGTTAATATCATAGTATATTTTTTGGGGGGACTGAGGTTTTATGCTGGAATCTACTTATTCTACAACCCTTATCTCTCATTAAAATATCAATAAATTAGACATGTTGTTCATTCATTTATTCTATATAATTGATAAGTTCGGCATAGAAAGATGAATGAGAAATTACAGCCCCTGTGATTCAGACATCTTAGTCTGTGAGACATATGCCAGTGCTACCTTGATTTAAAAAAATAGACTTCTGTGGTTTCTCTACTACTCGGGGCCTCTGCACCTGTGTGTATATAGTCTTTCTATTCTCTATGCACTGTGTGTATATGTGTGTGTGAAAGAACTGGATAAGACCTTTCTGCCTAACAGCCTTAAAATACAATGGCTACATCACAAGGCACCCACGGATGCCTCGGTAGCCATGGACTGATTGTGTGGCCATGGTTTAAGGTGGTCTGGGACAATCTCAGAAATTACATCAAGTGCCTACATGGTAAGTCCTCCCCATATATTTGTGGCCAACATGTCCTCTCTTGTTCCTTCTGAAGTTGACTATGCTTTGTCTCCCCTGGCCTCTGCTCCTCCTGCTATTGTTACACGATCAATTATGCTTGTTTATTACTGTTAATAAATAGCAAGAGGGCTGCTTACTAAGTGGCAGAATCTTGCTTTGCAAAACTGCTCCACAACTCATCCCTCAGCAAGTTGGGGTGCATTCCTAGCCCAACAGACTTCTATATCTGTGCTACCTGGCACTGAAGATAATCTCACAATAGTATAAACCCACAATCATTTGGATACTAATAATCTTGTTATTCCACTATAATTGACAATAATTTGTGCCACAAAACACCCATCTGAGCCTGAAGTCAAGCCCACTAGACCCACATTGTTCCTTACCTGATCCTCCAAAGATTACTTTCTGTAGTTAAATATTGTTCCTATTTACTTACCTCATATTACAGTAAAGGCTTATATTCACAGATGACCTTCTGCCCAAATTACATGCCATTATATGTCTACAGAGTCTTATTCCTGTGCTATCTACTGTTACCACTTCTACCCAGCCACTGACTCTCCTTTAAGTAAATGGTGCTGAGCACACAACTTTCCTTTCCTTGATCCCAACACCCTTGAATATACACTACCAAATACAAGAACCCTAAGAACCCTTCACCAGTTCCATGCCATTTGCTGCTTCGTTTGTATAAATCCTGAACATTCACTCTATTGTCAAAGCAGTAAACTGTATTCAGAGGATATCCTATAATCTCCCAGAGATTCCCCATTTCCCTTCATGCTGGCTCATTAAAATTTCTCAAACACTTCAGTTTAGAGTCTACTAGTATCCTTCAGATTTTCTATCCCAGTATATACTAGGACCCAAAACTTTATCACTAATAGCATTTACAAACATGAAGCTCCTCTACTAGCTTGTAGATCCTTTTCTAGAAAGAAATTTCACCTAGAATTTCACTGGTTCCTCAATCTTTAGAAATGAAAATGTGACAGTCTAGACTTCCATCATGGTCTTACAACAATGCTATTTACAATTACATAAAACTTGCCATTTATTAGCTTTTAACTACCAGTGAACTAACAGCTCATTATATTTGACAACATGTTTAATTTTATCATTATTATATCCCCTATACTTTGTTGATGAACTCATTCAAAGTAGAGATTTAAAAATATTTGTTGAACATTGGAGTGTCAACTATAGTTGACACAGGATGCCCCAAAAAGCTTCTCATTTAACTTTGAAATCAAGCATTCCTGGTCCATATTCTGTTAAAGAAGAATAGATGCCTCTATGTCCCAGCTAAACTGGGCATTGCAAAGGGCAAACAATCTCATTTTATATCCACTTTTCTACCTAACATTTTCACTCATGTTGAATTCCAGCACTTCTTTGCTTCTTTACAGGGACAAGAAGCATTATAATTTGTTTTTAAGATTATCATTTGATCCTAATTCCTGTCTAGGCAAACTCCTGTAGTCTCCCTCCCTCTGTTCACCTATCCCAGATGATCTTCTTTCCCTGGTTTGAACAGCTACAGAGACAACTCCCTTACTAACAGCTTTAAAGACAAGCTAAAGAATTTTTTTTTTAATTATTATTACATAACACTCTTTTGGGGAATAAAATTTCAAAGATAGATATCTAACTAAAAACACATTAAAGTAACAATTGACCAAGTTGTTACCTAAATTATCAATCACTTAGGAAAAGACCCTCACTCATGCATGGTTTTCAGGTATCAATCTACTAATTAAATCTTTATTTCAGAAAAGTAAAACAAAGTCATTTACTTTTATTTAACTTTGATTCACAAAAGCAATAAATTAGTCTACCTACCTAATTTTGATAGAATCACTTGCATTCACCCATAGTTATATGTGGAATATATTATTAAATATAGCATATCATACTTTTTCAATTTCCCACAGCAGTTCTCAGTAATAATACATGGCTGCCAATCTGAAAGGCTAGGAGATGCACCTGTTCTCATATACGCTAAGTCTAATATAAGGTAACCCATATAATATGGTCATTATAGTTTGCCACTCACACATATTTCAGATTATTGTAATTGGTTTCATATGCATATCATATCACCAGCACTACTAAAATCATAGCACTGAAATAACATCATAACATTATTGACATTGGTTCAAGGTATAAGAGAGGGAGAAAGGGAAAAAGGCAGAAAAAGAGAGGGAGTTAAAAGCAGAGAAAATGCCCCTTGCAGCTATGTGAATTTGGAACTTGCAACTTCTTAGCAAGAGTTTCTGCATCTGTAAGGTAAAGCTTAATGATAGTATTTAACTCAAAAATGCTGCTATAAGGCTACAATTAGATAATTCATGTAAAATGGTTATTAGAGTTTGGCACCTATACATATTTCAGATTATTAAAATTAATTGTCTGTGTTTGCCAATTTGAGAAAAAATGACTCAGTTTTATTTAAGAAATACTTCTAAAAGAAAAGTGATTTTCCCACTTTCCAAAGGATTATCTGTGTCTATAACTGGCTGTTCAGGAACTAAGACAAAACTTTAATAATTAGTGATAATATACCTTATTCTAACAGAGAAAATCAGTATATATTCATGCAGTAAACTTTGATTATATTGTACACTTAAATACCTTTCTTAATCAATAAAAATTGACATATATAATGCTACTATGAAATAATATCACAAAAGGTTTTTCATGAATTTAATAGCCTCTAAATTTCATCATCTCTCCCTACTCCAGAAAGCATTTTCAGCATGAGTTCAGATAGATGCAAAAAAAAAAGTAAGGCATGAGAAGTAAGCAAATGGTAGAAAATATCCTATGTAAGATTAAGGTCTTATCTTTGTAGGACTTGGAAATCTATTGTCTGTTTAATTGAAGATTATTTCAAAGACTTTCTAATGAATACAAAGTTAATTCAATTTCTCTTGTGATGAGAAATATATATTCACATTTGAAATGTGGTCTAAGCCTTTTTCTCTTTTCATTTCAAGGACATTTTAGAAATCTCAGCAATTCATTTCTTTATTGTAATTTCATGCTGGTAAAGTCCAAAGGCTTGTCAGTGTCAATAACTGGCTATTCAGGCACTAAGACAAAAACTTTAATAATCAGTGATAATATACCTTATTTTAACAGAGAATATCAGTATATATTGATGCAGCAAACTTTGACTGTATTGTACAGTTAACTGTGTATATAGCTTCTTTAGTGAAATGTAGAGGAAACAGCTTCCACATTCAACAATGTTCATGCTTGAAAGCCTTATCTGTGTTTATCAAAACTGCTTAATTAAAAAACAAAACATGTTTTCACATCTGGTAGCAATAATGAATATACTATTCTTTTTTATACAGAAAAAGAATTTAAGGGGATATGATCACATTGAGAAATTTATTGTATTCTATTTTTTTTTGTTATTACAATCAAATTACTCATTCCAGTGACAGAATATAAAACTGTGAGCCTTACAAGAAAGTTCAGATATATATTGACATTTATTATTTTTTGTGGTAAACACACCTAACATAAAATCTACCTTTAGAGGACAAGTGGAAACTTTCAAAATTGATTAGACATGTAAGTGCATGGAATCAGGTGGTGGATTCATGGGTATGTACTTATCAAACAAACTTACTATATTACATATGGCTTTTATATATCCACCATACCTATATATCCACCATTCCTTTTTTTAAGAAAAAGGAATTCTGGAGTATTTATGTGTCAAAGTTCCTTATGACTCCAGAAAACTATATAGGTAAAAATTATATTTTATAATGTAAATTGTCCATATCAAAGATATGAGATCATAACCTTTATTACATAAAATTAATTGATAAGTTGATAGTCAAGTTATAACTTGACTATGAAAGTAGAGCAAATATTTCACACCATCTTGTCACCTATAAAACCAATATCTTTCTTGACAATTTTCTAATAAAATATTGAAATATTTAATAACATTAGGATATTTTAATTACCTTGTTATTTTCTCTCTTAATCAATTATATGCAATATATGCAAATCAAATGGTTTTGGGAAATAATAGGGATACTCTGCTAAATATAATTTGCGGTAAGCACTGACTGAGTTTTGTCTTTTATGCCTCGTTTTTAATTGTTTTACTTCAACACCTATTCTTACTTGTATTACTCAGTGGGGTCATGGCTATTTCATTAAAAAATACAATTCCTGTTTAACTTACATAGCTAATGAGAATACTTAAAAGTCTCAACATTCTTAAACACAGATTATTTGAGAATCAAAATAAAAATTAATGCCTTGATAAATTCTTCCTTATAGCATTCACTTCAGAATTAAGAGGGTGTTTTAACTTATGACATATCCCTATTAAAATTATTATATGCATTAGTTTTCTCATGTAAAACTAATAAAAAGGTAAAAAAGTAACCACTATTTGGAAGGCAAAATCATGAGAAGTGGATGTAAATGTTAAATACAGACAGAGGAAAATAGACATTAAGAAACACAATGAAACCCACAAAGTTTGGGCATAAAGAAAAAACTCCATATTAGACATACCAGGTTTCATGACAAAGAATTAAGGAATCATGGAAAATACAAATGTCTAATTTTCAACTAAGAATTTAGTTGTTGGGACCTTACCAATTTAGCTTTCTGAAAAGGAATGTCATGTTAGTCAAGCGTGAGACAGAGATTGTGCAAGTTAACATGGAAGTTAGTATGCTGACACAATGTCATGCAAAGTTGTACTTTTGGCTCAGCTTGCTAAAGGCCAGAGACAGAAAACGTGTATTAGTTTCTTTTTCAAAGCACCAAGCAAAGTCAAAAACCAAGTGCCAGAGTACAATACAATTTAAACATATAAAATTTCCAAAAATTACTGAAAATACCTCAAATAGTCTATATTAGAAATCCACTCCTCACTTTGAATTCAATTCAGCCATCAAGATTCATAATTATGAAAATCACACAAAAATGTGTGTAGATAGCAAGGTAAGTAGAAAAGCTTATCAAAAAGTCCATATTTAAGTAATATTTACAAATTCTATGTAGAAATAAATAACAATATATTTCATAAGTTATTCAGTAGAATTAGCAGAATTTCCCACCAATTTTTAAAATATATTATTAGTTACCAAAAATTTTGTGCAATGAAGAGTATCTTATTTGTGATCGATTAAAATAGCTAACAGAGGGCCCTCCCTGGTGGCGCAGCGGGTTAAAGCGCAGCACTGAGAATCTGAAGCCACTTCCGCATGAGTTCGATTCCTGCCTGTCCCAGAGGTGACCACATGGCGTGGCAGACCTCTCCTGACCCGCCTGCTGCTCCCCTCGGCAGTGTACTTCATTGATCTGCCTGTTCTGCTCCCCATTCTGTCTCTGGTGAAGCCTCTCACCACCCCTGAGCCTCTGGCCTGTACTGTACCCCAGTTCTATATGTACAAATAAATAAATCTTAAAAAAAAAAAAGGTTTTCTATTATAAAATAGCTAACAAAAGAAAGCCATGGAATTATGAGAATATAAATGAACATAATCATACTCATACTCTACAGGACAGAAATTTTACTTTAAGGCTTATCCCCAATATAAGTGTATAAGTAGTTCATCAAAAATCATATTCTAAGATATTCTGGATAACAGTATTTGTAATAATTATAAACTTTATATTAATCAAGCACCAACAAAGTAAGTAAACAACTTGTGGAAAGTAACCCAGCTGAATACTCTACTGCAATGAGAACAAATGCCACAGTATGAACAAGAAAAAAGAACATACATACTGGCTTTGTTCATTAAATAGATTTGTGAGATTCCACCTGTACAAAGTAATTTAAATTCCGCAGTAATTTCTTTTTCTGATCAAATACACATTTCATGGGAAGATATTTTTCAATGTGTCACTGGATACATATATCAAAGTTGAAATTTTCACAATGATATAAACTTTTTTTACTTAAATATCTTTAATACAACAGTAATTCTTGTTATGAAATCTATGTGCAATCATGATCCCAACAGAAAGGGAACATAATGGATATTTTCATTAATAACTAATAACACTTTCTCCATGTTGTTCTCCTTTATCTGGACCCAGGAAATCCACAACAAAATTCCAAAACCCAAGTTGATGATGGGTCATAGAACGAGTCTTGGAATCTCTTTGTAGAAGGCTGCCCTTCTATCTGAATCATGCATATAGGCTAAAACATTAAAAGGTTTTTTGAACTTCTGAAATTTGATAGCAAATTATGAAATAGTTTAATGATGTTTGATTTTGTTGTTATTGCTTATACTTTAATGCTAACTTGACCCAGTTTTGAGGCCTTTGCTAAAAGTTGAATAGTTTGCCATTATGAACAGAAGACTAAGTCCACATTCTGACCACTTACTTTATCAGGTTCTCATACACCAGGTCACCTAGCATCTGACCTATTCATCCAAGAACAATTATCAAAAATCAAGGAACAGTCATCATGACCCACAGAACTTATTCAAATTAACCAGTCTAGAAGAATCCCCGATAGCCTAGCTCACTCTACTCCTGTTGTAACTATGTAAGTTACCCATAGCTTACTAGATACAGAATGCTTTTATTTTGTCCCTTGGTGGAATGCCCTGTGTGACCCTGCCTGGCAGGCTTCTCTTGTTTGAAATTTTAAAGAGCAAAAAATTCTGCCTTTCATCTATCCCAGTATTGTTTCCCATCATCAAACCAACCTTAAATGTTATAAAACATGAATTCAATGCTATCTTAATTAAAATATATCTTAAGCTTCTTGCTATAAGACTTAGTCATTTAACATGCACAGATTTTAATACTTGTGTTCTTTTTCCTGAAGAATACCAAATATCCATTATGTACAGTGCTTTGTACAGTTACTGAAATACAAATTTGAATAACTTCAAGGATGGTTGAGTACACATGCTATTTAACTAGCAATTGGGTTTACCAAGCTCCTCAGGATCTGCATTTCAATGTGTTTTTGTTCTTGCCACATAATTATCTTTGCAGAAAATATAGCAAAGTGCCAAAATCTGCATTTCTTTGTGAAAAATAACCATTGAGTGAAAAATAAACTTCAATGAAATCTGAGAGCAGGTTAAATTGCACAATAAACCAATGACTTCACACAAATGCGATGTAGGAATAACTTGAAAGTCAGTTTAAATGCATTCACTTTCATGAAATCATGTTCTTAAAAAGCATCAACCATATACCTTCTAAATGATAAAAACTAATCACATAAAAGCATACATATATGTATATATATGTATAGTACATATAAATCTATATAGCTCACTTTTTTTCATCTTTTTGCTCCTGTCTTTGTCAATCTACCTTTATTTTCTCTTATGTAATACTAAGTTAAGCTATATTGGTTATTTACAGATACAGGATGACTATGAGCAATTAACTCAAATACTGGAAAAAAACAGCCCAACAATTCCATTATATACTCACACTAATACACTTTTCTCCATTTGTACTTTTTTTTTTTTAAGTAAAAAAAGCATGCCTGGGTCCATTTAATTCAGAATTTTGCAAGTTACTAATTCATGAATGTAAGTGGTAAGTATGCTTTACTTTCTATGTATTGGGGTTTTAGATTTTTTTTTTAAGATTTATTTATTTGTGCATACAGAACTAGGTACAGGCCAGAGATGCAGGGATGGTGAGAGGATTCACCAGAGACAGAGTGGGGAGCAGAACTGGCCGACTGATGAAGTACACTGCTGAGCGGAGCAGGGGGCAGGTCAGGAGAGGTCTGCTCTGGGTCACCTCTGGGGCAGGCGGGGATTGAACTCATGATGAAGTGGCTTTCGCTTCTTAGTGCTGTGCTTTAACCCACTACACCACCAGGGAGGGCCCTTAGATATTTTTATAAAGGGGCTAAAGGATAAAGTATACATACTGACATGAAAACATTTATGGTGTATGTAATATCCATTTGTATACACATCGATTTAGTTAAATCACTTTAACTGTAAATGTGAATAATCACGTAAAGATGCAGTGCAGTGGTTAAGGTCATGGACTCCGGAGCCCAACTGCTGGGTTTGCACTTCAGGTCCCCTCTTGACTTGTTCTGTGATTTTGGATGAGCACATCACCTGTTTTGACCCCAATTCAATCATCAACAAAACAAAGATAATAACAGCAACTACCATGTAGAGTTTTTGTGAAAGGTAACAGAAAGTGTTAAGTGATAGAAATGTGCTAGCACTAATAAAATACTACACATCACTATTATTTGATATTATAGAAGGAGTGGAATTGAGGAGAGTTGAGCTCTGGGGCTAAATTTCTACATGATCCTTAGTATCATGATTGTTTGGTGGAACTTGAGCTCTTAATGGATCAATTGTTGAGATTTCACAGTATTATGTTATATTTTCCTAAGTATAAACATAAATATACAAAAATCATGAATTTAATAAGTTCTATGCCATAGGAGATATTTTTGTGAGTAAATAATAGAATAAAAGAGGAGACTTCGCATCGACATTTGACATGCTACAACTAATGCAAAATAATCAATGTATCTTTTTAAAAAGTAAATTACTGATATGTCATTTACAAAATCCAAAATTAGATTTTCTTTAATAGGCTAGTTCACTAATAATGGACATTCTATGTTGTATATAATAAATTCAGCATAACACCTGATTTTGTACTTACTATTATTGGACTGTATAACAGTCAATTTGTATTAAGAGAAAAAAGGAAAAGATCATTTTAATAGCAGTTTCATCCCAAAGGTGAACTTTTGTGTAAGAGTTCAATAGTACAGATCATCAAAAGTACCTTTCTCTTTCCATATGGCCTTCAACCAGTTGTGTGGCAATAACCAAATATGTCTACAGAAATTACACTGTTGTAAACACCAGTTGAAAAATAATTATTAGCAAATTGTTGACTTTTAAGTGTGATTCCTTGTATTACTCACATCCTGAAGTTTATAACTGCTGTCATTTTGCTACAGATTGTTCTATATTTTATCAGTTTTAAAATAAGATACAGATGGTCTTTGTTCCATAAAATCTCTGATTTCTTTCTCCTTCACTGACCACATAGTCAATATACACCAATCACAAAGCTGAGGCTTAATATTTTCTTCAATTAGCCTGGAGAAATCACAAATCAAAGATTGATTTCTGGGTATGGCAAAGCTCAGAGATAAATGCTGTGGAGAGCAGATAGACATCTGTTTTAAGAATATTGCTAATGGCACATTAATGCATAATTTTCACCACTCATCTTTTATGGGTCAAAGTCTTACTAGGTTAATGTTTTTGTTGTTGTTACTGAAGTACAAGTTGCTTTTAATGAGACAGAGACATAAGTCTCAGGATTTACTCAGGTCAGATATAACCACTGCAATTATGGTTCTACTTCCTGACAGATCTCAAGCTGTTGGCAGTAAACTGGATCCAACTCTTCAGCGCATCTTAACTATACTGTAAACCAAGACAATTTTTTTTCTTGTTATTAGCTTTCATAAAAATATTTTTTTGTAGGTACGTTTTGGCCTTATGTAGAATATATTTAAGATTTTTGAAAGCTAGAATCTAAAAGGGTAGGAGGGAGCTGAAAAATCTTTAGATTTAAAAGGGTTCACTATTGAAGTTTCCCTGAAGAAATTAAGGGCAAAAAATAGATTTGAGCTTTGAGAATAGGTGAGGCAAGAATTAGGAAAAGGAAGACTCCATTGGGAAGGAGAGCCAGGAAAAGACTACAAAGGAAGGACATATGTGAGGAGATTGCAAATGAGACTTGCAGCTGTGGGAGTTTGATTTCAACTTAAAGCCACTGAAATTCTCATTTAATTTACCCTCAACAAAATTCTATTACACAGATAAGCTTTGTTTTGGTTTAGTTTCAATAATTCCTTTGTTTTGCTTCTCTATTCTATGTATGAGTGAAACCATCAAACCATCTGGTATTTGTCTTTCTCCCTCTGGCTTATTTCACTTAGCATAATCGCCTCCAATTTCATCCATGTTAACACAAATGGCAAGAGCTCATGTTTTTTTTTTTATAGCTGAAAAGCATTCCATCATATATAATATCTCCTCTTCTTAATCTAGTAATCTGTCATTGAATGCATAGGTCATAACATGGCAAATGGTGACTTGAGGCTTATATATGGGGAGAGCTGGGATGAGAACAAGATGGGGAAGATCCCCCTTAATATATCATAAAGGGATAGTCTCTGGTGGTAAGTGGGGCATGATGTCGTACATATTATGATGTATGAACATATTCCTCTGAATCATACACAGGGGAAACCAATGTTACCTCCCCTCCCCCGCCAAAAAAAACAATACCTTAGAAATAAGAGTAAAATATTCTAGTATAAGCTTGGTGACATATTCTTTGTATTAGAAATCAATGAAGTCCAAATTTTGCAACAGGTTAGGCAAGGAATAAAATAGCAGGCAGTGGTGGCAAAGAACAGCAGAAAACATTCCCCTCTAGATTATGGCAATGAACATGGATTGTATTCCAAAAACAGACAGGATTTATCATAACCTCTCCCTGGGGCACCAGTTAGGCTCATATAATTGATGTTCAGCATTAGTGTGAATAAAACATTAGGAGAATGATACCTGCGGTGCACGAGCCTGTAGTCACGAAGAAGCACAGAGGTATTTTGTGGATAAGGTTAGAATTTCCTTGAAGAAAGCATTATCTAGTTGAGATCTAACATACAAAAATAAAAGATTCAATTGAAGGCAAAGAAATGGCTTATACAAAATCCTAGACAGAAGAGAATTTTTCTTCTTCAAGAAATTAAATGACTTCCGATTTACTACGTTATAAAACGCATAGTATGTTGACAAGTGAAACAGAGGAATATGGAAAAAAAAGTCAGATCACAAAAACCCCTTTGATTTATGATGCAAAATTTGGACTTGACAACTTGACACTAAAGAAAATTGTAAGCCCATAAGTTATTTTAATTAGAGCAAATAAAATATCAGTATACAATGATTTAAAGTGCAGCACTTTGAAGCTGACTGCAGGCACTACAGCATGAGTTGGATCCCAGGCCCCAGAGATGACCCACATGGCACACCAGACCTCTCCTGACCTGCCTGCTGCTCAGCAGTGTACTTCATCAGTCGGCCTGTTCTACTCTCTGATGAATCCTCTAATCACCCCTACACCTCTGGCCTATACCCTAATTCTGTATGCATAAACAAATAAATCTCCTCTGGCCTCGCCTCTCTGCACAGGACACATGGCTAAGCACTCAAATCTGCTTGGCACCATTTCCCCTAGAGCACAGACAGAGTGAGGAGAACAGATTCACAGAGAAGTCCATGTTCAGGTGATTCCAAGTTATTTCTATGGCTAATGTGATTTCTTCTCCAGGTCTCTTTCTGAGGATACATTTCACCTGTGGCCTTAAACCTATGCCCGAAGGAAGGCCCTGAAAACTGGTAGGAAGAGGATGGCTGTGAAAATGATCAGACGTACAGATCAGAGTGTCTATATTTAAATGCAAAATGTTCATGATATTAAAGGATGGGGAATGAGGGTAGAAAAGAGGAAGAACATCTACTTTCACTTATACGTTCACCTGAGCTCCACAAATTTTAGGACTGCATGAAATTATTAATTTGTACTTGAAAAGATACTCTGTTTATGCTGCAGAGAAAATAATGAAGACACAAAAAACTTGTAACAAATATTTAATAATATGTTTAAAATTCAGAGAATTTTCTCAATTTTTCACAACTGGGTTGATAGTTTTAATAATCAAAACACAGAGAAAAGATAATTTACAGACAGATGACGTTTAGTTCATTTTAGAGAACAAGTTTAAAATACATGTGGGAATCAAATGGAACATTAGATTTTGTTATCTAAAGAGAAGTATGCTGGAGAAATAAATAGGGGGTTACTAGAAAGGGATATTAAATGAAGCCCTTGGAGTAGATGTGATCAACTGAAGTGTGATAGTGAGATGGGAACAGAGTTGAGAATAACAGAATAGTGAGAACAGACAATACCTGGGCCTCCCTGGCGACCGAGGGATTCAGTCTCAGTGCTACCACTGCTGTGGAGTGAGTTCAATCCCTAGCCAGGGAGCTAACCCATCTGGTACAGCAAACCTCTCCTTTCTCACCTGCTTCTCTCCTCATCAGTAGATTTCAGTAGGTCTGCCTGTTCTCCTCACTCTGTCTCTGCTGATTCCTCTCAACCCCTGCATTTCTGGTCTATATCCCAGTTCTTCTAGGAAAAATAAAAGCCAACATCTATGGAATAAGAACTTGAAGAACTCTTCATTAATAAATGTATCCAGAAACAGAGAGGAAGATTCATAAAACAGAGTAAATAAAATGAATACTATATATCAATTCATAAAATGGATCAATAAGATTTAGTACAGGTTTTCCTTTGTCAACACCACCCACTAATCCTGAAGATATCGGCGGCCTGAAAAGACAGTCAACAATTAAACAAATCATTAATGTAATACTGGAGACAGCATAAGTACCCCACCACCCACCAGTGATACTCTAAATGATTCCTGTTAAGGAAATCATGCAAATTTATGTTATTTGGTTATTACAACTGAAATTAAAATTAATTGATTATACTATTATATGTTGCTTATATTTGTGTTAAAATTACTTAAATTATGTATTTTTATTGTGTATGATGTTATACAGTATGTTGAGAATATAGTCATAATTTCATTTAATTTTCATGAAAAGTGTACAAAATAGCTACTATTATCCATCTTTTACAAAAAGTAAACTGGAGTTTAGGGAAATGACATAACTTGGCCATGTTCACAGAGCTCAGTAACTTGGTTAATTAGTATCAAACATCTTAACACTATATATATATTTTTGATCTTAGGAAAGTGTAGTTAAAGTTACTCTTAGCAACTGACTTAAGTTTGAGTGACCTTTCTTGACTTTCCAAACAAAAAGTAAATCTGGGATATTCACATACTGGCTTTGGTATCATATGTTCACTACTGAAAAATTAACAAAATCAACTTTGAATTAGCTACTTCTTCTGCTACATAATAAATGACTTGAATGTAATCAGTTTTAATTTGAGCATTTAAATACTAATTTATCTTGTTATAATAGCCAAGGAAATCTTGGCACCTGTATTATTCAAGTTATTAGCTTGAAAAAAATTAACAAAAATGCAATTTGAACATATGAAAATTCCTAGAGAGCATTTAAAATTCAGTTTTTTAATTAAATCATATATAATATAAAATGACTGATTTTAAAATAATTGCAATGATAAATTCTAACTAAAGTAACATAAACAAAACATGCAAAGCAAAAGAATTTTAACTTATCCATTGATTTCTCCCACACAAAATAATATTCCTAGGTATTCAAAACATATTTTCACCATTCAACAATACACCTAAATTTATTTGTATACTAACTTTTTTTTTTGTATGCTATTTTTTCCTTGAGTATAAAATTATTCCTAATTGGGTAGCCCTAGCTGCAGAGATAAGACATTTGTTATTTACTATAATAATATTTAAACATGTCTTCATATACTATATTAAATGTAAGTTGAGATATCTTCGTGGATTGTAGTTAACTATATTATGAGGTAGATCATGACATAAAATTGAGTACCAACACTGAGAAGTGATAGACAATAACAATAGATAAATATATTCTAAGAAAAAGTTAAGCAAGGAATAAAACATGTAAAAGAGAGAAGGAAATATTAACTTTGAGAAAATCATTTTAATAAAGACATTCTGTTTCACTTATAAATACATTAAATACTGTATTCTTTTCTTAATGTATAGGCACATATGTTATAGATACAAAAACAGCAAAAGAGGGAAAGATATTCCCGAGAGATAGACAAACAGGTAAATCTATCATATCTTTAATACTGAGTTCAATAAACATTAAGTTTTCTCTGCCTATACTCTATCTTTCCATAACCATTATCGTCAACAATAAAATTTTATTGAGTCGGAGCTGCCCAGAGCATGAATACGCTCTTCAAGGACATAGATATAACTTTAATTTTTGTACACTCTAAGAGTTTCCAATGGGTGAATTACTTTTTTAACATATTAAGATTATATATTCCTTTTTGTGATATATCACTGCTTTTACTGACAATTTTTTTATAAACTGTCAGATTGTAAGATTCATTAAAATGTATAATGAGGGGAAAGCAGTCAAATTACTCTTACCAAGTTGTCAACAAATTGCCTTTGCTTCAAAATTATGTGGTCTTTGATAACATGGTTTCATCTTCCATCTACATGTACATTGTTTCTAGCACTTTAATCACTGACCCATATACCTCAGAATGCCCTTTCCACTAATCATTCCCTCAAAAATTACTTGAGATTACTCCTTTGTAACCCAGTTTTTTTTGTGTGCCTAGAGTACAGAACTGAATAGCATAGTTCCTGATCCCATTTCACAATGGAGAAAAATTAAAAGTCAGTGTTTACAATGTGTTTTGTTAACTGCTTTTATAAATGTATGCCTAAGTGCTATGAAAATAGTGAATGGCCTTTTCAATAAGTATATCAACTGTAGGAAAGATGTTGGGTACTCTTGAGCTGTGTCCAAAAAAACCATAGAAAGCAACAGAGTAAAAGTGCTCCATGCTAGAAAATAGCATATGGCACTGACTTAGTTTCAGGAGTCCAAAAACAGGAAATTTATTGGTATAGTTTGCATGAAGATTGCCTATGGTGAAGTAACAGGAGATAGAAATATAAAAATAGGCCAGAGCCTTGTATTGAAAGCTAAGATTATACATTATACTATAGAAGAATCTTTTGGACTTGCATATAGCATCTTGACATTGCTAATGGAGGGGTGAGTAAGAGGGTTCCCAGAAGGTAAACTATATATTGGGATTTACAGATGACAAGGCTATGGATGTTCAATAATGGTGAAAAGCATCTGTGTTCTAATAACTGATGGCCAGTTTCTTTGAAATACTAAGGTATCAGTGGCCAGTTAGTGTTAGTAGGATACTCAGCTGTGGATCTTAAAGAAAGATAGAAATAGACATGATGAAAGCAATACTATATACATGCAGAGTTTGGTTAAAGTTACTCAGGGAGGACGCTAGCTGGTGGCACAATGGGTTAAAGCACAGCATTACGAAGTTAGCCACAGCCTCTGCAGCATGAGTTTGATCCCCTGCAGGGTGTAGCCTCTTAGCACAGCAAGACTTCTGTCTCTCTGCTGCTCCCCTCAGCAGTGTACTTGGTCAGTTGACCTGTTCTGTTCCCCACTCTGTCTCTGGTGAATCCTCTCACCACTCCTGCACCTGTGACCTGCACCCCAGTTCTGTATGCATAAATAATCTTCAAAAAATAGTTACTTAGGGAAAACTGGAAGGAGTATGAACAGAATACAAAAGTAGTCAAATTATTTTACTCACTGGAGAAACTTCACTTTGTGAAACATGAAATTTTAGATATTTCAATGACAGAAACTCATTTATTTTTCAAATAAAATCATTCACATATACATGCTAACCCATTTACTGTGATTATTTCTAGTAAGCATGATTTTATATGATTTTCCATCTAATCTTCATACCATATTCAGAGACATAGCCATCTTGAGACCAACACAGTTAAACAGGGTTCCGCAAATGCCAAAAAATAAAATAATTGTAGAGCAGTGAATTCATGTACTTATATAATTCTTTTCAGTTTGCAGAAAAAAAAAAGGACATTTTAACTGCAATTGGTGAAGACCACTGCCTTTATTAACCTTCGTCTCTTGGTAAGTGACATGACTTCAGGCATTCTGGAGACATGGTAGAGGAAACTGAACAGGAGATAACATTTATTTAGCATTTACTGGGAAATATTTATGTGATTCACAGTCATTTTTGAATCTGCCAAAAAAAAAAAAAAAAATAGGGAAGGCCCTCCCTGGTGGCGCAGCGGGTTAAAGCACAGCACTGAGAATCTAAAGCCGCTTCTGCATGAGTTCGATTCCCGCCTGTCCCGGAGGTGACCACATGGTGTGGCAGACCTCTCCTGACCCACCCGCTGCTCCCCTCAGCCGTGTACTTCATGGATCTGCCTGTTCTGTTCCCCACTCTGTCTCTGGTGAGGTCTCTCGCCACCCCTGAGCCTCTGGCCTGTACCCCAGTTCTGTATGCACAAATAAATAAATCTTAAAAAAAAAAAATAGGGAAAGAAGTATTATAGACAGCATAGGGCATCTAGTTAGAGAACTATCATGACAACTTCTGAATTTCTGTGATGTTTTGGGTTTTGATCAATATTTTTAACTGTAATATTAAATTTTAATTTATATATATACTTGTGTACTTACATATATATATATAACTTGGCATACTTTTTAAAAATGAACTTAAGTCCAAGATTCACCATCTACAAAGCCCAGCCACTTTCTAATAATGTCCTAGTCACCACCACAGAGAAAGTAAAGGAGTCTGAAATATTATTTTAATAGTTACTACACTATTGTTGAAAAAAGTTATTAAGTACCATTCAAAAATGTTTTTAAGGATTATTTATGGATGTTTCACAACTATTCTAATCATTTAAGTGGTTTCTTAAATGATTTTTAATCCACTAAATACTACTTTGATTGGTAACATTTATTTCAAAGGTGTCATTTTCACATTAAAAAAAACATGGATTTTGGAATACTGTCATCTACATATCATTGATTTAAAGGCATATTGGTCTGTTATACCCTATTTGGATAGTATTATTTATTGCCTTGGCAAACTGTAGAGTTTAATAAAACAGTATACATTCTCCTTATTTTATTGTTTCATGGCAAAAAGTGCACTGAACCAAAGTCCTTGAAAAAAATAAATTATTGCCAAGGCTTAATGTGGCTGTTAGTAAAGAAACCTTGGGTTTTTATTTCATTCAGCAAAGATACTACACTGACCTATCACATTATAGCTATACCTAAGAATAGGTGTTTTTAAAGGATAAAAGGGCCAAAAACACCATAGAATCACTGTTCTAATATATTAAATGTAATCCTTGAAGGTTCTGATATTTAGAAATGAGGTACTGATAAAAGAGAAAAAGTCCATTTTCCTAAATGTCAATTGTGCAGTTTGTGCTGTATGCAAGCATCTCAAAACTGCAAACTACTCCCTAGCAGACAATATGAGAAACTTTACCTTCCTATCTGAATGAGAAGAGTGGATTTCAGAAAACTAATCATTCTCCATAATGTTAAATGAATTTGATATATATAGAATTTCTTTGAAGTAATTTTATCCTAATTTATCAAGGTTAATATTTTAAACTGCCTATTTTAGAGCTTTTAGGCTTCTTTGAGTCTAGTAAGGGACTCTATAATCAAAAATAATTAAATGGATTAAATGTTTATATTATTTAAATCTAGAAATGTGTCAGACTATTTTCACACAAAATTTTCTAGCTCTGAAACTAAGTATAAATGTTTAATTCTTTTGGGGGATAAAAAAAACAAAAGCAAGAAAAATTCCCCTAAAGTTCTGAGGTAAATGTAAATGTAATAGGCAATTGCCTGTACTTCATACTATTTTTATGTACACTCTTCTCTACCCTCTTATCAATTTTTACTGAAGTCACAAATTGGACACTCATGAAAGTGCACATCTCCACCTGTAGTTGATCATAATCAGAAATCTAGACATTTGCACAAATTACAATACCAGTAGGCTGGGTTTAAAAATCTGATTAGGCAACTACATGGTGCAGCAGACCTCTCCTGACCCGCAGGCTGCTCCCCTCAGCAGTGTACTTCATCCATCTGCCTGTTCTGTGCCCCACTCTGTCTCTGGTGAAATGTCTTTGCACCTCTGGCCTGTACCCCAGTTCTGTATACACACATAGATAAATCTTTAAAAAATAAAAATCTGATTAGTCATATTACACCTGATTTTTGTTCTAAATATATTATATAAAATACTAAATAACGGCCCTTTTAAATAATCTAACTATATAGGTTACTTGCATACAATATCTTATCTTGCTTTCCACCTATTCTAACTTAATATGTCAGAAAACAATAGTTTTATTTTTTTTGTAACTGAAACTCAGTGCTAATTCTTGGACAAAATAATTTAGTCTTTCATAAAAAACGTACTTATGTTTTATTTTTTAAGATTTATTTATGCATATAAGAACTGGGGTGTAGGCAAGTGGTTCAGGGTATGAGAGAATTTACCAGAGACAATAGGGAGTAGAACAGGCAAATCTACTGAAATACACTGCTGAGCAGAGCAGAGGGCAGAACAGGAGAGGTCTGCTGCGCTATTTTGGTCAGTTCCTAGTCTGGGACTGAACTTGTGTCATAGTGGTGATATCTTTTTTTTTTATTATTATTACAAAAGTTTATTTTTACATCATTTTGTACATTTTTTTTCCCCATCTCGATTGTAATCCCCGCGGGTTTCCCATCACCAAATCACCCATGTGCCATCATCACCATAATCCCGTGCATTTCTCTCCCCCCCACAGTGGTGATATCTTAATAACACTGAAACTTTAACCCCAGCACCACAGGGAGGCCCTAAATTATATTTTAACTTCAGGTTGTAAATTTACTGCTTAAATTTGTTTCTTTACTGAAATAAATCTTGAAAATTATACTACAATTTTTCTTACAGAGCAATTAGAATTATTTTTAACTAGGTGATTGATTTTATGCTTACAGTAAACAAGAAACTGCCTGAAGCTTTAGGTGAAGTTCTCTCCTTTAAGGGAAAAAAAAAAAAATCAATCATTGGTTAGAGGATAGATTCCCTAATAAGTACATATGCTTTATATGACCTGACAGATTTTTTTGGTTTCCTGGATATTCTTCCTAATGGTAAAAAAGAAAATAAAAGAAATATTTTTCAAAGGTTTTATCTTGATCTTTGTAGAAAGATAATAACTCAGCATTGCACAAAGGATGAACTAAATTGGCACCCTGCCATTTTAATACACCACTATATTAGCCTGACCCTATTTGTACAGTTTGATTGGAACATTGTTCATGTGTTCTTTCAAATAGCTCAGAATAAATGACTGTGCTTTGCAACAGTCATTATAAGACAACTTAACTATTGCTTACAGGTATTCACTTGTTGAAAGAAAAAGGGAGATTATCCAGAACTAATAAGGTGGCAATGAGATTCAGTAGATCAGATAAAAGGAAATTAGGAAATTAAAAAAAAGTGAAATAGAAAAGAAAAAAAAATGTGAGGGAATTAACAAATGGTCTTCCTGTTTAATGAGTTAAGACTGATTTACAAAGAAAATAATTTCTTACTTTAGAATATAAAACTTAATGGCTATAAATAAACAATTGTTAGTATTAGTGTGATAGCCTGAAAAAATGTTTTTATTAAAATAGATTTATCACACTTTATATTGAATATATATGGTATCTTTAAAAAACATTTTCCACTTGGCTTGTGGTTTCCAAGTCAATGAAAATGGATATAACACTTAAATTAAGAAACTGCTGAAATAAAAAGTAAATAATGATAAATTGAAGCAAAATATGTCTTACTTAGTTCCCTCATCTAATATCTACCTGTAAATAGATACATGACTTTTGCATGTAAATTATATACATATAACATGTCATAGTTAAATTACATTAGTACTTGTCATATATATTTGGATAAGGTACTCATTGACTTTAAGCTTGATTCATCCATTAATTTACTCTGCAAGAAATTAAATTTAAGGTAGATAACTTGATTTCTATATCAATTTCTTAAAAACAAATTTTAAAACATCATAACCTTGTATAGATAATGATGGATGTGAAAGTTGACAGAGATTCATATTTGAGAGATTAACTGAGATTAGCCACTTTGTTCAAATCCAGAATAATCTGGTATATTATAGACTGCAATTGATTTTCTAATTGAATTAATTGTTAAGGTTTTTTGAAAAAAGGTTCAAATAAATTCAGTGTCTTTTTTCTTTTTTACATACCAATATGAAGATCAAAGTGAACTGTAACAAGTTGACAGTTTTTCTTCACTATAGAACTAAATACAAATCCATTAAGTGATATAACCAAAAAGTCAAAAGAATTTCTGAAAACAGGGTTTTGTTCATCTTTACATATGGAGTGAAGCAGAAAATTCTTATTTCCCTGAATTTAATCAAATGACTATCAAAATAGTCATCACATCTGAAGATTGTCAAGATTAACACTGTAGAGCCCTCGCTGGTGGTGAAAGCATTATGGGTTAGAGTATTATGAAACTATCCAAGGACACTGCTACACGAGTTCAATCCCCAGCCAGGGAGGTAACTCACATGGCGTAGCAGACCTCTCCAGGACTGCCCACTGCTCCACTCAGCAGTATATTTTGGTCAGTCTGCCTGTTCTATTCCCCATTCTCACCCTACCCTGCACCTCTTGGCCTATACCCAAGTTCTTGTATGCATAAATACATAAACCTAAAAAAAGTCTCTCCTAACCACACATCATGGGTTAGTCCCATTTAAAAAAGAAAGAAAGAAAGAAAGAAAGAAAGAAAGAAAGAAAGAAAGAAAGAAAGAAAGAAAGAAAGAAAGAAAGAAAGAAAGAAAGAAAG
>NW_004567111.1:28932742-29002691 GCF_000260355.1 Condylura cristata
AAGGAAGGAAGAAAGAAAGAAAGACTAATAACCCTTATCATCCTTCCTGGCTATCTCTTCATAGCCCAGTTTTAATAAGAATCCCACTGAGTCAGTTTGGAAGACCATTCCACTGCTCCCCATACACACTTATACATTATGACTTGGCCAGCCTTCAGCAGGAAATCTGGTTGGTCATTTTAACAAGAAATACCCCTGCTCAATACCTCAGTCAAGTCTTTCTAATTATTTTAATATGTATCCAATAAGATTCTAATTTAATCAATTAAAAAATGATTTTTTATTTCAACTTATTGTACTTCCACCTGCATATAATTCAGTGTTAAAAGAGAAAATGTTTAATTAAAACAAGAGTTTATTTTAAAAAATGACATATAATTAAGACAGCAACCCGCAGTTTCTACATTCTCTTTCTCTCTTCATTTTTCTCTCTCACTTGAAATGGAAATAAAACTATGTAAGATTTAACATTTGAAACAAATAATTTTTATACTTTTCATTTCAATTGAAATAACAACATAAAAATAACCATAATCAATGTGTTTTAAATTCATCCTACGCATAATAGTCCTGAGTGTTTTAAAGCAAATTAGCTAGCAAAATCTTTGCACTAAGAAGTCGTTGCATTTTTCTTATTGGTGTTATTTTTAAAATTTACAGGTGGAATAATTTTGATTAGAAAATATTACTACCTACTCTTATTTAAAAGTGTAAAAAGGGCCCTCCCTGGTAGCGCAGCGGGTTAAAGCGCTGCACTGAGAAGCTAAAGCCACTTCCGCATAAGTTCGATTCCCGCCTGCCCCGGAGGTGACCACATGGCGTGGCAGACCTCTCCTGACCCGCCCACTGCTCCCCTCAGCAGTGTACCTCGTCGATCTGCCTGTTCTGCTCCCCACTCTGTCTCTGGTGAAGCCTCTCACCGACCCTGCATCTCTGGCCTATACCCCAGTTCTGTTTGTACAAATAAATTAAAAAAAGAAAAAGAAAAAAAGAAAAGTGTAAAAAGAAAAAAATTGGGTTGATATGAATGCCGGGCTACTATTTCAATCATTTTACTTACAGTTGGAAGAGAAAATTAAAAATGTCCTCACAAATCCTGGATAAAAATATCTTTTTTTTATGCTACTTTCTATCTTTAAATTTTGTACCTGAAAAGAAAGGCTATCTGGTATTAAAGAAGTCACTACACTATGTCTGATTTAAAAAATTTTACTTATAATAAACTATAGAAAAAAACTATTTTTATTAAAAATCATATCAGAACAAAGGGATTTTTCTAGACATGTTAAAAGTTTAGAATATGGTTAGCAAAATTCATATTGTTGACAGGAAGAATAGGGAATTGCACTGTTACAAAACCACAGTGGGCTACATTAAAAGGCACTTGAGAAACCAACGTTTGTAATGGTGCTTTGATTACCATTGTAATGGTGCTTTGTAATTCAGGTGCACTATAACTACACCTGAAGAGGAAGATCCTCTTCCAAAATACCAACAATGCAAAACCATGTTACCGCAATAAGAAAAAATGAATATATACATCTATATGCATATATTCTAACTTAACAGAAATACCTAAACTATTATCAACCTACCATGAAAATACCACCTTTACACATGATTACTTGTCACAGTGTTTTAAGTAGGTGCTCAATGAAAAGGCGACTCCACTACAGCTGCCATATGTGGTCTATACTGGTCAGTACATTGAAATCTGTTCATGCATAGATTCAGCATATAAAAATAACTTTCACTGTAAAACAAGCAGTGATTAGCATATAACAACTCTGTGGCCCATTTTCTTTTTATAATGCAACAGATTAACTATTAGGAATAAAATCAACTTATTAAAAAAATGGAAAATTTAGAATTATTATTTCTCTGCATGTAATTCAAACCTAACAATTAAAAATCTGTAAGCAAACCACATTCAAAACTACTATAATATATTCATTGATTTGGGAATTCTCTTTGGTAGGAGAGAATGTGTGTGTGTGTGTCATGTGTATGTGTATGACACTGTGTACACGTGAATATTGCAAGTGTGTATTATGTATGTACCTGAGTGTGGTGTATATTTTTAAAGATTTATTTATTCATACAGATCTGGGGTACAGGTCACAGGTGTAGGGGTGATGAGAGGATTCATCAGAGAGTGGGGAGCAGAACAGGCAGATTGAAGATGTACCCTACTGAGGGGAGCAGTGCGTGAGACTGGAGAGGTCTGCTGCTGTGTAGGTCACCTCCAGGGCAGGGATCGAACTCACACTGAAGTGTCTGTAGCTAGCTTGCAGTGCTAAATGTTAGCCATTGACGCCACCAGAGAGGGCTGTCATGTATTTTAAGAAACCATTTTGTGGTCAGCCCTAATTTTTGCCGACTCAAATGAGAACAAGTCAGGATGTGAGGACGATCTGCCGCGACATCTACCACCCATTGATTGCCAGGGTTGAGTCGGCGGACATGGCTGGCTAGGCAGTTGCTCCTCTGTGCCCCCTGCTCCCTTCCTAAGATGCACCCTGGTCTAAGAGGGCTGACTTCGAGAGGGACTGTTCCTCTGTCAAGGGTTTATCAGCTATAGCACTCCCAAACAAGCTCTCCAATCAGAACAAATTTAATGACAGGTATACTAGTTATTCATCAGAAATAAGGTCTAGAGAAATACTAAGAACTCTATCTTTAGAAACATGTAATGCTACAATAGAGTAATAAATGACATCACGACGCCACCTAAAATATATTCTTAAACTCAGTCATAAAACTAGATAACAAACCTATTATGAGTACTTACTTGATTAGGAAAGAACTAAAATGCCTCAACTAATAATCCAAGTTATACTATACCACTTGAACCACTCAAGTCTTCTCTGTACAATATGCCCCATCCATAGCATCTTAATGACTGGCAACCAGTTTCAGCTTCTAAGATGAAATAACAGCAACCACACCTTTCTTCACCCATAAATGCAAAATAGCACACAGACCACACAGCTGGCATCAATTAACTTTAATTAAAAATATTATAGTTGATTTAGTATTAGAGCTTTCATTCCCAACCCTTCCGTTCAGCACTTTGTCACTCATCCAATTTCATTTATGCCAATTGAACACTAGCATAAAAAGGCTTAGGCAAAATGCATTCTGATAAAATACAAACAAAAAATTAAAAATTCACTCCCCCTTTTTGTCCTGTTTCAATTTTCATTGGAGTATAGCCAAATTGAAACCACTGAAAATATTAACGATGTTTTGAGATATTTTTTTGATACACAGCTTAAACTGACTAGATGCAAAGCAGCTACACTATGTCTATGAAAAAGCACTGCAAAAGAATAGTAGTTATTCAATAGCAAGATAATTAGAAGCAAATGGGAAATTATCTTAAAATATGAAACAGTACTGTTTCATTTGATGGCCTATTTTAACATGAACTGTGCGCTTAGTTTGCCAAAGACCCTTCTGAAAGAGTACATTAAAAATGTACACACCTGCTTGGAGCTAATTATAGCATTAACTACCTGAATTGCAAATAGTAATAAGCAACGATAAGTACAAGGAAGTATTTGAGCCAATAGCTAGATATGCATTTTTCCAGGAGTATTTAACATGATGATTTTAAAAATTTAAGCCAGATATACTTGCAAAAGCACAGTTAAAAAAAACTCTAGTTGATGAATTTCAAAGATCATTTTAGTTAAAAGTTCTTTTCTTAAAGAAAAATACCGCGATGGTTTCACTCATAGCAGGAGTATAAAAGACTAGGGGGATAAATGAACAATAATGAACAACTACGTACCAAAGATAATTTATGAGGGTGGAGTGGAGGATGGGAGAGGGAGGAAGTGCACAGGACTATGGTGATGGCACACAGGTGATCTGGTGATGGGAAGCCCATGGGGATTACAACTGAGATGGAAAAAGGCACAAAATGATGTAAAAATAAACTGTTAATGGCCCTCCCTGCTGGCACAGCAGGTTAAAGCACAGCACTAAGAAGCCTAAGCCACTTCAGCATGAGTCTATCCCCACCTGTCCCGGAGGTGACCCACATTGTGCGGCAAACCTCTCCTGACCCTCCAGCTGCTCCCCTCAGCAGTGTACTTCATCAGTTGGCCTGTTCTGCTCCCCATTGTCTCTGGTGAATTCTCTCACTGTCCCTGCACCTCTGGCCTGTATCCCAGTTCTGTAATGTATAAATAAATAAATCTTTAAAAAAATAAAAATAAATAAACTTAATAATTAAATTTTTTTTAAAGTTCTTTTCATAAAAAACAGAATTTAGCTATTATGTAGTCTGAATCTAAATGTCATTGTATAGATAACAAATATGCTAAAATAGTATAGTGTATACATAATATACACACTTGTATTTATATATATATATAAATTTACCTGTACTTACACAGACTAAGTATAAAAAATAAAATTATTATTTTCTAAGTGTACAATAAAGTGTCTGGGCTTAATTCTTTTTTTATTGTTGTTGTTGTTGTTCTTGTTTTTATTTTTAAGGTAACATTGATTACAGTGCTATATATGATTTGGGGAGATAGGTTCATACCTTACCACACCCACTCCCAAAACACCCACAGTCATTTATGATAGACCATTCATTTCCTTTGTCCCTTTGGTCCCATTCCCAGTCTCTATGCCCTGTTAGTAGCCTCAACTCTGCAGTTATTTGCCATTTTCAAACCCCAAATCTGTAATATGGCTTTATATTTTTGTTCTAAGAAAACATTTAGGTCACCACTGCAACTTTACTCCCTTCACATTCCCATCTCTACCTGCACACAATCTTTGTTTTAGTCACACATTGTTATTTTAATTCCTTTTCTATTTCCACCTCTCCTTTGCCTCTGGCCACTGACTATGACATTTTCTTTCTTTGAATATGTTCCCTGAGCCTAAAACATTCACCCCCACCTTACCCTTGCACCTGGAAAGGCTCTCCCAGTCTCACCAAGCAAGTGTCACTGCCCAATTTATATATATGCTCCAGATAGTATTTGCCACCTTTAGCAAAGGTTATTTTAATTGTCCATTAGTCTAACACCTTACTAATTACAGGTTCTATAGGTTAAGGAGCCCTGTCTGTCTTATCTAATATTCCATTCCTAGCCCTGACCTATAGTAGAAATCAAACGCATATACTAATCAAGTGAATGAATGATAAGATCTGGAAAAACTAAAGCACTAACTGAGAGAAAAATGATATTTGGATTTTTACGATTGAGTAAAAATCTTTATGGAGTAAGAATAAGTGAGGAACAGAATAAGTATTTTTTTCCTATTGTCCTCTGAGAATGTTATTTCACCTTCATGTGATGAGACAAAATGAGGATAATGAAAATACTACCAATCTCATAGGGTTTTCATAAATTCAAATTAATTAACACATGAAGGCATTTAAAAAATGCCTGACATTTCCTAAATGCTTTATTAGTGATATGTTTTGTAAAATAAAAATCACATCAGGTCAGTTAAAAAGGCAAAGAAGACTTTATCCAAGATTACTGCAATAGAGGAAAGAGATTATTTTAATAGAGCTTGAGACTGAACTCAACTCCATTGGAACAAAAGGCAAAAGTATTTTTAAATACTCTGGTGCACTAGTGAAATAGTACTGGAGGTTAGTACAGGTCAAATATGATAAGGTCATCTTTGTTTGCTAATTAGCACATATAAAAGTTAGGCTTCTATCCTTCCACAGAGAATAGAAGGAAAAAAGTACCATTTTTCCTGATGATTACATTTCAAAAGGATTCCTCCCAGATCCTTATAAAAGGATTAATTATGGAAGGGATGCGCAAGATTTATATCACAAAGGGGAAGAGAAAGAATTTATGATTGCAAGTATTTTTTTTTGCAAGTATTTTTATATTAAATGTTATAAGAAAAAGGAGGTCAGAACGAAACCTGTTTCTAATTCAGTTATGTTTTAGGCAATACTTCAAGGCAATTTTGGTTTGTATCAACTTACTATTAAATAGCAGGGATTAAGGTAAACTTATTTCACTATCTTTTTTAAAGATTTATTTATGCATACAGAGCTGGGGTATAGGCCAGAGATGCAGGGGCGGTGAGAGGATTCACCAGAGGCATAATGTGGAACAGAACAGGCCGACTGAGGACGTACACTTCTGAGGGGAGCAGTGGGCTGGTCAGAAGAGGTCGGCCTCGCCAAATGGGTCACCTCTGGGGCAGGGATTGAACTCGTCTGAAGTGGGTTTAGCTTCTCAAGTGCTGTGATTAACCTGCTGTGCTACCAGGGAGGGCCCTATTTTAATATTTTTAAAACATTCCATTTTTATTTCCAATAATATGTCTTACATATTATTGTCAACAAAGATTGTCCAATCTTCCAATAATATGTTTTACATATTATTGTCACCAAAGATTGTCAACAGTTTTTAAATAAAATGCTATTAGATGCCACCAGAGTCTTTGTAGCTCCACAAAATATGTTGGCAAGTCAGAATTGGAGTTAATTCTGTAATGAGCTATCTCTACAGACAGTGGCAAATACAAGAAAAGAGTACCAATGCATTAATTAATAAATGATAGACCACATCATATAAATGCACATAGCTTAACTCCAGGCTAGAAATTATAGACTATTAATCTGCAAGCCAGATTATTCAGATCATTATAAAATAGATACTTGCTAGGGAAGCATGTATCTGTTTCAAAAAGTTGACTATTTGAAAAAAAACTGTCTGAGAAGTTATTAATCATCTTCAACTCACCATATTTTAATTATCAACACATCAAACCATTCAATGTTTCCAATTTTTGCTAAGAATGCCATAAATCTCATGTCATAACACAGGCAACTGTGTTATGTGTTAATCAGAAGGTAATAGGCTAAAATATGACACCTGCTGATTAAATTTTCTGAAGTAATTCCACCCTTCAAAAGCAGCTTTTGTGTAATATTCATATTTAAAGAAGCAAACATGACTGAACTAATATAGTATATTCAGCTACCACTGCAGTGAATACCTCCTAATTATCTTAATGGCTCCTTAATAGGTCACTAATTGCAGAAGAGAAGAACAGAGGAAATTCAGGCATGACTGAACAGCACAGACTATTCTGGATTAACTGTACCTAAAGAGAATAACAATGATGTGATAGTATCAGTCACTGACGACAGGGATTTTGAACACTACATCCCTTATATATGTGTTATCCCTTCACTTCTCAATTTTTTTATGTATAGAATAAAAGCACCACTGCTGTGTTGTCAATGTATGCATAAATTCCCAATTTACAATACTGACTCTACTCTGACTTATTACTTCCCTTTACTTCCAAGCTCATGCATTTAATCTCACCAGAAACATCTGCAATTAAATTTTCTTTTCTTTTCAGTGAACTGAAATATAAAAGTTATATTTTACTCTTTTTGCTGTATTTTTCATCTCACATACAGGAACCTACACCACACATCTATATTTTTATTATTTTAGATCTCAATATCCTATCAGATAAGAAAAAGCCCCCAGCTCATCTGTCCTGCTCTTTTCCACAGTCAATTAGAACTGAGATCAAATAGAAAAAGAACATACAAAAAAGTTAAAGATGTTAAGCTTACAAATATTTTAATGAAGGTAGACATGCTCCTAATTTGTGATCATTTCAACACTCTCTGCAATAACACTAACTTCCCCCATCAAGTGTACCCATATGCTAAAACTATAATACATTACAAATAATACAATTTCAATTGTTATGTTAACTGATATAAGCACTGAATGAAATATACATGTGTGAACTTATTTTTAATCACTTTTAACTAAAAAATGTGTCTATTGAATAGTTAAATGTATAAAATGTCAACCTTATAGGCTTATAGGAAACTCACACTGTCAGTTTTCCAAAAATATTTGTTGAGTACCTTTGTTACAGTAAGTGAAATAGGATATTTACTACTTCATAAGACCTATAATTTTGTGAAGAAGATACATAAATGACTTTAAGTATGTTGAGGGACTGTCTAGTAAAGTTTCATGAGAGTCAAAGGTTTCTGGTAAAAAGTAAGTTTAAGCAAAGATTTATAAGATTATTAACAACTGATTCACTGAATGTGTCCATGTCAAATTTCTACTAAGTTGTACACACAGTCATTTGATGAATCTGGTCTTCAGAAGAGACCACTGGATGGGAATGACAAATTATTAATCGTATTTAAATATTCATCTATAACAGAATATAATTGGAAAGAGAGATGTGAACAAAATAAAAATTGTCATTACATATATAATATATAATAACATTTTGAGATATCATTATAAGGCAAGTTAAGAATGTCTTGAAATTAGTGCTAGATAATTTTGGTCTGTTCAATTCTGAAAATATACATATAAAAGTTATCTTTCTGTATTCCTTAATTATTTTAGCTTTTACCTCTCTTTTGCCTTTGAATATAACAAGAGTTTTTGTTCAATAAACCACCTCAGTATTATTCAGCCCAAGGGCCACAGCTTGATACGGATAGTCTATATAATGACCTCGAAGGTTACATGCGATCTTTAACCATTATGTATTAATCCATCTTCTCCTATTCTGGTTGCCTTTAAATTGCACTGACCTCCTTCCCATTTCCTTAAAATACTTTATCTATTCTCATAGCTCAGATTTTTGCATTGACTGTGCCCTACTGCCTCCAGATTTATACACAGCTCTCTCTTCTCCAATCATCACCAGTCAACTGACCCCTTACCTAAAAAATGCAACAATCCCAAATTTCTTACCTTCTCTTTTCAAATTTTTTCCATGGTGCTTTGTATATTAACATTCCAATTACCAAAATCATTCATTAGTCTTAAAATAGTTGGATGAATGAGAAAACAAGTACATGAAATCACAAAGAATGTATTTAATCTATATTTAAGTAACATAAAAGTATTTTCTATGATAATTAACATGCTAATAAATTAATAATGGAGCAGACTCTCTGAAAAAGAAGTTAAATCCCTATATATATCCTGTCTTGAAAAAAAAAATATATGGATTCGAGGTGTACTATTAATGTGGCTTTAGAAAGGTATAACTCTTCTATTTGAAATTTGGACTTAATGCCATGTACTATACTCCATGCCTAATTCAAAAACAATTTCTTAGATTTTAAAAGTCTTCATTATCAAAAGTTTCTTCCAAAATAATATTTATTAATGAATTTTTTTCTGAGCAGTTGTCATAGTGTCTAAGGGACTTTGCTCATTTACTTGCAGTTCTTGTAAAGGTCTATTTACTTATGCATAGAAGAACAGGGATACAGGCCAGAAGTGTGGAAGATGAGGGGTGAAAGGATTCACCAGAGATGGAGTGGGGAGTAGAAAAAGGCAGATCCACTGAAATACACTGCTAAGGGGAGTAGCAGGCAGGTCAGAAGAGATCTGCCATGCCATATGGATCACCTCCCTGGCCAGGAACATGTGTCTTCTCCCTGGTCAGGAGTCAAACTTGTGCTACAGTGGCTGAGAGCTTCATAGTGCTGCGTTTTAAACCATTGTGCCACCAGAGAGAGCCCTACTTGAGGTTTTAAATAAACTAAATAGACTTAGACTTAAAAAAAAAGATTCATTCACTCAATTAACTATATGAAATAATAAGAAATTTATCACTAAAACTAAGGATAGTGTATATACCAAAAAACCAACTCCAGCCCAATGCTAAAATATGGATAAGAAGCTAGCAACAATTGTTTTAATTAAATATATGCACTTAAGAATTACTCTCTAGATTTTTTTAAGGTCAAATCATTTTCAATTTTTAAAATAACTGAATGAGCTTTTAAATGGAAACTAATTTTAAATTAGGGATTATGCATACATCTTATATTTGTCACTGGGGAATCGTCATCCATGATTTAGCTTAAAAAAAAAAGATGAATATAAAGTAGTAGTATTTTTCCTCTTTCTGTTTGTTTTCTATTAAAATAGGCAGGTTTGTTGTTAACTCAATCTTTTACTTTCTGTGGATTAATTTCAAGATTTAATAGCACCTTTAGCTATAAAGATACTTTCTTTGTTGAGCTGGAAAGACACCGTACTATAAAGACACCATATAGTTCAATAATTCATTTTGACTTGCAGAGTTTGTAATCATTATTCTTCCTCTAATGACATTGCCATTATAAATGATTTGATAAATTATTATAGTCTTATCCAGAGAGACACCACTGTGTCCTATTAAAATTTAATTGCGTAAGTATACAAGAAACAGTTTTCAAATCCTGTAAGACTTGGTTTAAATTAACCAAGTACAGGGTAAGATAGAAACATGCAATTTAGTCATAAAAACAAATACAACAATGAATTACCCAGACATAGGGTGAGAACACAAACACTAAATAACTCATGCAACACAGCCCAATGGGACACTTAATTTCAATGTGCTTATTGAAAAGCTTACCAGCTGAGAAGGCCCTGTTAAGAAATGAGCTGGACTCAAATTAAATGGAATTAAATGGTGCCTCTCACAGTAACTAATTGTAATTTCAGTTATCTTAAAATGGGAATACAGAGATATATTACATCCGAACTGATGAAGTAAAATGTTAATGCCTAAACACAAAAATAAGTCTGGCAGTAGTCTGGCACGAGCCTAGGGAAGTCCATGCTTTGAGGATGACACCCCTACACCTGCTTTATACCCAGAGAAACAGTATCCTAGCTGGAGTCTGTACATCTAGACCAAGCAACTACCTCAGGTTTTTGTTTTTTGGGTTGTGTGTGTGTGTGTGTGTGTGATCTGAACAGAGAAAACTTTGAGTGTGGCATTTAAAAATCCTCAAACTTCGTCTTCCGTTTATTAGACAATGAGAGCGAAAGGACAGTGTGTGTTACTTCACTTACACCAATATGCAGAGAAGACTCCACAACATGCTTTAGCAGTTAATGTTTAAAAAGGTTACTGCTCAGAAAATTTCCTGAATCCTTAATCCAGTCATTTATGATCCTTTTAGATAAAACCATTCAAGAATTTATCAACCTCTTCTGCATAATTCCTGAGCAGCAAGGTTGTAAGGAAAGCTATATTTTAGAGGAGATACCAAAGCTGAATGCCTTTCTAAAGTTATTAACGGTGAGTGAAGTTATAAATATCTCTGAATCTTATTGTAAAAAAGTGCAAGCATACCTATATTATAGAGTTGCTAAAAGCATTAGAAAAAAAGGAGTATATTTGACCATGTCTAACACAGAGTCTAGCACATATTTATAGTTTTCTTCCTTTGTAATGGCATTACCATTTTATTAGTGGATTTCTCAATAAAGTTTCAAGGCATCGAGAGACTCTGGAGGCATATGTTAATTAAAGTGGAAAACAGTTAAATGCTGCCTTGGGGAAATCAGTGGGCTGACTTAACATTATCCTGACTTCCATGTATACTCCAGAGCCTCAGAAACTATCTGTAGGAAGTACACAACATCTACATATGCTTGATTCCAGCTGTAGCCCTCTGTTTGATCTTCTATGATCCAACTATAGAGTCCTTAGTTATACTTTCCTGGTCCAGAATGGCTAATAATAATAAATGATAAACAAAAATCCCACAAATAAGAAATATTTTGCTTCCCTGAGTTACAATTATGTTGCAGTGTGTCAGACTATCCTTTTGCAACTCTCTGTAAGATGTTCTGATACTCTGCTTATACTAACTTGAGTTAGGGGGGAATCTCAAACAATAGCTATATAATAATTTGATTATGAAAATGACAAGTAATCTAGTAACTGTGGGAGTGTAAAGAATAAATAGGAAAAAAATACAGTGAGGCATATATTCCAATTAGGTGTCTGCTCCATTTCTCTTTGAGTATATTATATACCCACTAAATAAATCTCTAATATCAGTGAAACAAAAATTCTAAAATATAGCTGTAATCTCAGAGCAATGAGACTTATTCTATGTTCTGTGCAAATATTCCCATTGCCTTTTGGAGAAAGAGGACGCATGGGATAGAGAATTAGCCCATGTGCCCATGACAGCAAAGGGCATCTGAGTTTTTAAATCTATGAAGGGCTATTAATTACTCAAGAATGGAGATGTATCAAAAAGCCAATAATGAACCTCAATTGCAAGTTCCTCAACCACAGAACATTTTCTATTCCCAATATCTTTCTACCCTGAAGAGTCCAGAATAAACTCATGTAGGTGTAACTCTGAGACTATCAGGAATAAATAGGGAAATGTTACAAAAATTGCAATAATGAAAACATTGTTATAGCTAATAGCTATTAACAAAAAAATTAACAAAAAAATTCTTTAATATGAACAGAAAATTCCAAATTGTTGCTTTACATAACTTTTAAAATATATTACAAATGGACCTTATACTAAGTCTCAATACATTATAATTTTCTGAGAAGTTGGCCTTATATATTGCTATAGCTCCATCAGTGTAACTATCATGAATATGAAATACTGTTTAAAAGTGCTGAAATACTAATTTTCAAGGCAGTAACTTACAATGTAGACAACATCCAAATTTTAAAAAGCTATATGGATTATAGATTCTATTCAGTTATTTTATAGATTGAATTAATATACTATTATATGTAGCTACTTGATTGTGATCATTATCAGTTAGACTGATTGCAAAAGCTTTCCTTATGTCTTGACTTTTTATACAGCATAACTGAGTCACTGCTACACCTGCCTTTAAAATATAATTAAAATTAAATTTCTAAAGAGAACAAAAAAGGTCAGACATAGATTAAAGATGAAGAGTATCTCTAAGATAGAGCTCACCAAAGAACACCATTAATAGTGCTTAATATTAGTCATTCATGCATTCATTCATCTACTGAACATATAAAGATTATGTACTATTAATATGCTATAGCTACTGAATGGGCTATGAGGATATAACAGCTAACAGAAGAACCACACTGGCCCTCCCTGGTAGCACAATGGGTTAAAGCACAGCACTCCAAATCTAGCTGCAGCCACTAATTGGCAAATTCAATTCCCAGGCAGGGGGGTGACCCCCACATGGTACTGCTTCCCTCAGCAATATACTCTGTCAGTCTGCCCATTCTACTCCCCACTCTGTGTCTGGTGAATGCTCTCACCACAACTGCACCTCTGGCCTATACCCAGTTCTGGATACATAAATAAATAAATCTTAAAAATAAAATGATCTTAGTTTTCAGGGAATTTAGCATTTATGAGGGGAGAAAGACAAACATTGAACAGAGTATGAGAGGTTCCGTGAGTATTAAGGAAAAGAACAGAGGAGCAAAGCTAGTCCAGAAACTAGGGAGACATTATTCTAGGAGATTATATTTAAACTAAATGACAAAATGTGAATTTTTCATTTACCCAAGAAGAATATTTCCTATCAGAAAGAGTTGATTACAACAGGAAAATATTTCAAAATCAAGTTTCTCTTGCTTCTCCCATTCAGTAAGCCCATTTGACTGTTCACGTTCCCCAACAAAACAAAGCTACATGAACTGACACTTGGAGAACATTCAGGACGGCTCACTATTTTTCACAGGAGCAGCTGCAACCAGAAGATAAATAAACCCAGTCCAGTTCAAACAGATGCCTCCTTTCAGGTCATGGGCAAAAGGCTATTGATGAACTCCCTGCCATCCATCCTTCATTTGTGTCCTTTTCCATAAAGATGAGACTTAGACATGGCAGCTTCAATGGTGAACTTTCAAGACCACAAAGTTGACTTGGGTTTGAATATATTTTAAATCATTTTTGGCAGGTACATAGATGATGAAACATTTCTAGCACCTGGCTCTAACCGCTCTCATTTTAAACAGATATTAGACTAGTAACTTTAAGATTAAAACAGCTTTTAAACTTGATAATGTATACTTGTGATGATAGTATAGTTTCAGCTAGAAGACTTTTAAACACTTTTATTTTTGCTTTTTTAATTCTTAAACTTGCTAAAGATCCTTAGTAAGTGTGCTTCCAACCTTGATAAATTCAGAGATGGCACTAGTACACCCTGCAAATTGAAGCAATGCAATTCAGGTTAGCAGATACTGTTAAGGTGTCCCTATGTACACAGAACCATTCCAGTGTTGCAAAAGACTGAACTGTCAAAGTAACATGGTTCTTGCCTCACAGCATTTTCTGAATTACTATCTTTGGCTTCTGTGTGTTTCTAATATACCAACAGTTATACAATCACCTTAGGTGCCATTAATGAGTAAGTATTTCTGTAATAATTTTGCAAAGCATAATCTTTTGATTACTTTGCCTTGATTATTTAATTTTTATTTACTCTGGATTTCATTTGATCTTTTTTTCCTGCACATTCTGGACTTGTTGGATAGGAATGATGTTTACAATGTGAATTAACTAAGAGGTATATATTATTTAATTTTTTTGTCATCCTTACCACTTCTTGTCCTATTAACATCAGGAGAAAAGCATGAAAACCCCAGATTTGAATTTCGGTTTGTGCCATGGAGATTCCAGATTATTTTCAGTTACAACAATTTTTATTAAACATATTTTGAAACCCTGCTATGAGATGCATACATATTTTAGACACAATGTCTTTGTGATGAATTAACCTCTTTATCTTTAAAAAGTGACTATCTTTATTCCTGTTGTTATTCACTGTAGTAATGTTTACTTTATCTGATAGTAATATACCCAGGTCAGAATTTTTTAAGATTAGGGATATTATAGAATATATTTTCCCACTTTATTTTTTAGTTCACAGTGTCTTTACTTATATTATCTTCTCTTTTATTGTTGAAAACATATTACTCAGTTTTTCTTTTTTAATCAAATATGAAAATCTGTTTTTATCTAATGGGAGTATTTAGACAATTTCCATTTCACTAATCATTTATATGACCGATTTAAACCTGTCATACTATTCTGTGCTTCCTAATGATTCATCTAATTCTTATGCTTTTCCTCTTCCTTGATATTGTTAAAATCACTTCAAAGTTCAGTGACTCTACATCACAAAATTCTTGGATTATCATCTGTGCCTGTTTTATTTCTTATTGATTTATCTCAGACTTGGAATATCCACTTTTAATCATCATAGTCTATCTTCTAGTATATCACATAAATTTATTTATAGTATAGGAAGGCTATATTATCTTTTCCTATCTCTCTTTCCATGTTGTGTGCATTTTTTTGTGTTAGTATATATCATAAAACACAACATATTGTTACAATTTTTATTTAAACAAAATTATGGGATGACATAAATTTTAAATCCACAAATTTATCATTTTCAAAATATTTTTCTGTTAGTTTAAATTTAAAAACATTTTCCTTCCCATATTTTTTACCTTAAAATTTTTATTTTTAGTTTAAATTTTGAAGATAATTTTGCTATCATAGAGTATGCTATTGCAAGGTTTTCCATTTTTTATTATTCAGCATTTTAAATTTGGCATTCTTTTAACTTCTGATTTTCAGTTTCTGACAAGAAGTGTATGGTAATTATCTTTGTAAATCTGTACATTTGTGTTTTTATATGGCTCACTTTAAGATTTTTTTTTGCTTTCCACAGATTTTTAGAAATAAGCTTTGTGTCATCTTCTTGTTTTTATATTGATTCTGCTTTAAACCATGAATTCTAATTTTATCGAATTAGGAAAAATTTCAACCATTATTTTTCAAATATTTTTTCTATACTTTTTTTACATGTGACTTCAAATACTCGTGTTAAAACAATAAAATTACACAAGATCACTGGGTATTTATCTCTGTGTTTTATTTGTATAATTCTATTGCTATATTTTCAAATATAATAATAACAGCTTATCCTTGTATTTTATTCTTATAACATCTTACTTTTACATTTTATTCTTCAATATTGAAGCAGCTATTCAATCAATTCAGGGGCATTTAAATTCCAGGAATTAAAATTTTTATCTTTAGAATTTTCTCTTGTTCATATTTTTTAAATATATCCTCAGTATATTGATCTTATTTTAATAGCTCATATAATGTGTTTCCTGTTCTGTCATCTTTAGCATTTCTATATTTATTGACTGATCTTTCATGGTCATGGATCACAATTTCTTACTTCTTCACATATTAATAACTCTTTAATGGATCACAAATATTTAAAATTTTACATTGTTAAGTGCGATATGTCATTTTTACTGAGTATTAATTTTTTTTCTGACAGTCATTTGAATCACCTATGAATATGTCTAATCCTTTAAAATCTTGATTTTTAGCTTTCAAAATATGTCTTGAATAGTCTTTTCTATAGTGCTATTTTACCTTCACGCCTAAGGAAGATACTTCTGGAATCATCACTGCATGTCCCATGTTTATAATGAGATCATTTCACTCTGACTCAAAGAAGCTCAAGCCAATAGCTTTGAGTAAATTGCAATTTTTTTTTTCCCTATACCATTCCCTGGTAGTTGTTTCTTCCCCATAAATTTATCAACTGTATCAAGTTTCACACTACTCTTGCACAGGTTGGTTCACAGTCAAAGACACAATAACCCTATGTAGATTTCACGAATTCTCTGTATATTTTCTTCCTTTCAAGTATTCTGTCCCACAAACTTCTATCATGTTGCCTCCCACCCAGCACACTGATATCCATCTCCTCAACCTAGTGAGACTGGAAGATTCTTTTTAGACTTCCTTTCCTGAAACTACATTATCTGTGCCTTATTCTCAGGGCTCACAATCTTACAATGTCTATGACCCAATTTCTAAAAGTCAATATTTGATATAATTTCCAGTTTTCATTGGTATTAAAGGAAGGAAAATGTGGACCCTGAAAAATATGGACCTACTTTTTACTTACTTAGGATAAAAATTTATCTTATACTTGGATATAACAAGTATTTTAAAAACAAGTATTTATGTATTTCAAATGATTGTCAAAGACAAAATTAAAACCCAAATTTTCTATAATTTAAAAAGTTATATATTAATGATGATAAATACAAGAAAACCCTATAAAACAACATTTAAAAATATCAATAGTAGTTTAAAAAGCATGCATACTATAGAAATAAAAAGAATACTAACTCATGAATAAATTAACCTGAATCTGTGTGATTTGTGTGTGGTGGTGGATTCACTGGATTGTATGTCTGAGTACACAGTAAGAAATGAAGACTAAGGGAAAATACAGTCAAGCATTCAGTGAAAGAAGCTCTCAATACAAAATTTCAAGGAGATCAATTACAGATTTCTATTTGTACTCTCAAACCTAGCTGAATAAAATGTGTGTCATGAAACTGAACTGAGTGTATCCTCAAAGTTCTGCTTACTATTATAATAAACCCAGAACAAATACATTTGCCATTAGTAAATTCTAGTTAGCATTAATAAATGCTCACTAATACAGTTACATCACTGTAAATTCAATAATTCTAAGGGGATTATGCTAGGTGAAATAAGTCAAAAAGAGAAAGGCAAATACCTGATGCTTCCATTTATATGTGGAATATGGAGAAACAAAACAAAGGCAGAGGCAGAACTGAAAAGCAAACATAGAAATCTGATGTGGAACTGAGACTACCAGAGAGCTAAGAGGCATAGCAAATGAGGCTGAGGAGCCAAAGAAGCCACAAAATACATTTAAAAAATTATTTTTTCTCTATTTAAAAAAAAAAAATCAAACATTAAAATGACAAAACCAAACTGGGAGAAATTTTTATAACATATTTGACAGGAAAAAAGTCTTGCTAGATTAGATCTTTTTCTATATCAATAAGAAAATATGAACTCTACTACGAAAATACAAAGGACATAACTAGGCGATCACAAAGAAATACAAATGATTAACATACAACATTCACTCTCTTGAGTAAAAAAAGATGTAGAAATTTTGCCAAATTATCAAATGTGAAAAACATTCACTCCCAATATTTGAAAAAAGAATTTTTTAATATGTATTTGTGTACTGTGCTATTACAGATGTTGGTTGAAAAAACCTTATGAAAAAAAATATGGTAATATATATCTGAAATTCTGGGAAAGCTCATATTTTTCTACACAATGACTGTTGAAAACTCATTATGAAGCTGTGTTTAAAATTCATTCCAGAGCAGGGTAGTAGAAATGGTAAACCCAGAGTGTAAGCAACAGGGAGCTTCACTGTGAGTTCCCTGTGTGTAGAGAATTTACTACAACAATAATGAAGCTAACGAACAGCCAGTTTGCTTTTACTATCACCATACATAGGCAATTTGAAACAATATCAGTGATTTAAACATTCTTCCCCACCAGAACTGATTGCTTCTAATGTCTAACATTGGTAACTCAACTGCTAAAAGAAAATTTTAAAAGTATAGAAAAATATTTGATGAAAAATATTTGTGATCCTATTCATTTTATTATTAAAGGAAAGAACTGTCTTAAACGCCTAACATTATAAGATTAGTAAAATAAAACATGAAACTTTCATGTTTCATTGTCATGAACAATGATGGTATTATTCTGTACATTTCACTCATGATGTATTTTTAAATCAAATTAATACAGAAAAAATCTATGCATAATGTATTTTCAAATGTATTTATATTATGTTCAGTAAAATGTTACCAAACATGTTAAACCATAATCTCATTTTAAGTTTATTTTTATCATAGTGTAAGTGAAATATTCCAGGAAAGAGAAAAAAGATCTATAACATCTGCTTCTTCCAACACACACACACACACACACACACACACACACACACACATACACACAAGCACACACACATTTTTACTAGAGCATTTGTTCTCAAGTTAGAATATCCTTGGGAACATTTAAAATACTAATGTTTAGGATACACCCATATAAATCCTATCTGAATCACAGGAGTGGGTAGGGGTAGATCACACATAAGTATTTTTCTTTTTTTTTTTTAATTTTTAATCCTTATGACTCCAATGTCCAGCCATCATTAGAACCCATCAACTATAGCTCAAAAGTGGCCCATGGACCTGAAGCAAAATCCTCTGAGAGCTGCTTAGAAATGCAGATTCTTCTGCCCCTCTGTAGACCACAATCAGCATTTTAACAAGATTTTAGGTGATTTTATTAAAATCCAAACAGCACTGAGAAAGTGCTGCTGTTTCCAGCTCTTCAAAACAAGACTTCATTTTAGAAAGGGGTCTGTGGTTCAAAATAAATTTGAAAAATACTGAGTTGCTAAAGATTTTTCTTCTAAAAATTCTGATTCCTGTTCATTTCATCTTTTCTCATCTTTATCAAATAAATGCATATTTTTTATTAAGTTATACTCAATAAAAAAATAAAGCAATTAAAGATTCATGGCAAAAAGTTTAGATAGAAGGAAATGAATCTCTGCTCTTGGGAATAACAAACTGTATCATGATTTTCATTTTTCTTGTTTTCTAAGAGAAAATAATTCAGACTTTGAAGTCAATATTAACTTATTTGATTGTCTTTCTGCAGATACATTTCAGCCAAGTAACTTCATAAACAGCTTTCATAATTTTGCAAGTCTTCAGAGAAAATAGGTTATATAGCTATTGTCCAGACCAAAAGAAAATCTGAGTCACTGACATATGTCATTCTAATCCTCGCTATTGTTTAAGTACAAACTGCAAATGTACAAAATTAATGTAAGGAAAAAAGTCAAACTGTGGGGAGGGACATCAAAATGAGACAAACTTAAATGGAAAAAGCAATTGCCATACAAAGTATTTTGTGCTGGGACTAAATTTACATAATGGGAATTCTAGGCAACCAGAATCAATTCAAATAACCCAATGCAATAACAACTTTGTTAAGATAACAGCTATATACATATAGAAATAAAGACATTTCCCTTGGTGTTGAAATAGAATTACCCCAATAGAAATCAGCATTATAAACTCTCAGTAACATAAGAAAATTGACAGACTGGTCTTTTGTATGTTAACATATTAATGCAAACTCAGTTTTTGTTATAAACATACCACTGTTTTATACAGTGGTCTAAGTTTAATTCACTCATTTATTTATTCACTCACTCATTGATTTAAGAATACAGAATTGGGGTACAGGCCAGAGGTGGAGGGACAGTGAAAAAATTCCCCAGAGACAGAGACAGAGTAGGGAGTAGAACAGAACAGGCGGATCTACTGAGTACACTGCTGAGGGGAGCAGTGGCGAGACAGGAGAGGTCTGCTGTGCCTTGTGGGTGACCTAGCCTGCTAGGGATTGAACACATGATGAAGCAGCTGTGGCTAGCTTTAGCCCATTGTACCACCAGGGAAGCCCCTCACCAATGAAAATTCCATAGCAGATACTTTCATTAGTGTCTCGGAGTTTTTGAAGAATTTTCTCTTGCTTACTGAATCCCCATCACAAATCTGTAATGGAGAGTTATCATTATTTCAGATAGGAAAAACTAAAAGTTGAAGTTCTTTAGCATATCCAAGAAAACATGTCAGCAAATAGTAGAGCCTATATTCAAACTCATATCTTCCATTCTAAGTGTCCCCATCCCTAAAATTATTCTGCTTTTAATATATAGTTTATTATGTTAGTTGAGAGTACCACAGGGGAGATAGGAAAGTTTTGCCACCCCTCTGAGTTCCTTTAGGTTTGGATAACTATCAAAACAACATCAGAAGTATTGACAAAGTAAAAATAAATTTAGTAAGTTGCACACAAGGGAGTTACAATAATCGTGTAGGTCAAGATTTTAGTCAAAGACAGGGGTTTAAGTCCCAAACTAAAGAAGGAAGGGAGCCACAAAGGAGATAGGAGGGGGATTTCATGCCACATGATAGGAGGATGGCTTCCTATGACAGTTTTCTCCAATTAAAAAAAATAATGTTTCTGGAAATATCCCTAATGTAGGTAATCTGCATTTAAGTAATGGTAACAGTTTCTTCTGAGATACACAGAGCCTCAAATAACCTTAGTTCCTTATACCAAGCTGACAGGAATTGGAAAACACTTACATAAGGTATCTTCAAAAAGGCTTAGCTGGTCGTCTTTGGGAACTTGGAACCTACTGTACTGACACACACATGAACACTTCTGGAAAAGAGACTCTAGGTTAAAATTCAGGGGACTGTAACCTGTTGTTGTATAAATACGTTCATGTAGAGTAACATTTTCAGATTTGATATCAACATCACATCCACAGGCAACGAAATATAAAAGAATGTGATCTTGGTATTACTGTTATTTTGAGAATCAGAATTAAATTATTAAATTCTTATGCGTATTCTTCTCTGTCATATAGACCCAAATATCAAGGGAATATTTAAAAGGGAAATATTTCTGATCATCCTGCAAGGGAAAGTAAATCTCTAAATTCTAACTTTTCTTAGAAAAGTTATAATCATGTCTCTTCCTATGTGCCTGAACTGCCTATGTCGTTTTGTTTTAAAAGCTATTTTTTCTTTTAGTTAAAACTCCCTACTGCTTACATTGTTTTATTTTAAAATCTTTTTTTTTTCTATTGTTATGGCATAACTTCAATACCCGGTAAATTGATACAAGACTATCTAGAAGGTAGATTAAAAATTGTTTATTTAAATAAAATAGTCACAAATTATCACCTCCCTTTTCTATAACTCATTTTGATTTACTTCTAATTCATACTAGTACACTTGATTATTTCCTATAGTTAGGGTTTCCAAGCATATCAAGGTGAAAGAAATTGTTAAGAACTCTAATAAGTTGTGGCACTAATATTCTTGTAATAAGTTTGAATTGAATGAAATATTCACAAAAATAAGAAAATCTATTAAGACGGTAAATAGAACTAAAATGAATAAATAATACTAAATACAATATAAATAAGCACCACTTAATTTTAAATAATTTCTATTCTAAAGAATCTATGATTTCTCCAATGTGATTTTCCTTTCATTAAATCAGCAGTATATTTTCTAAAATAAATAAGAAATCCTTTGGGTAATTCTAATTGCTAATGCAGTGTATTATGTCTTCCCTATTCTTTGAAAGAAAAAGTGAAAATTGAGAAAGTAAACCATATTTGGTACCTAGCTATTTGAAACCCAGATATTTTTCTAAATGATACATCTCTCTTGCTAATATATAGATGTATTTGATTCAACTTTGGATCAAACTAATCCAAATAATATTAAATCCATCTTATACTAAATGGTGTATCTTAGTACAAAGCAAATAAATATTTTCCCATGTCATTATTAGATTTAAATAATCACATATAAACTTAACTAATTTATCAAAGGAAAAAACAAGGCATTGCATTGCAATCAGTAAAGGGACTATGTGAGCTATAACAAGAGGTTTATTTTTGTGGTAGTGGTTTCCAGACTTTGCTACCAGTGAACTGTGAGCCCCAGTATTCACTTCATTTGGAGCTTTGTCTTTCTGAGTATGGCAACTTGCTTTTGACATACCAAAGTTATAGAATCTCTGTTATTTCCACAATTGTGTCATGAGAAACTTGACGGCTTACATGTAACTCTTTAAAAATGCTTGTTCTAGGGGAAACTGGTCACCCTGAAAACAGCTCTAATACCTTAAGTCACCACTAGACTGGACTGGGGGATTAGAGTGAAGGGAAGAAAAGAGAGAAAGGTGTCTGGCTACTCTCCAGTTATTTAAAATATTTAAGTCCAAGAACCTGCTATATTAATGAAGAGGTCTCTTGGGTATTTCAGTTCTAGTAAATGTCATGAAAGGAGGAGCTGAGGAATTAGGCTGACTGCCAGGTTCTACCTACCTGGCTTCGCTTGAGTCATCCAACCATCATTAGCTATGTGAGCCCTGATTACCCCATATGAGACCTCAGACCATGAGAGGCAAACATAATCCATTCTTATCAGGTTCACATAATTCCTGACCCAAATAGCTGCTACATAAGGGAGTCCAAAATATGTTCGCTGTATTTTTGTCCCTACATTATTACTTTTCACTGCAGGCCACAAAATCCCTCCAGTGCCAAATTCAAATTTTATACATCAAATTATTTTTAAAATAGTTCAGAGAAACCTATTTTCAGTCATTTGGAGCCTATGTGCTTTACAGACACCAAAAACCTCACCCAACATATGCCAGTCATAGGTAAAATAAACTTGTGGTTAGGACTTCAAACCATTACTGCTCTTTAAGGTTTTCTGATTCAAAGACTTTCTACTGTGCTGCTTACAACATCACCTACTTATCCAAGAGGTGTATACCCACTTCCAATATTGCTTACTCCCCTCCCCCCACCTCCATACCTTTGCCCTTATCCCTCCAGCAGACTTACACAAAATAGCCTCTGTACTACTGCCACCTAGCGGTCATTTATTTTCTGTTGTTTAGGCCCCAGTTCCCTTAAATCTACAATATTACACTTTTATTCAACTAAATTTTAGGGTTACTTGTCATGCAGCACAAATAAATAATACAATAAATTTAAATCATGCCCCTAAGGCATTCAACACTACTCATACAACAACTTACTGCCCTAGGATATTTACCAATATTATAATAATTTAATAGATAACATCTCAGGTCCAAGCATGTAATTAATAAAGTTCTTGAAACAATGTTGTTTTCCTGATCCATCATATATTCTTTGAAGAATACTATGAGATTATTAAATATTTTAGCAAGAACGAGGAACAATTTCTCAGCAGGAAATTTAACAATTATTAATATGCAGCATAAAATCATAACCTCAAGCAATCCTGTCCATCAAAGGGGAAAAAGGAAGTTTTGGGACTAATCAACTGTTCCTAAATTTTTAATATTAATGTTCCCTTCTTATTTGTTTCCATTTAGTTTTTGCCATTCATTAACATTCATTAGCAGGTAAGTTGTAATTGGAGTCTTAAGTTTGTAGAAAATATTGAAATAAAAATAAAACTTCGAGATGCGGGGACAAAGAAGAAGCAAGGAAGGAATGTGATAGAGAATTGGCACTGTAGCCTCGGCAGAAGGTGAGTGAAGAATGTGCACATATGGCAGTGTGAAGTTTTGTGCTCCCAAAATTATGCAGTTATGTAAACAGTTGGCAAATCAATGACATTTGAGAACAAAATAAACTTAGAAAATTATCAACTCCTATCTGTAAACTTTGGTAAATAAGAAATAACTTTCTTATAACTAAGGAAGTTAGCTTTTTTGAGAATCAGAGTAGCAATGCCACTGTTGTTTTCTGGCAGTATGATGCTCTGGTCCATTTACTGAATCAAGGTTTCGAGCTCAGCATCAACTAAGAAGAGTGATGTGGTAGAGTTCTACCTGATGCAGTTTTTGTTTAGCAAATACAGGTGAGTTATTTTCTATTACTTTTTCAATTTGGTTAATTTACATCTGTAGTTAAAGACAATTTGCAAGCTGATCTCTGAGTGTTTGTGAGAGAACAGAGCATGTCCTAAAGTCACCACTTAGGAGTAACACATAACTTGTAGGTGACAGATTTAAGCTTAAGACTCCATTCTTATCACATGAAAAACATTCTAAAGAGCAGAAAAACTGGGGTCTCCACATAAGGCACAGCAAACCTCTCCTGTCTTACCAGCTGCTCCCCTCAGCAGTGTATTTCAGTTGATCTTCCAGTTCTGCTCCCTACTCTGTCTCTGGTGAATCCTCTCTCACCCCACCCCTGACCTCTGGCCTACACTCCAGCTCTTCTACACACACACATACAACAAAAAGCAGAGATATTGGTTTTATATATTATTTGCCACATACTTTTAGTGTTATTTCAGCAAAGTACATAAAAACCATGTTTTATTTATATATTTGTAAAATCATATTAATCTCAAATAGTCATTTTGATAATGAGATGTTACAATGCATTCAGACTCTTTTTTAAGATTTATTTTTCTTTTTTTATGCATATAGAAACTGGGGTATAGGCCAGAGGTCCTGGGGTGGGGTGGTAGCTAAAGGATTCACCAGAGATAGTGTGGGGAGCAGAGCAGGTAGAATTTTTACTGGAATACACTGCTAAGGAGAGCAGCGGGTGAGACAGGAAGAGATCTGCTGTGCCATGTGGGTTGGCTCCCAGGCCAGGACTGAACTCAAGCTCCAGTGGCTGGTGGTAGCTTGATAGCACTGAGATTTTAACCTCTGCAACGCTAGAGACAACACCTGCATTGAGAATTTTATATGAAGTAACTTGATAAATAAACAAACTATTATCTTCATGGATTATTAATAATCAGGACAATGCCACATGAGTTTCAGGAAGAACAAGATCTCTTTTCATTTCACTTAGCAAAGTCTGTCACATAATGTAACGCTAAAGAAAAGTAAAAAGGTTACTACTTTCTTTATATTCAGCTTATGTACTGCTAAATATATATAATATGGCAAGTTGCACTGCTTGGCAAAAAAAAAAATAGTAAACAAAGAAGACTGCAGTATTTATTTAGAAACGTTAGAAGGAAAGAAAACAGAATATTAATGTGTTACAAAATGCATAGCCAAAAATACTCATTCTAGTCAATCTCAAGATAGTAATTTTAGTAATTTTAATTATAAATTATGTTAATTATCAATTATATTTATGGCTAAAATCCCATATACATATTTCATCTTGATTAATCTTCCTAAAAGTACATATAATACTCCTGTCTTCATTTCACCACAAGGATATTGAAATACTAGAGAATGGAAAAAGCAAATTTCAGAATATTTTTTGACCTCTACCTTGATAAACACATGATTTCTGCATGTGAGTTACTAAAGAAAAGTACAGTTGGCTAGCTTTCATTTGAAAATGGGAAAGGAGTTGCATTAAGGTGATTCTTGATGAGCTTAATATATTGCCACATGTAAAAATATTTCAGGTTTTGTACTGGAGCAGCTGCTTACCTAAATCCGTATGTCTCTGTGGAATAATGAATATTAGTGGTGACCTCGTCATGTACTTAAATACTGTGTGGATTCTGTGCCAAAATTCAGGAACATGGGGAGGTCACTGTGAATGATTGACAGGTTAAGTCAATCACAGAAAGACCAGAATCCACAGTTAGGTCCACCTGAGTGTACAGACAAAAGTAGTAGACCCACAATGCACATGGAGACCAGTTACCCTAGAATGGAGGAAGACAGCAATAGGCAGGCACATTGCGAAAGTTTCTGAGGGCTTGAAACCTAAAGCATGAATTGAGATGGATGTATAGCAGGTACCAAAATGATAAAAGCGAACTGAAAAATGGAAAGAATATAGAAGTAGAAGCAACATGTAAACCCATGTCATAAGTTATTAAACATATAAATCTACTTCATATTTTATGAATCTTTTGCTATCCAAATCTTTGTAGAATTAGCATGTAGTTAACTAATGAATGAACAGAACAGACAATCACTCTAATGAATATCTATTTACCCTTCCAAGATTGTATGATTTCTTCTTTAAATGAAATACTTCCTTCTCTGGTTGACAAATATGTTTTCGGTAGTGTCTGAGCACAGGGAAAAATCCCCACCTCCCAACCCGCAACCAAGGTTCTTACTGGGACATTTGAGAACACAAATTAACATCAGACACTATAATCATAGAAGAATGCCAAATTTAATCATATACATATAGACATTTATATGGCAATAAATTATTTTTAAAGATTTTATTTACTTATGCATACAGAACTGGGGTGCAGGCCAGAGGTGCAGGTGGAGAGAGGGGTGAGAGAGGGGTGGAGAGGTGTAAAGCCTGAGTTCAGTCCTGGCCTGGGGAACAGAACAAGCAGATCAACAAAGTACACTGAATAGGTTTTGGGGAAAAACCTATTCTACATAGGCATCATATTTAACACACTTAATGGCTGTGTCTGTATCTTTTTTCCCAAAATGGGTCATGAGTTCTTTAGAGGCATGAGGTTAGAACTCATGTCTTGTACACTGTTGTATCCTAGCGTATCTCACAGAGCAGGGAGTATCTTAGGTACTCAGATATGGGGGAATTAAAGTAGAGAAAAAGATGGACTCTGTTGGTTTTAAGATTTCAATTGGCTTCACTACCCCTTTGTACACAGAAGGTGAAGCCAGGTATTACTGGTGAAAATTGCTTAATATGCTATGTATTACAGATAACATCCTGAATCTGTTATCAGGTCCTCCTAACCTGATTTCCAGAATAATTCAGAGCTTCTTATTCCTCTTGTTTCTCTTCTCCCTCTCCTCTTTTATTTATAAATATGATCTACATATTAAAACATTCAGAAACTTTAAAAAAATAAAATGTTTGATGTTAATTTTTTTGGAAAAGGAAAGACTTTAAATCCAAAATCAATTGTTTAAAAAAAAAAACAATTAAAATAAGGCATTAGTTTCTAAAGCAGTTGATCAAGTTTAAATATTCATTATCAAGAGATATGAAGATAGAGTACAGAAATAAAATAGGTCTTATTTTTCAAAGAGTTGGCTATATTTATGAGTAACAGAGTCTTGAACATTTTTTTAAGCAAACTGGATATACTTAACCTTTAAAATTCATATTAAAAAGAGAAATTGTGTCCTCTCATGACCTGTTTTTTAAGACAATTGTGGTCAACATATCACTTCTCTGAGTGACCCAGGTTGTCCATTTCTAGCTTATATAGTCTGTTAAATAGCTGATAAACATAATTTTGGTTCTGCTCTTGATAACTGGCAATCTCTCACACAATTTAGAATAGAATACATATTATTAGCTTCTTTCTTGCCTTCCAAACCTGAAGGTTGTATTCACCTTCAAGTCTGAAGTACAAAAAGTGCTGTATGGAAGGAAATTTGGACACTGTACATGACATAGATAATAGAGGCTGCACTGAAAAATAGACAGGTAGGAAGCTGTGAAGTTTTCAGATAAAAATCTCTTAGATAAGGAAAGAGTGACTTTCTTTACTTATATTTAACAACTAGGCAAATCATCAAAGCAAAATGCATTAGAAAAAAACAGCATGCTTATGAGTCAGGGAACAATATTTAAGAATAAACATTACACAGACATCTCATTTATATGTATCTGCTTATATGCACATTAGGTGTAAGTAAGTTTATTGGAAAGAATATTTCCAAAAGATCTTGTCTTCCTTGATTTAGGTTAACAAATTTCACACAATTAATTGAAGATTAACATAAAAATAGATGCTGAAAGCCATCAATTACTCCCAGTAATTCTAAACTTGTCAAAAACAGATTTAGAAAATTACAATATAAGTTTTAATTCAATTTTGAGATTCAATAGTCTTAACAATAAAATCTCTCTATTTTCAAATATAGAGTTCAATGAGTTTTAACAAATTATAGAAAATGAAACAGCAATCTAGATACAGAATATGTGAATGGACAATTTGTTCAACCACTCATCATTGATAAATACTTGGATTGTTTTCAGTTTCAGATGTCATAATTTAAGCTATGATGAGCAAACATTTACAATTCTCTATGAACTATTTTTTTCCAATTCTTAGGTAAGTATTCACTCACTTAATAACTATTAAGTCATCTACTATGCTGAAATACCAATTTGTACTTTGGGTGCTTAGATTTTTAACAAGACACTGTCCTTGCCAGGAAGACAGAGAATGTCTCCCTTATGAATTAATGAGAAGATGTCACCACATTTACAATGTAAATGATAAAGCAATACTTGTGTAATTAAATATGCTAAGCCTTTGGTCTGGTTCTATCAAATATGTATCTAATTTTGAGAAGATTCTTAATCCCTCTTAGTGTACAAGGAAACAGTAGTAACTTTCCAATTTTTCTAATTTCAAATAAAGTAGAGAAACAAAGTTTCAAATTTTGAAGTAGTTGATATTTTTTGTTAGAAAATGATGAACAGGACCTTCCCTGGTGGGGCAACGGGTTAAGGCACAGCACTATGAGGCTACTACAGCCACTATAGCACAAGTTCAATCCTCAGCCAGGGATGGCAGACCTCTCCTGACCTGCCCGCTGCTCCCCTCAGCAGTGTATTTCAATGCATCTGCCTATTCTGCTCCCCACAGGAAATTGATGAACATGGCATTTATATTAGGAGCAATATGAAATATTTCTTAAGGTATAATTATTCATTGGCCTAATTAGAATATCCATTTTTTGAAATATATCAAGACAGCTGAAACCCTCCTCTCCACTGAATCTTAATCTATCTGAAATCTACAAATGAAAATAAATTAAAAGTCAAACATGAGAAAAATGATCGAAAAAGAAAAAGGATTTTAAAAGAAAAACATTAAGTTTCTACTGCCTCTAAACATCATAATTTCCATCTGTCATATTTTAATGTTGTAGATATCAAGCAAACTGAAGCTGGTTTCAGTTTGTCCAACAGCCATTAATGAGACTTTCCTCAGCAAGCAGTTCAAAAAATGACTCTGTGGAAAACAGAAATAGAACAAGAAACCAATCTTTCCTGAGAAAAAGGAATATAACTATCCTTATCCATCATTAATGAATCATTTCCATTTATACTTATATGTTTCTAGGAGGGAATTTGTGGGTTTTTTTTTTATGACAATTAAAGATCTTTAGTTTTGCTTTGTTGTGCTGATAACATCCTCATCTGTCATTAATCTCTGCCATCATCTTCACAATAAGTCTTCATTCCCGGAGGGCATTCAGTAATTGCACCATTCCTCCCCACACTCCCCCACCCCACATTCACCCCCCACATACTTTAAACAACAAAGACAACAATTCTTTAAGAGTTGAGGATTCAGTCAAGAGCACAAAGTCCTGGGTGAAAAAGATTCCCTAGAGGGAAAGAATGAAAATTGGAAACTAGCTTCTCCCAGCATCTGAATAAGCATACAAGTCAACACATTAGTCAGAGATTACCAAACAATGAATAATAAAATGATGACTGCCTGCTTTAGAGGTCCTACTAGTTAAGAGCATGAAATCAGAACACTACCCTGAGTCAGAACCTTGAGTATTGGTCTCTGTAACCAAAGGCAAGTCAATTATTAATCTTCTATGACTAATTTTACCCAAAAGAACACAAAAGCTTGTTTTTTATATAGTCTTATAATAGAAAAAAGAATTGACTAGTGAACTCTATGGACTCTAGTTTAGAAAACAATAAAGCATAAATGTATTTTGTATATTAAATGACACTGTGTAAAGGTAAAATAATGTTACTATAAATGCTGATACTATTTAAGGTCTGTGGATTGGATCAAAAAGTACTTAGAGTAATAGGAGTTTCTGATTAATTCTCAAATTGAGCCTTCCAATTAAGGTTAATGTCACATTAATGTGGAGACATATACAATGATCCCAACTTTGACCTAAATGTTAACAGCAGAAGGCTGAAAAACTAGAAAAGTTAAAGCATTGCTCAGTTGGAAAACAACTGCATCTTCCCTGTAATGGTTGCCTCAATAAGTTTGACATCAGCAGAGCAATGATCACTTGCTGTGGAAAAACTTTGTGTGGTAAGAAACTTTGTAAAGTCCAGACAGAGTCCCTGTCCTATTTGTGTGTTGCATGAAATACTGACCTGACAGTGTCCTTGCCTCTATAGGGATAAGAGATCAAATAACCTTTGGTCTTCACATCTTCCCACCTAGATAGCTCTGGTTTAGTTAGTTCTCACATTATGAATAGTGTTTCTCCTACATGAATTAACTGTATTTGTTAGAAATCAACATCCTTTATTTAAAGGAAAATGACAGAAATTAATAGGTGTCCTCTTGATTAAGACAAAAAATATTATACATTCTTTCTGTTTATATAGCTTAACTATATATACCAAGGTCAAAAACTCCCAGGCAAGGGTCAATCATTTAGAGAAATAAATACAATTTCTTGGCTCTGAGTTCCTACTTAGAGTCTCAATAACCTCTTTAATATATTTACTGAAGAATTTCAGTGAGATACTCAGTCTTACTTTGTTTAGTCTACCCTCTGTCATTAATCTTTTAATATGAACTAATAGGAAGAACTAATAAGAGGAGAAGAAAATACTGGAACGACTGTCCGGTGACTGTCGTTTTAGACCACCAGAATCAACCAGCATTATCTGACTGAAAATAAGGTTTTGAATCTGTATGCCTCCTGATCTTTTTTGTACATTCAGAGTTAACATTAAAGCTCATCCCTCTCTAGGGTTAGCTGTGGATGAATAGATCTATACACTATTTCCTGAACCCACTAGTCTCTCCTGAAATAGTTCATGCTGCTAGTTGTTGTCTCTTTTACATATCAAATCATTTCTATTTTGCTTCAATCTTTCTTGACATTTTCTCTTTCAGGAAAAAATAAATAATGCATATTCCTTTTACACAAGCCATTCTAGGTAGTTATTGAACTAGTGAATTGCTTGACTCCTCCTATGTTTGGTCAAAAATGTTTAAATATCAAGTTGAACCTTGCAGAAACATTTGACCAATAAAGGAGTGAGGATCAGTGAAAGATATTGGCATGCAATGCCAAAATTATGGACTGCAAAAAGAATACATGAAAGCTTTTTTAAAAATGTGTTCTTAGACTATTTCCAGTATGGAGACAAATGGTATTACGTACGACTTCTTATATCTCCATCTGTTGGAGCCGCTGGAAGAAAGCAGTCAGGCAACATGGAGACAGAGATTCAAGATTTAATTTGGGCTTCAGAATACCAGTCAGCCAGGACCAACACCCTCTAAAGAGTGTGGACCCGAGCAGTTACAGAAACCAGTTATTATACACTACAGGTAAGGACACGAAACTTAGTTGTTACAGAGATAACATTCTTGCAGTGGGCCCTAGGATCATATGATCTGATCATATGACCCAAATCCTGGTCCTGCTGTGGATGGTAATTAATTTAGTCAATTTTACAAGTTTCCTTCCTCTTACAGCAAAGTTGTTTGGGGAATATCCTATCACTCCTAGCAGCAAGCAGGATACAGGAGCAGAAAAGGCAGTTAGCACAAAATGGCGTTAGCTTGGTTCAATACAGATCCAACATGTCAGCAATGCCAATGAGTAATACTTAATATTTGGGTGATTTTTTTATTTTATTTTTCTGAAGATTTTATTTATTTATGCATACAAGAACTGGGGTACAGGTTAGAAGTGTGGGGTGTGGGAGTGGTGGTAAGAGTATTCATCAGAGACATAGTAGAGAGCAGAACAGTGAGGTCTACTAAAATTCACTTCTAAAGGAGTAGAGGGCACAGGAGAGGTCTGTTGTGCCATGTGGTTCACCTCCCTTGCCAGGTATCAAACTTGTTCTGCAGTAGCTGTGGATAGCCTCATAGTGCAACTTTAATCACTTGTGCCAGCAGGGGTTAATTTTTTTAAAAAGGGAAATAGTATTTTGGTTTCATCTGCATCTTCAAGAATGGTACATTATTTGACAAATTTGGATGTTTCTGAAATCAATGTTGGTCTTTTCAATGATGATAGATGTTTTCCTTTAAGCTCTAGACAAACACCTCAGAGAACAATGAAATTTAAATACTCAGAAAATAGAGATCTTCAAATACATGATTGATTTCTTTCCATTTCAATTGTACATAAAAAGGGAAATAAAGATATATGGAATATATATAATGATAATATGAAATGAAACACCCTATTTAAATAACATAGTTGAACAATATTCTTTAGAATTAAATTTCACACGTAGGAACATGGTACTACAATTACACAACTACTTTCCGTTGGAGAAGGGAATAGTCTATTTTTACTCTCTCTAGAACTTTCTGGCAGCTACCACTAAAACTGTATCTGCTTCATTTGATAAGGACATTATTTAAGGTGAATAACCAAGAAAGAGTGGGTCATGGTAAATGATTTTAACTTTAAGGTACAGCAAATTTGTACAAAATTAACACAAGAACAACAGAACCTGCTGTGTTGACTCCCTTGGAGCAGAAACAGCCTGACCAGAGGACAAGCTGCCTGAGAGCAAGTGGAGGACACATAGAATGCAAATCTCAGGGGAAAAAGATTAAAGAGTTAAGTGGAAGATACTCTAAATATGTCATTCATCTGTAAAACACACCTCCCCCCCCCTATATGGTACAGAGTAAATTTAGAAAATCCAAATGTCACAATTGATAGGATTAAGATTATTTTCATTTAGGGTCCTCCCTGGGGTGTAATGGATTAAAGCGCAACAATATGAAGCTAGCCACAGCCACTTTAGCATGATTTTGATCTCCAGCAAGGAAGGTGACCCACATGGTGTGGCAGATCTCTCTTGACCCACCCAAAGCTCTCTTCAGCAGGGTATTTCAGTGCATCTGTCTGTTCTGCTCCCCACTCTGTCTCTGGTAAATCCTCTCAGCCCCTGCACTTCTGGCCTGTATCCCAGCTCTTGTATGCATAAATCAATCAAGCTTTAAAAAATACTATTTTCAAATGCTGAAAATAATATGAAAATCAAAGTATAATTCCACTTCAACAGGTTAACTTTATGCCTGAGTTTCTAAGTAAACAGATGTAGTGAGCGTTAAAAAAGGAAGAAGCACTGTGAATTGGCTAATGGTAACATAGTTCCCTGTATCTTTCTTGTCTTCGCTATTCATTAAAATGGAACTCAACATTCTGGGAAGCAGAGCTTTTATTTTAGAGTAAACACTTAAAATGCATGAACCCAAAATTGCAGGACTTTTTCCAAGAAAACCATTCACTTGCTTTTTAGACTAATATAGCCCAAAATAATTGTTAGAAGACAACAGTGTGGTAGGTTGACAGACAAGTCAGAGCAAAAGGCTGGGCTTTCTACTTTCTATTTAAGTTACACCCAGGTCAGACACAAATCCTAGTAGTGAGGTGAGCAAGCAGTGTTGAGTCATCTACATTCTACTAAAATCTGTTTTCAACCTTATGCCACTTTTGTGACATTCTACATAAATAAGTTTGGAGCTTTGGAAGACTCAACAGAGATAAAGAAAAACAGAATCTTCTGAAGAATACAGAAAAAGGAGTTTAATCTGACATTAAAAAAATAATAATCTCTCATATTGTATTTCATGTCAAAAAGATTTCAAATTAATCCCACATTTTCTTCTCTCTCTTTAATTTTTCATAGTGTTATTCTCATCTTTTTTGCTGTTTTCTCTGCAATAACTTTAGTGTTAGTAACAGCAAAGAGGGTTTTCAAAGACTTATGAATTTCTGTAGTAAAATATAATCAAGAATATTGAACTTTGTGTTAACACCACAGCCACAGATCATTACTATTAGATCATAGCACCTTAACTAACATAAAACTTTATATCATACAATAATTGAATATGTGTATAGTATATATAGACTGTTATACTAATACAGTATCTGAGTATCAGAGTAGTATTGCAAAACTTGTCAGTTATGTGTGTAGAGACGTGTTATATGAGAAATACCCATAATCAATGTGAAGAACATATTTTTTTAAAAGATTCATTTATTTATGCACACAGAACTGGGATACAGGCCAGAGGTGCAGGGGCAGTGAGAGGATTTACCAGAGACAGAGTGGGGAGCAGAACAGACGGACAAAGTACACTGCTGAAGGAAGCAGGCAGGTCAGGAGAGGTCTGCCGTGCCATATGGGTCACCTGTGGGCCAGGAGGGGACTGAACTCATGCTGAAGTAGCTTTAGCTTCTTAGTGCTGTACTTTAACCTGTTGCATCACCAGACAGGGCCCAGAACAGATTTTTAAATTCTCCATTGGCTTACTAACACTTGGTGTGAGGAGTTAGCCATATTCCAAAGATAGTATCTTGACTTTTTAACATAATGGTTTTCCTTAGTTTCCAGCTAATTACTTTAGAGTGCATCTACTGTTTCTCTTCAATTGCATTCCTGGCCTGTTACAGACTTCAATTTCTCTTATCTCATGCATAAATTATGGGCAGCTTTGGCATCAGCAGCCTACAGAGTGGACTAAAATTATAGAAAGTGAAAAAATGCAAGAAATCATAGGATGACTAAACATGATTGCTAAATTATAGCAAATTATCTAACACTAATATCAAAAAAAGACAACAAAATAGATGGAAAGGGAGCGATCATTAGAAGCCACCCTTTTAGATATTTCATTTGGTATACTAGGAATAGGCTCAATTGACAGAAAATTGAAAGAACTATGATGACTGTTTATAGAATATTTTGAAAGTTCGCCAGCTTGAGTCAGACTTGGTACAAAACACTGCCCACTTTCCTCTTACAGAAGTGTTGATATTTCTCTCATTAGCTGTTTCTTCACATCAGTAAAGACACTGTACTCCCACAAGTTAAAAAAAAAAAAAACAAAGTCATTGCCTTTACATCAACCTTCATATCTAATCTATTACCAAGGCCTATCAGTTCTATTTTAACTATATATGATTCACACCAAATTTATTTTCTTTTCTCTAACCCCACTACTATTATCCTAGTCCAAGTTCATAGTGTTTCATGAGGAGTTCAATACTAGTAGGAAAGGAGTCTCACATCCTGTTGTCCATAATTAAAATATTCTCAGTAGAATAGAGTACTCTGTCTTTAAAAATAAGAATTGTCAATCATCTAAGATCCTCCAATACCTTTCCATTGCATCCTGAACAAAAGTATTCCCCAAACCACAATGTTCAATACCCAAATTATGTCATTTCTTCTTTTTTCCCATACATTCTAATGTTTGAGACTACTTATTTATCTCTTTATGTGCTCTTATTTGAACTTAGTTTCAAGTTCCTACTAGTTGAAATATATTATGTAATTATATATATACAACATATAATACATTACATATCATATGTGCATATATATTTATATTTAGAATGCAAGACATTGATACAAATTTTGCAAACAGTTGCATTTTCCACTTTACAAATGGCTACATATTCTTGCATATATTTATGATATATAATAAGTGAGCAAATGAATGCATATATGTCAGATTTTTCTCTGCATTCTCAACTTTCCTTATGAAACGAAGGGACCAACCATGGTGCCTTAAAACAACATTGCAGTAGCATTCAGTTGTTAAACTGGGAATACACACTACAACTCTCCCAATAAAATTGAACTGAGCTCTCACTTCATTTCACTGCTATACTCAACAGTCAACTTATCATAGTTGACCTTCAACAGAAGAATATCATTGTCTTATTTTAACAGATAAAGCAACAAATCTACAAAGTAGAATAACACAAAGCTACACATATGAGAAACCAGAAGATAATAAATTATTAAAGTATATTAACTCATTTACAGACATTTACAAAGTGTCTTATTGGACTGCTCCAGATTTATGGATCCTGAAGTATATAAAATTGTGATGAAGGATTCCTTAAAAAAGATAGCTTACTGGCCTTCTCTGGTGGCGCAGCGGGTTAAAGCACACTCTAAGAAGCTACAGCCACTTCCGCATGGGTTCGATCCCCACCTGTCCTGGAGGTGACCACATGGCATGGCAGACCTCTCCTGACCCGCCTGCTGCTCCCTTCAGCAATGTACTTCATTAATCTGCCTGTTCTGCTCCCCGCTCTGTCTCTGGTGAATCCTCTCACCACCCCTGAGCCTTTGGCCTGTACCCCAGTTCTGTATGCACAAATAAATAAATCTTTCAAAAAAAAAAAAAAAGATAGCTTACCTTATCAGGTTTCACATTAACATAACTATATGAATACAAGTCTATGGATTCTCCCTGAAATGTGCGCCAGTGAGGGAGCCTGAAGTTTAAGTAAAATATAGTGGATGATAAACAATGCTGGTGACAACCAAACACTGTTCTATCCACTGGAATCATTTGTGAAAGACATTTCGCTGTTCAGAAAGAGATGGACAAAGTGCAGAATGTTAACAAGATCACCACTGCTGGGATCAGGTTAAACTCAGGGTGTTGGGCAGCACAATGAAGGAGGCAGGACAACACAGGGACAGTCTAGTGGGAGAAGTAACACTGTGACTATGCTGAAGTTACGTTAAGACTTGTTCTGCCTAGGAGAGTGGTCTTGAGAAGGGAGGGGAAAGGATGGTGTTGATAAAAATGAAGGAGAGGCAGTGCTTCAGGCATACAAAGTGAGAGATTTAGAAGATGTTAATAGATAATTTGTGAACCTGCACCTACATGTTTTTGTTGAGTTGAAATCACTAAGTAATGATGAAACAATAGCAGAAGGCAGAAACCAGTTCAGAAAAAAATGCTTGTTATCACGTTAAGACATTGGTGTTTTCCCCTAAAAATCATTGATGGTAAAACAGGGAAATAATGTTTGAGCTACTTTTCTGAATAAGATTTTCCTTTAGATGAAGAAAATGGAGTCAAAGGTGGAAAGACTGGAAGCAAGGGGGACAGATGAGATGCTACTGTGAAAGCCAAAGAGGAAGAAAATGAGAAAATCTTGAATAAAGGGGTTAGGTTCTCTGTTTCTGATTCAAAGATGAACCATTTTTAAAATGCAAGATGAAACAGGAATTGTGTTCTCCTCCATAATAGAAACATCAAGAATTTAAATATCCTATGCCAGTTGTTGATGATTTACTCCTCATGCATTAGCCCTGACAATTGCTCAAGCCTCAGTTCTCTTGTCTGAGAAAGGGCACAACTGATCTAGTTAATCCTTGTTTAAAATCTCTTTATGTGCATACAAGAACTGAGATGTAGGCCAGAGGTGCGAAGGGTGAGAAGATTCACCAAAGATAGAGTGGGGAGCAAAACAGGATTTACTGAATTACACACTGAGGGGACCAGCAAGTAAGACAAGAGAGGTCTGCTGTGCCATGTGGGTCAGCTCCCTTACCAGATCAGAATTTGTGCTGCAGTAACTGCCAATTGCTTGATAGTGCTGAGACTTAACCCCTGCACCACCAGGAAGATCCCGACCTAGATAATCTTGAGAGCATCTTTGCAGTTCTATAAGTCTATGGACAAAACAGTTTCCCCATTTCTATTATACAGCTGTTATGTATTGCTTTTTTTTGCAAGCTGGGAAAAGAAAATGAGCTCATTAACTTGGAATTAATCCTCCAATTGTGCTGTCTTCTATCTAGAATGCCAGGCATTGATACGGACTTCTTATAAATAGTAATTAAAACTCAGTTATCTTTATGAGAAAAGGTTCTTCAAAAGAGGAATGTAATTTAAATTTAATTTTAAATTAAAGAGGCAGTTGTATTTTCTCCTATGCCATAACAGCAGAAAATTTGCTTTTTGAACATCCCTTATCGTTTATCTTAAAATGACATGAATCAATAACTACATGTTGCTATGTGTCCCAATCGTTGTGCTGAGATGCTCTTATTCAGCACTTGAATCACAAACCTGACATCAACAAGAGTTTGTACACTAGTCACTAAGTGAGCACAGTTAGGCGATCCCTCTAACCCACATATACTCAAATCTAATGCATTTCATTTTACAGGTTATATAGAACTGTATGGATTGCTTATATTTGAACATGCTTGACCCCAAAAATAGCACTTTCATATAGTTCATCTAATATGAGATGAAATGATATGTAAGAGACATTTCACATGGTTCATACTAATATGCATGAAATATATATTAATAATATATAAAATAATAATGTATATATATGAAAGTAAAGTAATATATAGCATTATTCCTACTTTAAGGAATTTTAGTTCATTATAGACATTTTAGGAGAATATTAAGATAAAAAGCACAGAATATCAATCTCCAAGTAAAACAAGCATCATTGTGAAAAGATAACATTTTTATTTTAGTTTACTAGAAGCAAATTCTAAGAAACCAGACCCAGTATTCAGTTACCCATTGCCAGAAATGCTAAAAACCTGTGCTAAGTTTTCCAAGTCATTTATGGCAAAGCAAACCACACATGAAAAAGTTTCTACTGAGGTGTCCAGAAACTTCAGCTGCCTTTAGACCAGCCAACATGGAAACAGAGTGGCTCCAGTTACCAATAAATCTGGGAGATCACATAGTTATCAAAGAAGGGGGCCCCTCCCTTGGGCTCCAGGTGAACTGGTTTCTCAACAAGTATCTATTTTAGTACTGTCTAAAATATTTGTTACCATAAATCACTAATATTACTCATTTCTCCTCTTTTGCTAGCAGCTATTGTTACTTCCACAAAAGTTAGACTCTAGAAGGCTAAGGAAGAAAGTGAGTTAAGAACAAGGAACAAAGCTCACGTGGTTGCACCAAACACCCTCAATTTCTAGGTGGTTAGCATTTCACCTCACTTCCATGGGTTGTAGTAGATCTGGTGGAGACATTCTATTCCCCACTTAGCTCTTTTTCCTCAATAAGCCTTTCTTTGTATCCTGTGAGAAAGCAGGCCAATCCTACTCATGCGATTAAGCTTCTGGCTTTGCTCCCAAGCAGCTGGACATTTTCCTTCAACCTCCAATCTCAGTATACAGACCACTTGGCTTTCGCAGGAATTGATCTTTATACTATTACTCAATAGCTGCAAATATGGCTCAGAGTTACTGGGCAGGACCATGGGAAGTCCCTGATGGACTTGAAATAAGGGGTCAGAAAACTCACTTCTCCTTCATCAGTAGTGTCAGAAGTAGGAGAAGATTAAAATGAAGTCATAACCATAAAGAGGCATATGTATTTTTTTTTCATTTAAGTGTGGTTAATCTGCAAATTTGTCAATATTGGCAAAGAATATGGAGATTTTAATAAATTTATAGTAATCATGATATTTGGAAAGATTAAATATATCTTAAAATTCTAGCAGGTCTAGAAAATCTTAAAAAATATAGGAATTGGGCCCTCCCTGGTGGCGCAGTGGGTCAAAGCACAGCACAAAGAAGCTTAAGCCACTTCCGCATGAGTCCGATCCCCGCCTGACCCAGAGGTGACCACATGAGGCGGCAGACTTCTCCTGACCCGCCCGCTGCTCCCCTCAGCAGTGTACTTTGTCCATCTGCCTGTTCTGTACCCCACTCTTTCTCTGGTGAATCCTCTCACCCTATGCATCTCTGGCCTGTACCCCAGTTCTGTATGAATAAATAAATCAATCTAAATATATATATATATACAGGAATTAAGGTCTCCTTGCATGGCAAAAGTTGCTGAAATTCCCCTTTAAATTATAAAATTGTCTGATCCTAAACTGTAAAGAATGGCAGTCACCTTGGTAGTACCATATAGTACCATAGCAGTAGCATAGGTGGAATCCAATCTCACTAATAAATATAAAAGAAATAATTCTTTTTTTAAAAAAAAAAAAAGACTTATTTATTTGTGCATACAGAACTGGGGTACAGGCCAGAGGCTTAGGGGTGGCAAGAGGCTTCACCAGAGACAGAGTGGGGTGCAGAACAGGCAGATCTATGAAGTACACTGCTGAGGGGAGCAGCAGGAGGGTCAGGAGAGGTCTGTCGCACCATGTGGTCACCTCTGGGGCAGGCGGGGATCAAACTCATGCAGAAGTGGCTTTAGCTTCTCAGTGCAGTGCTTTAACCTGCTGTGCCGCTAGGGAGGACTAAAGAAATAATTCTTAAGAAAAAAAATTATAGACTTGGTCCTCCCTGGTGGCACAGTGGGTTAGGGTGCAGCACCACAAGCTGACCTCAGCTACTCAGCTACTTCGGTGTGAGTTCAATCCCTGACCCCAGAGATTGCCTACATGGCACAGCAGACCTCTTCTGTCTGGTCTGTTGTTCCCCTCATCAGTGTACTTCATTGATCTGCCTTTTCTGCTTTCCACTCTGTCTCTGGTGAATTCTCTCACCACCCCAGCACCGCTGGCTTATACTCCATTTCTGTATGCATAAATAAACAAATCTTAAAAAAAAATTTAAAAATTGTAAACTTAATGTAGAATGTACATTAAAGGTATAGAAATACTCTGAAGTTAGGAAATACATTAATGAAGAGAAAAACTTTTTAATAATCTTTATGGCTATCCAGGAAGTGTTTAGGAAAATTCAAGTTTTATTCCAGCTAGAAATCTTAGCAAGATAGCAAAAAAAAAAAATCATATTGGATTTGAGAAAGTGTATATGTCAGAATGCAATAGCAAAATAGCATATGTTGCAAAATTAATAGACATGCCCTTTACAATGGAGAACAGAGATATTATCAACATGATTCAATATTTTACTGGAGATTTTAGCTAGAGGATTTAGGTTTTTGAAATGAAATGCAATGTGCAAAGTGGAAGAAAGAGACCAAAGTAGCCTTATTTGCTGATGAATCATTTTCTCCTAGAAAAGTCAAGCAAATCAACTGAATACGTATAGGAAAAGGTTGGAAAAGATAAAATCTCTGAAATTTGACATTGGAAGTGAGACTGAAGGATAAGAAGCTGAGTAACACAGACAAGCAGTGTGTGCCTCTGCATGTGTGTGTATGAACCTGGGTGTGTCTCTTAGTGTCTCTCTATACATATGTCTGCATACATGTACACAAATGCATATGTAAATATGTATGCACACACTTACCTGTGATTACATACATATGACAGTGACTGTGTGTGTGTTGATAGATAGAGGGGTCAGGAAATAACCCCTACAGCTACTCAAAAGTTATGCCCTAAGAGAAAACTTGTGCTTCTGGAGAAAAGAAAGGAGCCTGGATATCTGCAGGTTACTGATCCAGGTGAACTGGTAGAACATGGGGCCATAGAGACAGGCAGGAGTCAGGTCGTGTAGCACCTTGTAGGGCATAAAAAGTCCAGTCTTCTTGAAAGAGAAACCTCTGATGAATTATTACCAGGAAGTGACATATCCAATTTCTATTTTATGTTATTTTTCCAAGAGTTCTAGGCAAGTGATAAACTATTCTAAGTAGGAAAACAATGTAGAAAAGTACTGGGTCACTTGTGTTTGATCTATGGTAGCCCTATTTGAGCATAGTTGAGGAAACTGAGAAAAGTACGTAGAGATGAAATATATTTTGGAAGTGTAACTGACTTAAAATATTAGTAAAATGTAGGTGTCAAGGCCCTCCCTGGTGGTGCAATGGGTAAGGACACAGCACTACAAACTGGCCACAGCTGCCTCAGTGCGAGTTCGATCCCCAGCCCGGAGGTGTCCACATGGCACAGCAGACCTCTCCTGACCTGCCCGCTGCTCCCCTCAGCAGTGTCCTTTTCGATCTGCCTGTTCTGTTCCCCACTTTGTCTCTGGTGAATCCACTCAAGCCCTGCACATATGGCCTGTACCCCAGTTCTGTATGCCTAAATCAATATTTTTTAAAAATGTAGAGTCAAGTAAAGGGGGTTTTCTCTGATACAATGAGCAACTAAGTGGGTGGACAGTGCTGTTGCCACTAACTGGAATAAGGAATGTTGAGCTAAACGACAAAATTTAGAGATTCATTTCTGGTGTAATAGATTGGGATGCCAATTATAAATCTAAGTGGAGATGTCAAGTTTGACAATTTAAGAAATTAAAGTTAAGATGAAAGGTCTGGTTGGACATATAAAGTTAGAAAAATCAATATTTAAGTGGTTATAAAGCTATAAAAAAAAAAAAGAAAAAAAGAAACCATAAGAATTAGGGAGAGAAAATAGAAAAGAGGATCCAAGTCTAATCCCAGAGGCAATGCAACATCTATATACCTTGCAGGTAAAAAGTAGAGGGAAAAGGTAGATAGTAAAGAAGATAAATGAAATGTCACAGAAAACCAGAGAAAAAACTGAGTCAGAAGGAAAGGCACTCAACTTGGTCAGGTTCTATCAAAAGTTAGAGTTAAACTATTAACAAAAGAAAACAAGGTCAGATTGTAGTGTATCGGAAAAGAAGTAAGGCAGTTACATGTAAACATTGTAAGTAATACTGTCAAGAACTTCTACTACCAAAAAAAGGGACACGTGTCCTGTGATGAGACTCACTATGCCAGTGCCTCTTATGCTTTGTTATGCATACAAATCACCTGGGACTCTTGCTATGACTCAGGTAACAGTTCTTTAGTCTTCGATTATCACATATAAGGAGTTCCCTATCAAGTCCCAGGAGTCAGGTCCTCACATTTAGGTTGCAAGGCTATTTAGTGAAGGATAAAGTTAGGAAAGTGTATATCCATGTGAGATACACAGATAAGATAATCAGATTAGACTCTTAAGATACTAGTATAGTCTGATTTCAGGCCCATCTCTTTAAACTTTTTGCCACCATAATTTTTACTAAAGACAGTAATATATAATGCAATGACGTGCTTATTCATCTATATACTGTTCTCACTAGCTAACATGTATAAAGTCTTAGAACTGGAAGATTTCTCCTCTCCATGATCTGACAACCCCAACTTCCATCTTCACACTTCTCAAGAGAGGAAAATTATACTGGAACCACAAAGCATTTATGAACCTAGCATTAATGGTATCTCTCTCCTGCAGGTGACTGGGAGAAGGTATAACCATTTAGAAGGCACAAGAACCAGTAAGCTTCGGCTGAGTCCTAACCTTCACTTCCCTTTTCCCTGCGGACAAGGACCCCATCTACTCTACCTTCCTCCAACAGGAGGGTCTTTGTTTACTGTATTTCATCTCCTTGTGCCAGGAAACTCAATCTGAGATTCAAATCCATAATAATAGCAGAAAAGTAACCCATTAAAGAGATATATGTAAAAAGAAAAAGAGTTTCTTTTTACATAGGAATGATGTACTGAAGGATTTACCACACATCATGCCATTCAGTAATTTCTAAGGACAGAAGTATAGGAAGAATTGAAACTTACTAAAATAATTTATTTATCTTCAGTTCACAATTTATTTAGTTTTTGTTCAGAAAAAATAGCATTATAAAGAAAAACATGAATGAGAAAATATGTTGAGTTTAGCTTAAGAATACAAAAAAAATGTATTGGTAGGTGAAGGTGTAAATTAACAGTGTATATACATAATACAGGATATTAATTAATCAAGTAAAAATGTGAGATTTATATATACTAATGTGGAAAATGCTCATAAGTATAAAAGCAAGCCATAGAACACAATGTATAAAAGACTGACATTATTTTGTGAATTCTGTTTCAGTGTGTAAATAAAATGTTTACATTCATAAAAAAACAAAGAACACAATATCGTCAACTATATTTGAAAAGTTGTAATACTGGGTGTCTGGAGAGGCCAGGCAGACTTACTATTTTTTTTCTTTATAGTCCTTTGTTTTAAATGAGAGAAAACTGAAAAAACAAACAAACAAAAAAACAGTACTACATATGGATATATTTACTTTTAGTTAAGATGCATCAGGAATATTAATAAATGATGCCAATGTTTGTCTCTGTGGAAAGGAACCATATGATTCCACAGCAGTGTAGCCAGTGAGAAGTCTTGAAGTATTCTTTACCTTGATTTTTCTCTCTCTAACAGTAGCTCTACTGGCATCCTTACATGGTAAATTGTACAGCAAAGCTTCCTCACTCTCATATACTTCCAACGATTACCCCATTTCTCTAATCACTTTCTTCTACTTCCTTCTTGGTTTTTATCTGCTCCAGTGGGGGAGTTTTTCCCAGCAGTCAGCAGTGGCCACCATATGGCCGAACACAATGCCCTTTATTATTATTCACTGCTCAGCAGAATTCAAGATAATGTCATCTTCAAACACTGAAACACTTTCTTCCCTTGCTGTTCATGTCACGTAGCACACATATTTTAAGGTACTGGTGGTTCGTCTATTGGATCTTCTTCCTTTTCCCTATTTCCTAATGCCCCATACTCAGTCCCTATACCACTTGTCTTCTCTACCTACACTCACTCCCCACATGTTCACACCATTCCACAGCCCTAATACTGTGGCTCATACCTTAGAATGATGCTAGCTGTTGTACCAAACAAACACTTAAATCACAGTAATTAAACAAAATAAATTTATAACTCACATGAGATTCAGTGTAGAGTTTCCTGACACATGAACTTTTATTTGTTAAAGAACCAAGAATCTTATGATCAAAATAGTTTCAAGTGTCTTTTTCCCTTCTCAGTTTCTACTACCCCTTAAAGAACTCAGTTTTTTGAACTACTGTTTGTAGACATTAATGCCATGATTATAGAGGTGTTTGGTTCCAAAGGAGCATGTACTTACCAGGCAAATACTGAAAATGTCTACACCCATCACGTGAAAATTTAGATTTTCTTCCTCATAGGAATTAAAGTGAGCATAAAAGCTTGTTGAATTTTTCTCACTTTAATTGTAGACTCCTCTTTATAGGACCAAACTATCCAGTCCAGTACAAAGTACACAGTGGCAGATGGAATATTGATGGACCCTTTTCAGCTCTTCTGAAGACAAAACTAGTAGATGGCAAACACTACTCAGACTGCCTGGCTCACCATCTGGCCTCATTTTCACTAGGTATTATAGTAAACCCCCACCATGAGCTGGGCTCTTATTCTGACATGATAAATTTGGAAACCTCTATGAATTAAAAGAAATTTTGAAAGGAGACAGGTTCTGAATATTACCTCCTCACAAGAAAGAAAAATGTCACTAATTCATTTAAAAAAAATTTTGAAAATACCGGAAAAGTGAAAAGTCATAATTAATATGTCCCTAGTAAGAAATAATGCCATGTGATTTACTTTTCATAATACAGCCGATAGTGCTAACCCTTGAACAACTTACCCATCTCCCCAAATTATATTTCACTTATAATTTTTATTACCTAAAACCTGACTATTAATAATCGCTTGCTGTTGGCCAGAATTCTTATTTCAAACTCATTAAAACATATTTTCTATACTAGATTATATTGTGTTGTATTCTCAAAGTACAGTAAAATAAACATTAAGAAAATCTTGAGAAGATACATTTACAGTAATATACTGCATTTATTGGAAAACATCCATATAAGTGTGGATCAGCTCAGTTCAAGACTACCCTGTACAAATCCATATGATCAACTTTGTTTGAAGTTAGTTTGTTTACTTTACTTCTGTATACTGTTCACAAAAATACATTTTTCAGATTATTAAACTTTATTTTCAAGTTATTAAATTTTCCTATAAAAATAATGAAAGTACCATTATACTGTATAGATATAAAATATTCTGTTTAGTTTTTTTATTATTGTTAATTATCAAGTTTATAATTTTTACTGGCATGACTATCAAAATTTCAGTAAATCTCTTGAATATAGACAACAGTCCTTTCTGATACTGCTCTAATATTATTGATAACAAACCTAGCAACTAAAGTTTTGGACCTTTGCAAGTCTTTGGCTCTACATTTTAAATCTATGCTCTGAAAGGATTGTACTATTAAACACCATCACTGGGAGTGTACAAAATACTCACCAACTAAAATACTCATCAACTTTATGCATGTCCCAATTTACATTGTGCTGATTTGATAAGTGAACATGATATCTCATTTCATGAACTTAAATGCATTTCATTATTCCTGCTAAGAAATTATTTTTTATTTTTATTTTATTAGTGTGACTCTTAGATTAATCACCTTAAAGATACAGTCTGAGATATATTCATTCACTTAATATTTTCCTTGTATTTTTAAATTATTGTTTTATTGAAACAACATGGCATCACAACATTATAAATGACTGTGTACACTAATGAAAATCAGTATCGGTATATACTACATGAATTCATTCACTTTCATTCTAATTTGTTAGTTACATTCTTAGATTCTTTCTTTAAGCCTTCAGTAACTTTTCTAAATCCTTGAATGGAAGTCAAATTCATGTTTGTTTGTTTGTTTTGTCATTTTCAAAAAAAATCTTTCATGATAAATACTTTTTAGGACTTTGATTCTATATTAATGATCATACTATACCTGATTTGACAGGATACACTTTGATTTTTATAGCTTAGATGTTGCCTATTTAAAATTTATTAAGTTCTAGTTTTAGTGATTTCTGTTTATAAAATATGACCTATATAACTGATTATTTCTGCAAATATTTCAGGAATATTCTAGGTCATTGACTTATTGAGTTAAAAAAATCAGCCATTCTCATTTCCTTCCACCAAGTGTTTTCATTTTAGAGCATTTAACACTGTTACTAATTGCATATTTCGTAATGTGTTCACTTGCTTATTATGTCTTCACCACTATGCTATTAGTTCTGAGGACAGCAATCAGAATGTCTGCTTGTTCATCGTTGCATTCCCAGCATCTAACTATGGTTTATTTGGGGAGTGAAAGAAATGAGAGAAACATCCAAGGGATAATAATAGGATGAGCGCAGGAAGGGCAGATGACTGATGGAAAGAAACAGAATTAGTAGTAAACACAACCTCGAGACAGTCATCAGGAAAAAGTCAACATGAGAGACACAGGCATACCACCTCTACTGATTCCCACAAGCTAAGAGAAAGAAGGCAGAAGTCAGGGTTTGCTGACTGTGCCAAAAGGCAGGCTATGCACAGAACTTGGATTTTTTTTTTCTTATTTGTTTTCTCTGTGTATGTGTGTATGGATGTGATGACAATGTTTTTGCTGTGCTGCTCTCTCTGTATTTATGTTCTGTAGTCTGTAAATATTTGAAGAGTGTCAATCTCTGTAGCCTATTATAGAGAGGAATTGCTCCAAGTCTTTTTTTTTTTTTTTTTAAGTTTCCAGGAGGTCTTTAAAACATTTGGAGAGGTTGCATTCAGAATTCCTAATCTAACCTTGTTTTAACTTGATATTTGCATGTCACTACTTATGCTAGGAATTATTGTTATGCTGTTGAGGTTACTGTGTATGCATTTGTTCTCTCATAAAACACATGTAGAAGACTAAATTGTCTCTTTACTCAACCATTTTCACAAACATGTTATCCACAAAATGCACTTTAATTTGATCTGTGAAAAAAAGGTTGACAGTGGGTGAGGTATCATTGTTGTTATCAACCTGTATTTGTTATCACCCTATATCACCCAATTTGTAAAGTACAACTGGGGATAAGTTGACCCAGGAACAGAATTTTCAAAATTTCTTTCAGTAATCCCTGCTATTATTCATGAATATGATGAAACAAATCTTTTAGTAGTAAGTTTGATTTTGATGTTATTTTTTCTTAGTGCATATTGACACTTAGTGCATATTGACACCTTTCCCTAAAGAATTACTGTTTCAAGACTTATCATAAGCATTACACTCTGGTGTCCATCTCCCCAGACAAATGTAGGTGTGAAACCTTTTTGTACCATTTTTTTTAAAGATTTATTTATTTATGCATACAGAACTGGGGTACAGGCCAGAGGTGAAGCGGGAGTGACAGGATTCATCAGAGACAGAGTGGGAAGCAGAACAGGCCAACAAACAACTGATGAAGTATACTGCTGAGGGGAGCAGCAGGCAGGTCAGGAGAGGTCTGCCATACCATGTGGGTCACCTCTGGGGCGGGATTAAACTAATGCTGAAGTGGCTTTAGCTTCTTAGTGTTGTGCTTTAACACGCTGTGCCACCAGGGAGGTTCTTGTTTGTATCATTTTTAGATCTCTATTACCTATGTCCCTTTCTACACTGTAATTATTAAATCATCTGTGAGCCTCCCCAGTAGGATTTCTTGATAACAAGGAGCAGTATTTTTTGATTGTATAGCCCTTACACTTAGTATAATGCCTTATATCTAGTAGCACTTGATTAACATCAACAATGTGAGGAAAGACAATAAAGAAAAAGACACCAAGAAAGTAAAGGAGGATGTTAGGAAAAAGAGGATTTATAAAAATAGACAGAGTCAAAACTTAGTATTTTAAAGATAGGCATATGTGTATGTGACACTAGTTTGTAACTACTGTGAAGTTACTCATCTTTATACAGTACTTTAGTTCTTTCAAAAGGTACAACTTCTCACTATTTTTGCCTCACTATTGTACCTGATTTACTTTCTTTTCTAATTAATCCTCTAAAGTAACAGATTGAATACATTTTTAGTAAATGCTGAGTATCACCTGAATAAATTAACAAGTGAATGAATGAATCCCTAACAATAAATGAACACCTAAAACAGAAATGTTAAAAATACTTTATTTGCTCAGAATTTTTAAAAAGTGCTTGAAATACTTTAATTCCTTAGTGAAGTGACTGTTGATTCTGCAATACTGAGTTGTGCATTTTGTAAAACTTTGTTAATTAGATAGGGACAAATACACCGTAATTGCCCTTTGTGTTCAAAGTCAAGGCTCTTGACAGCCTCAGCGTAGTCTATTCTAGACCAATATCTTTCAAGTCACTGGTTTGGCTCTGGCATTGAAAAAGGATAGGAGCTGTTAATTAGCAAGTGAGAATAATACTTGATTGACTTTACTAAATTAGATTTTGTTGCCCTGCCAAAGTGAATTGTCATTAGCATTTATTAGACATGCAACATGCGCATGCACACATACACACAATCCATCTAACAGGCTAACCAATCTAGATAGTAGTGTTTTCTCTTTACTCTCTTATAGTGTAACTGAAAAGACAGAACTTTGTTGTCTAATGAGTCTAATGAATGTGGGAAAACATCAGCTCTTCCTCCTTTCAAATTATGCCATGGGTATATTGTTGAACTTCTCTGAGTCTTAATGTTCCAATATGTACATATGTGTGTGTATAATATTATATTTATATGTATAAGGATAACAATAGTGCTCTCATTGTGGGATTATTATGATATTCAAAGGAGAAAATAAATGGAAAACTCTGCCATGCCTAATTTTAGGACTGATGCTTCTATTTGATAAGTCTTTTAAATAGATCCCTTTAGGATTAATCCCATCATATAACAGCAGTGAAGCTGAAGGTTTTCTGATTCCAGATTAATGATTTCATTTACTCAGTGGATATGATTTTAGAGAATACTTTATGAAAGACTAGTATTTGGTAGACAATGAAATATTCAAATTCCTGTTTTCAAGGGGGTTATGATTCACTTAAGGACATAAAATATATGACATATGCACATTGACTAAAATGTTATGTAAGATAGGATATGATTATATTCTGTTGATCCTTCTTTCTGTAGTTGAATATTAGTGTCTCCTCAAAATTTTATTATTTTTTAAAATTTTATTATTTTATCAGTTGAATGCAAGTACTTAGGTTATTTTTTAATCAAACATTGTTAGTCTAATCATTATCAGAATTTACTAGCCAAGTTTAACTCTTATTGCTTATGCCTTACTTGTCTATTGAAACAACTATCTAATTTCCTCATTTCCCAATTGTTTAAAAAGTCAGGTTTCTAAAAGCATTTTGATAATTCCTTTTATTTTATTAATAAAGATGTATCCTGAGTCATAAGACAAGTGTCATTGTAATAAGTAAATGCAAAGGTACTCAATCTGGTTTTGTTATTGGGGGAATTTTTTTTCCCCTCAGAGTCAAAATAGTTCCACAACACTTTGGAAAGAGATGCATGTTAATCTGGGATGTCAGGCAGTGTTTTGTGTACTGGGCCTTTTGTTAGCAAAGCAAACAAAAGGAAAATAAAGATGAAGGAGCAAAGAAGAAGTGGTGAAGTAAGAGTGACAGATGAGTTAACAATGAATAGAGAATGAAGTCGTCTGAAAACACATGAGTGCCAGTAAAATAGTTTAACTTATATTTGAGTGCTGAAGGCAAGTGATGATGCTTTGAGCTTTATATTGGAATGCCAGTATAGAACTTGAAAATTCTGCACTTCTACACTACTTCTGTTTGAACTTCTATAATAGTTGCCCCTCTACCAAAATATTGCTTCATGCTTTATTTGTGTCACTGGCATTCAAAAATACTTTGCTAAATTTCATCTGATAAGAACTAGCCAGATTCATCTGTTAATTAAACTGAAAGTTTTACAGTTCTATATACTTTCTTCCAAAAATAAATAGTGGTTTTTGCTTGTCTAGAAATAAACTAGGTAATCATTAACTGTGGCAAGTTCTTCTGATTTAGGAAAGTGTAATATTTTAGCTCTTCTCTCACTATCCTTAACCGCACTTTTTACTAGTTCTATGCACTCTTAAAAGTTAATTCAACTTAACTGAATCTCAGCGCCTTTGTCAATAAAGTAGAGATAATAATTGTCTTTTAAAGATCAGATAATATATGTACCCCAAGGACTATTTCATGCACAAGTATTGCTATTATTAATATTACTACTTACTTGCTATTTTTTGCTCCTCTTCACTTGCCATTAGAATAGCTGCCTGATGACACTCTACTCCTCTGGAGGATATCACGCTGAATAAATATAATTAGAAACTAGAGCTTCAGCAGCAAGCTCCTTATAAATTATAAAACTCAGTAACATGCAGAGAAAAAACAAAATGAAAAGAAATTCTTCTTGATAAACATGAGTACTCTCTGGTCCTTTGAAAATAAAAATTTAAACCAATATCCTCCCATTACAACAAATAATAAGAGTGACTCCATACTAGAGCTTTGGAAAGAGAAAATCAGCTCTTTGTGTTAGCCTAATCAGGGTTCTAACCAAAATACAAAATCTCTAACCCAAAGGAAAAGAACAAGTAATTTGAAACTATAAGGCAACTCTTTCTCTTGAAGACAAGGAAAAGATAGACCCAGGTACCCCCCCTCAAAAGGAAAATTTAATGAATAAAATATTTTGGAAAAACAACTGTCATAATAAAAAGGAGTAGGGGTTGTTCTGAGAAGGAAAAAATATTTTTATTTATATAATATCTACAAATGGGTTTAACAATATTAGAAACCTTACTGGTGATAGCTCTTCAGAGAACTAAGAGTGGATTTTTTGTTAATCAAATTTGAAACCTTCGTTTCAACAACAGTTCCTGCAAATGAAGGCTTATTCTTTCCAGAATATTCTGAGTTCTGTGACTGTAGGTGCCTTTTAGTATTATACCAGCCTGCATACAGAAAGGTAGCTTTAGGCATGTTGCAAAAACGTTGTTCAGCTAAAAATAAAGCTGGTAAACTATAATAGTGTATATATACTTTTTTAGAGCTTGAACCAAGCACATCAGCAAAGCAATAATAATCAAATGTAACAAGCACTACCACTGTCTCTAAAAAGCAAAGCACAGCATGTGCTGTAGAATAGCAGCAAACATAGGAATCCTCTCAAACCGCAAGGTGTATTTCCCAAGAAATACACAACATTCAAGGACATAACATATATAAGGAAAGATGACATACCATATGTTTGGTCAGTAAGGCTAGTTAAAGCTTTGCTTAATTGGTATAATCCTGAAGGATTTCTCCAGAGTGCTATGGACAGGATGATAACCTGCACTTCATTTATTGGAGGGCAAATTCCTAGGAGCTTAAGAGCTGCTGCTCAGGGGAACACCTCAACTTCGGTTCACCTAGGTTCTACTGCTTTACTGATTCTCCTCCATTGCATTATCCAGGTACAACTAATCAATACCAGTGAGGGCCAAACACAGGCCTTAGCTGCTTTCAACTAAGGCTTGGTACTCCTCTCTCCTACCACAAAAAGGCAGCAAGAGCAAAAGTCATGTGAGAGAGAAGGCAGCAGCAGTAGTAGAAGAATATTCCTACATTCTGTGATTTACACTCATTCTATAAGGAACTATAAGCCTTAGCAGAATTTTATCTTGAAGAAATGAATCTCCATTAAGTATGTACATAGATATCCTGAATAGAAAACAATTACATGCTTTCAACTCTACTTACAATGGACAGGATACACTCATCTACCTATATGATTCCTAACAGAATTTGAAATGTTCTGGGGAAATCACCTTCACAGAGATATAAAACCCTGTGAGGTAATGGCCCCCATTGTTATATGCATAATTTCTCTTCTGGAAATGCTATCATCATTGCATTATGTAAGAATATCTATAATTGGGTCTGACATGAAAAAGACATAATTCATGATGACAACGCTAATACTCATTTTCATTTGTGCATTAAAAATTATAGTATTTATTGAAAGCCTTCCATGTGCCACAATGCCAGAAAATATTTCTGGTATTTGTCAGTTCTGAGAAGAACACATAGATATACAAAAATATAAAAACCTATGAAAATTGCCTTTATTACATATGTGTAATTCCCATATAAATGGTATCATTATGCTATTATATTTAAAAGATATGTAGAGAGAGAACTATCCAGATGAAGATATAATTCAGTCTGAAAAGGACCACATCTTATTTTCATTTCCTCATATTCATAGGTATTAAAAACCTTCAATAAGCCCAAAGTAGCATACAGTCCTAGAGAATATACAGGACAAAAGGCAGTCCTTCCTTTCATGGAGCTAACAGTATAACGGGATAATCAGACTTCAAATCAGTGACTGCTGTCCATAGAGAGGAGTGCACAAAAAGAAGTGGTAAAGGATGTTAAGGGAGAACTAGGCCAGTAAAGAGAAATCTAAAACTATTTTCCTGTGTACTTGATATCTGGTGAAACAGGAAAGACTAGTTCTAACCAAGGAAGCAGCCTGTGTGAAAGCCGTAAGGGAAAAACAAAAACAAAAAACAGAAAATGTAGCTTCAATGCACAAGAGAGAAGGTAGATATGGCTGGATTAAAAAGTGGTTAAAAATGATGCAGATAGGGCCTTCCCTGGTGGCGCAGCGGGTTAAAGCACAGCACTAAGAAGCTTAAGCCACTTCCGCATGAGTTCAATCCCCACCTGCCCTGGAGGTGATCCACATGGGGTGGCAGACCTCTCCTGACCCGCCCGCTGCTCCCCTCAGCAGTGTACTTCGTAGATCTGCCTGTTCTGCTCCCCGCTCTGTCCTTGGTGAATCCTCTCACCCTCCTCATCTCTGGCCTATACCCCAATTCTGTATGAATAAATAAAATCTTTTTAAAAAATGATGCAGATAGCAGGGCCAAAATTCAAAGTTATTTTATCCTATTCTATAACTTTGAATTTATATTAAGAAGCAGTGGGCTCAAAAAAAAAATTCTAATTAGGAGACTGACAATATCAGATTGTCATTTTACCCCTCTGGTCATAGTAAATTAGAAAGGCATAAGAATCTTAACAGGTCTAGCCAGCATCAGTATACAAGGGTGGTTTGAACTAGAGGAGTATAAACAATAGAACAGAACCCTACAGGACACAGATAATTTAAGGGAAAAAGTAATCACAGAGGTAATTCTGAGGTGGTGATGGAGAGGGAGTAGTTATTTTAAAGAAGCCAAGAAAAGATTTTGTTTCCAAAAAGGTGAAAGTAACTTGCATAATCAATTGCTACTGATAGACCAAAAAAGATGAGAACTAGGTGTGTCCACCCTCAAAGATAGAATTTCTGGAATAGGTTAAATCAATTCTAGACAAAGATGGATTAAAGAGTAGTTTGTGCATGTGATGGCTAAAAGAAGGTGAGTTATTTTACCAAGAATTGGTACAGGAAGAGATGCTTTTCTCAGACAAGATACCAGAAATAATAAATAAACACAGATATGAAGTAGACAGTTTTCTGGAGGAGGACTCTTGATCTTTGGATATATCAATATTCCATGAATTTCTGGCATTTTACATGCTTTTAAAGTAGAGATGTTTGTATTAGCAAAAAACCTTGCATAATACAAAGAGTATCTTTCTCCTCAAAAATGGCAGACATGCTTATTGATCAGTATGATATCTGGCTGTCCTGAAGTTTGGGAGATTTTATACAGTATAAGACACTGTATATGGAGGTATCATTTGCCTCATGCTATATCACTTTGTGGAACTGGAACTAGAAGACCTGGCACACAAGTATGCTGACAGCCTGAGTTATTATCATTACTCAGTAATGTAATCCTTTCTCTCAAAATGAGAAGTCTTATGTCTTCTGCCAGTACCCATGAAATGGGTCGGTTAACTTGTACAGTGAAACTACAGAAACAATTCTCAACAGCTTAAATATCAGGCCTTTTATCCAGTTCTGCTCAGAACTTTGACTTTTCATGACTTATGTCACCTAAAATGTCATAGTAAAATAGTTACTGTAAACAGAAAGAGCTTACTGTTTTATGTTGTGTTCTCTCAAATATATACTGTCAATTTCAATATAAACTAAAGACTGGCAGCATAAATTAGCAAAATGAGACTTCATCCTGCATCCCATGGACAAGGTTGCAGGGCAGTATTTCTTGGTTCTGCATTGGAGCACACTGATTAGAGTATTTCCCAGTTATGTTCACACTGCATACATATACACTATGATAACTGCCACTGATAAGTAACACTGTAACTTTAATGCCAAGTTACCTATATGACAGATATATATGATTTCACTAAAACACCATAGGGTGAATAACTTCTGAATGATGGAGGCTCTTTAAAAATGCACTATAATTCCTTAAAAAATGTTGTCAACCGTAAAGAGGTTTATTCTTCCTTTAAAAATTGAAATATGGGCCCTCCCTGGTGGCGCAGCGGGTTAAAGCGCAGCACTGAGAATCTGAAGCCACTTCCGCATGAGTTCCATTCCCGCCTGCTGTCTGCCCCGGAGGAGACCACATGGCGGGCCAGACCTCTCCTGGCCCGCCCGCTGCTTCCCTCAGCAGTGTACTTCGTCGATCTGCCTGTTCTGCTCCCCACTCTGTCTCTGGTGAAGCCTCTCACCGCCCCTGAGCCTCTGGCCTGTACCCCAGTTCTGTATGAATAAATAAATAAATCTTTAAAAAAAAAAAAAAAATTGAAATATGAGCCCTACCTGGTAGCACAGCAGATTAGAGCACAACACTATGAAGCTAAAGCCACTTCAGCATGAGTTTGATCCCCACCCCAGAGGTGACCCACATGGTGCAGCAGACCTCTCCTGACCCTCTCACTGCTCCCCTCAGCAGTGTACTTCATCAGTCAGCCTGATCTGCTCCCCACTCTGTCTCTGGTGAATCCTCTCACTGCCCCTGCACCTCTGGCGCCTGTACCCCAGTTCTGTATGCATAAATAAAGTCATACAACCCTAAGCCAAACATAAACTGTGGAAATATAGCCTTAAAACTGAGGTGACCGGGGCCCTCCTTGGTGATGCAGCAGGTTTAAACACAGCACTCTGAAGGTAAAGTCACTTTAACATGAGTTTGATGCATGGCCCTGTGGTGTGTATGACTTTTTGTTTTTTTCTTTATATTCAGTTTTTTTTTTTAAACAAAACAAAACTGAAATATAATAACCTCTTTTTCAGGGATCCAATAGAAGCCAGCTATATATTCAGTTAAATTCAGCACTGACTGGATGAATTAAACATACTTTATTTTTATAATTTTTTATTAAGGTAGTATGGCTTAGAATTATTTCAAAATATAAGATCCCATGTCTTCAGATGTATGTTACCACACCTCACCCATTGTCAAAGCATACAGAGCCCTCCAATTTTACTAACTCTTTCCTTTCCTTTCCCCCTCCCTCTCAATCTCTGGTTACCTCAGTTTTTTGTTTTTGTTTTAAGATTTATTTATTTATGCACATAGAACTGGGGTACAGAGGTGCAGGGGCAGTAATAGGATTCACCATAGACAGTGGGGAGCAGAACAGGCAGATCAATGAAGTACATCACTGAGGAGAGCAGTGGGTGGGTCAGATGAGGTCTGTTGCACCACGTGGGTCACCTCCAGGGCCAGGGATCAAACTCATGTTAAAGTGGCTTTTCCTTCGTAGTGTTGTGTTTTAACCTGCTTCATCACCAGGGAGGGCTTTGATCACCTCAGTTTTAAGGCCATATTTCCACAGTTTATATTTGGCTTGGGGTTGTATGACTTTTTGTTTTTTTCTTTATATTCAACATGTAAATGAAACCCTATTAGGAATGACTTAGTTGAAGTCATTTATGCTAGCTGACAGCACTACTGGTTAAAGTAAGTGTTCTTTGAGTAAGTTAGAATATCTCTAGAACTTTCCATAGATTCTGTTCTCTTATGAAAGTATAGATCCAAGCTAGCTCAAAATCACAGAAAACAAACACATAATGTTGACCTGCAATTCATTTAATGTTTAATAAACAAAAAAGTAACTAAGAACGAAAAGAACAAACACAGAAAGAGCATGTGTATTAGCTCAACAGAAACTACTAATATAAAGAAACCAATTGTCACAATGAAATCATAATGAAAGAGCAGCTCTTACTAGGGGCAAAATAACAAGAAAGACAATATATTTGTATTCTTTAAAGTCCACTGAAATAATTATTATGCAGATTGCTCTATTAGACAGGATTTGTATCAAATTTTAAGGAGGGATGAGTAATCAATTAAATACTTCAGATTAAGAGTAGGAGTGATCATTTTTAAAAACATATTAAGCTCCAGGAAACTCTGGGCATAATCAAAACCAGAGCAGTATGTCCTGAATTATAAGTAAAAGTCTAAGAGAAATTTAAATATAGGTAATGTTAACATTCCCTCCAGGAGCAAAAACATTTATGAAGCAAAAGATTTTTAGTAAATTATACAAAGTTATACTCAATGGAGAATCTGAGTAAAGACACTGAAAATGCAACTCTAGATTATCACTGACAGGTATCAGAACAGAAAGAAACATTTAATACAGAATATTGCCAGAATAATTACTCTTTCAACATATTATAGTTTCTGCTTATTATAAATACATTATTATACTAACATTTTATTTTTTTTCTAATTATCAAATGTCCATTGCTCTTCTCAAACTCCCAAATAATATCTTCCAGACAAATAGGTCAGCATAGGAAATATTCAATAATCACATTGAAGGTAACTAAGTTGAAACTTATTACAGAGATAAGACAAGTTATCAAAAGAGTAATAGCTATCCTTGCAACTTTTTAAGAAAATTATTGGCTTCAGTTCACAGGATGCAGAGAAAAAGACAACTTAAGGATGACAAAGATAGAAGCTTCCATACTATTTCACCTGTGACAACCTCAAGTGGTTCAATTATCCATAAGTATGTGCCAAAAAGTTAAAATCTCCCTTATTGTATTGAAAGAGAAAAGCAAAGTGGCCAACTCCTGCTTCAGTTGATAGCATTGTCTGCAGAATCGGTGCTAAAGTGTTAGGCTTGCTAAGTTTGATCTCTAAATACCGGAGCAGTCCAATTTGTTCCTATCTACCTTGTCTGTCTGTTTCATCATCTTTTCATCAGATAGTGCAGTTAAGGGCAACAGACAAATATTGCCGACCCTAAACCAGCAATCAAGCAGCTGTTATTGCTTGCTATTAACAAGTTTTAAAAAGATTCTGTTTGTGGCATAGGGGTGCGTACATAAGTTTGGATAATGTATATTTGGCACATAGCAAATAAGATCTGCATTCATGTGTATGCAGAGAAATTAGCGAGAGAGTGGATTACAGCTATCACAGAAGCCTTAGAATGTTAAACCAGGAGAACAGTGTAGCTGAATCACCTACCCTATTATCAACACCTCTTCCTCTAAACATCCTTTTTTTCATATTTTTAAATCTTAAAAAAAAAAAGTCCTTCAATCATTCCTATTCAATGTTTCACAGCTGTTTAAAAAAAAAATGTGTATACCACACTCTAAAATTCTTCCCTATGCTTGACTGGCATCCTACTTCATCCTAATCTCCAGAGAAATAGAGAAAAATAAAGCAGTATAACTCTTAAAATATATTTCTACAGTTATTAATCTATCTAAATCATCACCAACACAGAGAGACAGTGTGGTACAATGGAAAGAAAACTAGCAATAAAGTAAAGCCGAGTTTAATTTGTAACTCCAACATCTATTAAGAAACTCAGAAAAATCACAATTTAATTGAACTTTTGTTGTCTCCACTGCTACTAGGGGTTGCTGAAATCTCTATTAGTTAGAGAAAAGTGATTTCAAATGAGATAGCAGAAGTGTTAAAGCTTCCAAAGTCGTCACACTATCAGTCTTTCAGCACAGAAAGCAGTATAGTCCAGCCAAATACTAATTTCTTTTCTACATAATTGTACTATTATTTCTTTAGAATGTTATTATTAAAATAACATCTAGTGGGCCCTCCCTGGTGGCGCAGCGGGTTAAAGCACAGCACTGAGAATCTAAAGCCACTTCCACATGAGTTCGATCCCCGCCTTCCCCAGAGGAGATCCACATGGCGTGGCAGACCTCTCCTGACCCACCCACTGCTCCCCTCAGCAGTGTACTTTGTTGATCTGCCCGTTCTGCTCCCCACTCTGTCCCTGGTGAATCCTCTCACCCTCCGCATCTCTGGCCTGTACCCAGTTCTGTATGAATAAATAAATAAATCTTTAAAAAAAAATCTAGAGAATACAAAATTCTTAGCTCAAAAAGAATTTATTGAGCATAGTAGATGCTCAATAAGCTTATGTAAACACTATCTCAATATAGATTACATTATAGATACTCAAAAACCAAAAGTTATCAAATAGCATTAGAAGTATCAAAATTACAACTCAAATATTATTTTTTTTATTTATAGGAAAGCAAATTGGAGAAAAGATTTATTGAGCACCATGGTGTATATTTGACAATATGGTTAATATTTGACAATAGTTGGAGCACCACAACACTAAGAAGTAGTTATTAGTTTCCCCCACTTGGCAGGTAAAGAAATTGAAACTTAGGCAGATTTTGTAATGTGGCAAGTGCTCACAAATTCAAAACAAGTGATGTCCATTTCCAAAGCTGCTCAAGTTTAATTATAATATTTTGCCTCCCTGAAGTTCAAAGTAAAACACTACTTTTTTAAAAGTATGGCCAATATGTTAAATAAATATGCTTGCTAGGCAGTATACCTTCTGTTTCTGCTAACTCTTTAGCCATTTACACGGGCTTTAAAATTTTTCATGACTATCCTTTCAGAGTCTTCAAGCACATTGAGGAATGAAAGAAAATGTTAATTTTATTTGTTAAACAGAGCTCTAATGTTTTAATTTCTCTAATAAATATGAAGAATTATGGTAATGCATGCAATTACGTTTCTTTTGTTAAATAATTCCATTACTGTATTAAATTGCTTCATTAAGGAAAACCACATTTTCTTATACATTTTGGGACATATGAACTCTATCTGTATTTTGCAATATCCTCCTTGTAAATACTGTCTTACTAATTACATTCCAAAGATGCTTCTTCCTCTAAATAGCTCATAATAATTTAAAAAATTAAATAGATGGTATTTTCCTTGCATTTTAGGAGCCTTTTGCTCTTTTAAATGTGCAAAAATATTGAAAGTGAGATGTACATTCAAAGTTTTGGAGATTATGTCAAGATTAATTTAAAAAAAGAATACAGATTTGGCCCTAGTATTTCTAATTCCTGTAGTCTTAATATTTGAAGCTATAGTTAATCTGTTTCATACTTTTTCATAATAATATTTTGTCCTTTATCTTCATTACTTATAAAGTCTCTATGGTCAATAATTTTTGTCAGTCTGTATAAATTAGTTCATTTCTTTGTACATTTTGTATACTACATTTTGACCTATAGGCTATCCTGTGTATTCTGACAATTGCCAGAATTGTAATTACAATTGCTAGAATTGTAATTTCTAGGCAAAATACATACTCTTAGACTATTAAAATGTAGCCTACTACAAATGAAAATAGAAAATGCATTCATAGAAGACAATGTTAGTAGATTCAATAAAAAGCATTTCTTCTGAGATTCAATTTTTTACAAAGATTTATTTACTTATACATTTATACATACATAACTGGGGTACAGGCCATAAGTGTAGGGACAGTGAGAGGAATCACCAGAGACAGAGCCAAAGCATGGAGCAGAACAGGCAGACGACGAAACACACCGCTTAGGGGAGCAACGGGTAGGACAGGAGAGGTCTACGGTGCCATGTGGGTCACCTCCTGGCTGGGGATCAAAAAAATATTGACCATAGAGTCTTTATAAGTAATGAAGATAAAGGACAAAATATTATTAATTGCAAATATGAAAAATTTATGAGACAGATTAACTACAGCTTCAAACAAATATGACTACAGGAATTAGAAATACTAGAGCCAAGTCTATATTCTTTTTTGAAATTAGTCCTGAAACACAACCCACATCTCAAATCTGAAAGTTACTTGATATCCAGGAACAACAGTTCTTGTCAGAAGCCTTAGGATATGAAACAAATGGGAATTAAAATCTCTTTAGAGAGAGTGGGCATAAGAAGAAAGGATATGCCCAAAGCACAATATCTAAAGGTTGATATTAAGACACACAACAAAGAAGAGATAAATTCAGAAGATAGAATCAGGCATGTTTTCATGAAACTGGCACACTAAGGGAGGAACCTTTAAAAGAGTGCCCCTGTAGTTCTCATGGGTTGCTAACCACCTCTTGTGAACACTATTACAGTTTAGGCATTTTTTCAGATTGTAAACATTAAGTATTAAGGATGCTAATGTCTAATTCATCTTTTTAAAAACAACTCAAATGTCACCTCCTCTGTGAAGGCAACTAGTCATTATCCATCAGAAATAATTTTCTGTTCATGCTACTAGAATAACCCTTATTTTTCTGTTTTAAGGCCAGATATTTATTTTCTGCCTCCTTTATTAGAGCTCCTTTAAGTCTGGGTTCTACCTCACATTCCACCCCACTGAACCTTGCAAGACTGGCATAAAAAAGCAGTTACCAAGTGAATGCTGGAGTGATTTTAAGTTTCCCATCAGACACCAGAGTATGGAAAGGTTTAATTAAATTAGATAAAAAGGATTAAAAATATTAATTGAATATATAAAATTTCAACTGCACATTCTGAGAGGATCAAGACAGCAATAAAGAAAATAGGGGCCTTCAAAAGAGATAGATACAGATCAACTATGAACTAACTATAGACGTTCAGCTGACTGTTCAAAGTTCAGTACTGCATTTTGGGAAGGCAGCCAAGGTAGAAAACAAAGTTGAGGTTCATCCACTAGAAGAAATAATTTAACTTGTGGGAGCAAATTAGATTACCAAGGAGAAAATAATGAGTTGAGGTTAAGGACAAAACTTTAAAGAATGTCTGTACTTATGGTGTGAGAGAAAGAAAATTTCCAGTACATGAGGCAAACAAAGGAGGATCCTGAGAAGTGGGAAACAAAGTAGAATAATGTCCAATTATGGACGCCTACAAGGGAGTTCTAAGAAACTGTAAAGTCAAAAGTGCCGTAAAGGATTAAGAGTGGATTTGGAACTGCTGCTGACAAAATATGTCGAATCAGAGGTGCTAATTTTAAAAGAAATAAACAGAAGTAGAAAATTTCAAGTCACAAAAAAGTTGAGTAATATTAAGAGGACAATTATCTTGAAAAAAAAATGTATAAACAACATAAAAGAATATACTGCCTAAACTTGTCATTAAGAGAGTTTAAAGGAAGATTTTAAAACAAAAAGGAATTTCTATCACCAGAAAGATGCCATGCAAGAACAGTTTGAAGGCTGTAAGCAAACTGTTAATGTAACAAAATGGTCTACATGATACAGTAGAAGGGGTTGCAGAAACACAGAGACTGGGAATTAGAAGCAGGGCAGGCTGAGCAAGAGTGAAGCTACCAGAGAAGGTAGCAGCAGTGTTTGAGACTGCTGATAACTAGCCCAAATTACTGAGGATCCATCCAAAACCAGCCTTGCCCAGCTAGATACACGAACCTTCAGGCAACTGAGACCTGTGTGAGCTAAATAAAATGTCTGTGGCTGCATGCCACTGAAATTGTGTGGTTGCTTTGTAAACCATAGTGTAGCAGAGCAAACTGATTCTGAAAATAATAATAGCAAATATTTATTGAGTGACAATGTGCCAGGAACTATTGATCTATAGCAGGTACCTCTTCACATGGACAATTTTATTTTACCCTTAAGTCTGACATTGTTTCATGACCATTTAAAACTGTAAAACAAGAAAAAGGCAAATACTGCATGATCACTTATATGTAAGTCAAAATAAAAAAAATAAATAAATAACAAGTGAAACAAAAACATTATCCAGACTCACAGATATGAAGAGCAAATTGGTGTCTGCTAGAGTCAGGAGAGTGGGAAATAAGTAAAATGGATGAAGAGGATCAAAAAGTACAAAGTTCCACTCACAAAGTGTAAATCCTAAGAACTTTACATTATATCCTGTAGACCTGCTAATCCTAGACAGCCTATCCAGATTCCACTTTGTATTCCTAAAGCAAGGTCAGAACTGCCTGGTCATAGTTGCCCATTCTTACAAGGTGACTTTCAAACCAATTAAGAGTGCAAAACTGGGTCACCCTGGGAAGGGTCTGCATCAAGAGGTATGCTGGGACAGCCCCGGGGCTGATGACTGACGAAGGCTGCATAAACTTTCTCCCGTCTTATTCATCATGAGGTATGACCAGGAAAGCTGGGGGAAGGCGGGGAATGGGGACTGATGGTGGATGCATAAACTTACTCCTGACTTACATATCACCTGGAAAGACTGGGAGTGCAAGAAGCTGATCAGTGGAAAGCCTTGTTGATAAGATTGAAATCCTCTCTGGGGAATCAGGGATTGATCTCATGACACCAAGCTATCAGCAAATGAGAAGTGCAGTTCCACCCTTCCCCTGTTTCTTCTTCTTCTACTTCCCCATCTTTTTTTCTGCTTCCCCATATAGTTTATCAATAAAAAAGAGCAGGATCTTTCTCTTGAGCAGCATCCTGCATTGTGTAGCCTGCTCCATGACTCCCTTTTCTTTATCAGTGTGGTGTTGCCCAATGCAACAACATCCTTCTAAGTACCTTACATCTCTATGAAGCCTATAGTAACAACATAGTTACTATAGTTAATAATACCATAGTATATATTCAGAGGTTGCTAAAAGAGTAAATCATAGTTCTTAACACAAGAAAAAAAAAATGTGTAGTGATGGAAGTTACCTAGACTTATGATGGTAATGATTTCATATTATATAGAAATATAATCATAATGGTGTAAGCCTGAATTGATTTAATATTTTAATGTTGTACGCCAAAGTTAATGTTATATGTTAACTATATCTTCATCCACACAATAAATTTTAAGTTCATACTACAATCAAGTAAAGACATCATGATCCTAATTGAGATACCCTAACTCCACACTCCATGATTTTTCATCTACATGCTTTGCTGAAAATATTAAACACAGATGAAAATAATCCCATATTGCTACATTAAATATATTAAGTAATCACAATATAATTACATATTTCTATATTAAAATGACCTTGACACTTTCTGTTGTCTTCCAATAAAAGTAGACTGTATATAAGTACCATTATCTAAAAGCAAATTAATTTTTTGATCACATTCTTTTTTAAATGCCCTATAACCTCTAGTAGTAATACTGTCTGGCAAAGTAATCCTATCTGGAAATATGATTTGATTCAAGATTAGAACTGGATCTCTTATTTCCTAACTAAATCTTGGCATCCTCATGCTTAGGTTTGCAAGGACAATGAGAGATGGCTAGGTTTCCATGGCAGGAAGAGTCTGTCCAACCAAAATCATGAGCAAACATGGCAGGCCTGATATACTTATCCATTCACACTGGGAAAAGAGACAGGAGAATGGCCACTCAGCATCTAGCAGAGTGAATGTACTAGAACAAGTGATGCTCCCAAGAATCTCCTGTCAGAATTTAATTCCTCTCACTGTCGGTAGTGTCTACAGTGAACAGTTCATCAGAGCCCGTTCCACTGGGCCAAAGGGAACCATCTTGCTCAGCACTGCACCTTCCTTCCAGCAGTTGTGCACAGTAACTAACAATACAGAAGTGCAAACATCTGGGTACCTTGCTTTGGCTGCAGACATCTCTTAAGGGCCATTTCTGACTGTAGCACATGCATAGATCAGGTAAGGCTTTTGTGACAGTTATATTCACATTTCACAACTTCCTCTGCCCTTACTGCTTCCAAATGTGCTGTTTGCAATAGATATCCTTCTCAAAAGTCTTAGCCTTGCAGGTATCTTTTTTCTATGAATTTAAGATACCAAGGTAACTCAAGTGGGAAAACAAGAGAGATTTTCTGTTTGTTCACAAGAAGTAAAAGAGGAAGAGAAAAATAGGCAATCCAGTAGTTTAGTCACAACATCTTCCTACTAATAGACACATCTCATTAAATGCCCTGTTCTTTCCAGATTATCAGTTCGACCAAAATACAGAAGAGGTATAATTGCCTTAATAGTATACTCAAGGAACACCAGAACACACATATCTAAACAATACTGACAGTGGAAGCAGACACTCTCTGAAGGAAGGGATGCTTAATTGAAACTTGAGATTTTGAACAGGTTAAAGGATTTTGAGATAAGATAAGCTATTTAAGGAGATAAAATGATATATGAAAGGGTGATAATAGAGAAGAAATTTGATAACTAAAATTTATTAACTACTATACTCAGAATTTCCAACTAACCATAGATCCTATTTTTTAGTGAGTCTTTTCAATGTAACCTTATTTATACCCTTTAGTTTTCCTGTCCCATTACTTATGTTATAATTTTCATAGTTTGCACTGAATTTTAATCTTGCTTCCTTCAAAAAGAATTTTGTTGTATTGTCTCAGTTTTAATGCATAAAGCTATCTTGTGACAAAGTATTATAATTCTCATATATTGTTTTACTGTCATTTATTGACTTATTCAATGTACAGATTTTCTTTAAACACTGGCTATCTGATTGCATTAATCTGCCAAAAGCTGGAGGCCTGCATATTACCAATACAATCTGAAAAACAGTTTATTGATTACTGTGGCAGAGGAAACATCAGGTCCACAGTGCTATATCTGTGCCAGAGAGGAAAAAAGATAAGGTCAGAATTTATTGAAAATTTTTAGTTTCATATAAGACAACATTATCTGTGTGTGAACTTAATTACAACTAGGTGAGAATCATGATGTATCAGACAAGGGATGTTGTAAATAGCAAGAATAAGATTTTTGAATCCAGTAATTAAAAAAAAAATCTTAGAGTTCAAGCTGTTCATTAATAATTCTCTTTGAAGACTTGATGGAGCTTTCAGAATATTCTAGTAATGAATAATCAGACCATTATCCTGAGAAGAAACTTAAGGAAAAATTTTGAGACACTAATGTAAATAGTAGAGTATCAATATAATGTTAATAAATAAAATAAATAGGACAATATAAAGTAATTCTTCATGTTCTGAACATCTCAAAGCAGTTAGCATTGATAATTGTTCTGCAAGTGACTAGCAAAAATATATTTATGTCTACAGGTGATAGTTCAGCTTCAAAGAAAGGAGACGTGTAAAAACCATGCTCTTGTATTGACAAACATCAGAACTTAAGTCAGCCCAGAAATACAAAGATCAATCAGTTTCTTATCATAAAACTAAATAACTGCCAATTTTATTAAGAGTCATGACTTTCCTTCAATGATTTGAACTAAAGAGTACACTTTGCATTATTATGATTATTACTTTTTAATTAAACTAAGGACAGGGACTTGAGTTAAGCCCTCCTTGATTTTTAATAAATACCATGAATCTAATCTTCAGGATTTTTAAAAAATCCGTCCACTAAAATTCTCATCATCTGCAACAACTAATTAGTTATCATTGCTCCCAATAGTATCTGCAGGTAAATAATTTTTCAATATAATTTTTTTGAGGTAAAGTTTTATAAGGCTCTCTAACCTTTCAAGAGCCCCATAAACCATAGTCATATAGCTATGATTGATCCTATGGTTTCTTTAATTCTTTCTTTAACCCAACTCTATAAACAAAAAGAGTAAAAAGAAATCTACTCAAGAAATGGACATTTATAGTTGCACTCCTTGGAGTGCTTTCTAATCTTTAGTTGATAAATAATGGTAATTCTGAAAATAATGATAGCAATAATTAAGCCATGTATCTGGGCTGGTATTTATTGAGTACCTGCTATATTTCAAACAGCACAGAAAATGCTTAACATGAATTATCTCATTTAACTGTCACAATAATCCTATAAAGTAGGTATTAGTAGTATTTCCATTTTATAGGAAATTTGGGTCCAGAAAAATTAAGTATTTGGCATAGATAATAAATGAGTGAACCAGAATTTGAACTGCAGGGTTTGATCAGATTCCAGGAATGGTAAGAATTTTAAAGTCACATATTACATCTCTTGTATTTCTTTATCCTAAGAATTATAGCAGTTCTAGAATATACTGATAATCTAAATATTGGTAACTACATTAAAAAAAATCAACCATATCTTAATATAAAAAAAATGGGTTAAAATGTTAGACTATGAAAGTACTCATTTTTCATGTAAGTGCTAATATAAGTTTCAAAGAGAGCTTGACAAGTTCTTTACATCAGGTTACACTGGCCAACTTAAATATGTGAGACATCATATCAATTAATTTTTCTCCTAATATTTTCTAATAAAATATGGAAATATGTTTTTACTCATTTAATAGAAGCAAAGACAAGGAAGCATTTATCTCAAGGCAAACTACTTTGATTCTCTCTAATCCCAAGGGCTCTTTTTGCCTCGGAGATTCTCATACTGAATCAAACGGTATAAAATTATACCCTCTGCATTTAGACATTATGGAGAATGAATAACTTATTAAAAAGCTGAAATATACTGTAACATATGCAAAGTTCTTTCTAAAGTAAAATGACAACCACCAACACAAAATGCAAAGTAAAATTACCGTCAGCCCAGTCTGGGCCCAATATCCATTACACTCAAACAATCTCTCAGCAGAAATCTAGCATATTGCTATAATAGACTTTGTCAGGAAAAACATCCCAACAGACAGAAAGAATGACTTTGTTAATAACTGTCAAAGCTTGCCATCCACAAATTATATTCTAAGGTCTTACTAAACTAATCATAGTCATCATCCTATTATTTGCTCTTAAGAATGGCAGGTAACACTTAGAGATTACAAAGAATTACTTGCATCTTGAACTTCTTCAGCAAATGAAAATACAAGGAAGTTGAAGATTTTCTCTCTCTGATCAGTTCTAAATTTTCTCTCTATACAATGAATGGTGTTGGCTGTGCACTTGTTATATCAATGTTCAAGTCTGCCAACTGTGATCATTTGCAACTAAGATATTGAAGATAGGCTGATGGTGAATAATTAAAGCATTATACCATTTATCTATAATGATATTCTCTTTTTACCTTTCACAAATTTATGAAATAAAAAAGGGAAGAAATAAGTGTACTTCAATCTTTGAAAGACTTTACAAAGGAAACCAATCTGGGGGAAACTTGAGAATGAAAGCAATAAAGTATATTGAAAATACAATTTCCATGCCACAACCTTATAACAAAAAGAAAAGAAACACTTGGACTCCCATCTGTAATGAACTATTCATTATCAGTTTAGTTGTTTCAATAAATCTTTATTAGAGGTTTACTGGATGCCAAAGTAGAAAGGTAAACAAAGTGATGATAATAATAAACATGTATTATATCTATAGTTTTGGAGCTGAGGGGTGGGGTGCAGATATGGCCAGGCACTTCTCAAACAATCACACATAAATAAAAATGGAGAGCTGTAATGAGATGGTTTTGTGGTCTTATGACATGAAGTAAGTTGAGTGACAGTGTCAAAACATGGGAGATGCTCTGAGAAAATAAGAGTTAAGCTGAGATCTGAGAGGAGAGCAGAAGTTAACTAAATATTGCTAATAATGTGAACATGGCAGAGTGCTTATGCTGAAGGAGAACCCTGGAGAAAAATTATGTGTTACAGCAGGGAAGTTTCAAAGAAAATGACAGGTAAAGATATGATAGATACATACATACATACATACATACAGAGAATGAACAGATGATGCAAAAAAGCAAGGGAAGGGAGATGGATGATGATGCTAAAGTAGTAGAGGTCAGTCTCACATTGCCTTGAGTTGCAGGATAACTCCTTTTAATTCCAGTAGTTATGGAAATCCCTGAGGTGTTTGTGATATGGTAGAGGGAGTGTCTACGCCTGGTATGATCCAACTGTCATTTAAAAAATATCTTTCGAGCCCTCCCTGGTGGTGCAGTGAGTTAAAGCACAGTAATAAGAAGCTAAAGCCACTTCAGTTCGATCCCTGCCTGCCCCGGAGGTGACCCACATGGCTCAGCAGACCTCTCCTGACCCGCCTACTGCTCCCCTCAGCAGTGTACTTCTTCCATCTGCCTGTTCTGTTCCCAGCTCTCTCTCTGGTGAATCCTCTCACTGCCTCTGCACCTCTGGCCTGTACCCCAGTTCTGTACACATAAATAAGTAAATCTTAAAAAAACTTTCTATTGTAGTGTAAAGAGGAAATTGTGGCAGGAGTGAATATGTACATAAAGAACACTTAGCAAATTATTTCACTAGCACAGGGATAGGCTGACTACCTCAGATTATATCAGTGGCAGATGCATTAGGGATATACTTGTATTTAGCATATACTCATGAGCAGATTTTACACATACTCACATATCCCTAATGCATCTGCCACTGATAAAAAGAGGTAGTCAGCCCATAATATGAATTCATGAAGATATGTATAACAGATATGCATATCTATGGACATAGATATCCATTATGTGTGTGTGTGTGTGTTTCTAAAATCTAAAGGGTAATGCACGGATTGGATTTGGAATAAAGGAAGCAAAAAGTGGCAAGATAGATCAATAGGTTTCTGGATTTAATTACTGGGACAACAGAAGTACCATTAACTGAGAGACTGAGATGTAGGAAACTAGAGAGGATGAGATTAGAGTTTGATTAGTTAAAATGATTGTAACATGTCCTTAAGACATCCAGGAGTTAGTTATGTGGGTCTCTATCTGGAGTAGCAATAGACATATGTCATCATCTGTGTACAAATAAGAATTTGGAGGGATCTTCTGTCTTTTGTGTTCTTGTTAATGGTCAACCGGTAGAATTTTTTTTCATAATTTTGGATTCTACAGACAATTTATAAATTAATATTCATCATTATAGGACCATTGATTTAACTTGAATTTTTAAAAATTTAACTGTCTTCTTCTTCAACTAATTTCAAACACCATTAGGAGAAGCCAGATACGTACGCATCTACCTCAGAGTGAGACTAGAGACCTTAGTAGCCCAGATTAGATGATAGAGTCCCAGAGGTGTAAGGAAGATGGCTACTGTCAGGGATGGTGGCTGACGTGAAATTGAGTCATATATTCAGGATTCATCTGGTGAAGATAAGAGTCCCATAGGATGAAACGCTAGCATGAAATGCTGAACCCCAATATAAAAAAGACATGCATATGGAGGCAAAAGTAAATTGAAGTAAGCAGACAGACCAGAGAAGGAGATCACTATCATCTACAGAGAAGGGCTACTTTTTAAAAGATGACTAAATTTCGAGGTTAGGGCAAAAAGATTAAAATAGAACAAATTATAGAGCCTGAAAAAGAAGGTGTTTAAAGGATGATGGGAAACATCAAAAGAATCAAAAAAAAAAAA